>NW_028262413.1:26227191-26530221 GCF_047370975.1 Nipponia nippon | reverse complement strand
ACAGACAGCAGCCTGAATTCACACCCTTTCCCAACACAGCAGATAAGCTTCTCGCATGACATTTCTCCACTTCTCTGTCCCAGCGAACCTTCTCAACCACCAGTTTCCATTTCCATTCATCCTCCTTGAACCCAAGGAGGCCAAAACAAATGCAATCCCAGTTAAGATTTCACCACGATCTCATACAATTTCACCTACATTTCTCCTGTAGATATCTCACCTAATGCATCCTAAGTGATGCCTACCTTTCTCCAGAGCTCCTTCATGTTAGCAGCTCCATTTTAATCTCTACTAGAAACCTCACATTCTTTTCCATCTCTCTGTTGAAGAGACCTATTGTGAAACTTTGTACCACTTTCATTGCTAGGATCCTCCCGGCTGTCTGGTTTTGTTCCTGTATGACATCTGGATCCCCCTCTGAACCAAATGCCTCCAAACAGATTTGTGCCAAGTCATTCATTAACACTAACAAACATTCATCCCAAAATTAACCAATAAGGGACTTACTAATAGGTTCCATCTAGTCTGCTACTTCCCTTTTGAACAAAGTAACTCCATACACACCATACTAATAGCTGAACCCAATGATTGCCCCATATTTTATATCATATAGTTGCATGTCACCATCTCTGCCATGAAACACAGGAGAAAAATCCTGTAATTCCTTCCTCGCCTCCTTCACAACTCCAGGGTTTTTCATTTTTCCTCAAGCCATTCCTCAAGTTCTCACTATTAAAGGGTTACTTCTTGGTAGCTCGGTCCTTATTTTAATCTTAGGGAAGAGCACAGCACCTTTAACAGACTTTTAAATCCTTTATCCTCTTCTCCCTTTGCAATGCAGACATTCAGTAATTCTAGCACTTCTGACACTCAAGAAGTGTTACGGTCTATTCAACATTAGACTCTTTGCTTAATACAACTGACTTCAACAACCAGTTTATTAGTTTTTCAAAATTCATTCTCTTCATCACAGACCAAGTTGTTTTCTCTGCTACTTTAAAAATGAATAGACACACCAGTGAATTATTTTCAAGTTCTTCTATGATTTCTTCACTGCTTACCAACACCAGGTCCATAATAGTATCAGGTCTTTCTGGCAGAAGGATCAAGCTGTCAGCTGCTTTATTTCCTCAAAATTTCCTCTGCTGTTGGTTAACTGCCTAATCACAATTTTCTAGACATAATCAAATCCTATACAAGGGAGTATCAAACATAAAAAGCTTTTTCACTGAAAAAAACCCAAAACTTCTAGTACACACTTTGAGATATTTAGTGAAAGAGCATTTGTGAATGACAGAGAATCAGTATACTCGCAGCAGAAGGTATCTAAACGCCTGCCATACACAATTTTTCACCTGTTCAGCCTCTGCTGAACAGTGTTAAGCACTTATTTGTCCAAAGGAAAGCAGACGGCCAGGTACCTATAGAGAGGAGTCAGACCCTGAACGCAAGGGGAAGAGGTAATCTGGGCTAGCAGCCAAGCCACCAGGTCATCCTGGCATCTGTCCTCTGCTCAGAGGGAAGGCAACCATGCGGCTACCAAAACAAGCACCTATGAGGGACTGCAATGCCTCTGTCTGTACCTCCAGGGATTAAATTGGGCCTTGGTTACAAGCTGAATAACTTAAAAAAAAAAAAAAAAAAAAGACCAGGGGAAGGCACATAAAGTGGGAGAGCTGTGTTTTAGTCTCTTCATCATGAGGAGGCTCATCCCCAAAGCTCCCCTCAGGAGGTGCAGATGCTATCAGCCATTGTAAAACTGGAAGGTAATTGAGATGAAGTTATAACCCAAAGCACTTCCTTCACTCATTTCTGAGGTTACCTGGTCAATCTGCACCTGCTAGTCTCCTGTCTCTATTAACCAAGCTTGTGAGATGGAGGAAAACATAATATTTAACACCTTTATTCTCCAAAACACATGCAGCACATTAGAAGCTTAACTCAAGTACTTCCTCCAGTACTGACTTCCATCCTACAAATCCACCCTAAAACACCAATTTTGCTTTTGGACACAGTCAAATAATTAGTTCCTCACCAGTGGATAGGGCAGTTTTTCAATTGTGGCTATTCATTATAAGTGGAATAAATACCTGCAATGTATCTGCCCTCTTAATAAAGCCATGCAATTACTCCATGACAAAGCTGACACAGACAATAACAACCCACTTATAAAAATATGCATAACAATACAAAAAAGCAATGAAGATGTTTTCATGTTTTAAAACAGAAATTTTCATCTCACAAGCTCAGACCTCATCAAACTCAACACTTGCCAAAAAAGAAGCCACTTGGTTTATCTGCTTTACCACAGGCAAAGTTTGATAAAGGCTGCCTGTTAGGTCATGCTGACTCACGATGAACTAAGGTAAAACAGACAGTGGCTAGGCACTGTAAATATATGCCATTAAGCAACTGAGTTCAAGCTCTGACTTGGTGTGAAATCAGGCACCAAAAATTGCACCCAAACATTACACCTTAGCTAGCATTAAACCCACCCAGACTACAGGCGACAACAGGAATTTCCTGGAAAAATTTTTCTAATGGTTATTAGGTGTAAAAGAGGCCAAATTTATACCAGTTCAACTGCTTAAAGTATGAGTACCCTAGAAAAAAAATGTGTCTCCAACACTGTTGCAGAACATGGACTCACTTGGTGTGGGAGAACACTGCCTGTGAGCGCTTTTACTTGGCACCGGTGAGAAGTGCAATAGCAGTAGTTACCTGCTGGCTCCCCAGCACGAGCAGACACTCCAGCCCCAGGGTCAGGCTCTGCCTGGCTTTAGCCGGCATGGCGCTGGGTGCACGCTGACAGGCAAGCCAGCACACAAGTTCAGCTATTAGCGAGCTGGAGATTTCAGACACAAGACTTTTTTTTGGGTTGGACGCTGAAGACACACTGAATGGACAACGTTACTTTCAAGTAAAAAGTAAGTTTTGGGGTTTTTGCCCTTAAAATAAAAAGTAGTGTTTAGATTTATTTTTTTGCCCGATTAGAGCATGCCTCTCCATCTCACCATGAATGCTTCCCAGTGTTTTTCAGCTCGTTTACACTAGCACAATGCTGCAATAAGATTTGCTGGACACACACAAAGCTAAACAAGTCTGAAAAGTGGTCTCTGTTTTGGAAGACTGACTAAGCCTAAATTTGGCCTTAATCAGCTTTTCATAATCATCTGAATGAGAACAACCTCTACTTTAGCAAAAAGATGTGAGCTGTAGCTAGCTCATGGCACCATTGCCAGCTCCATCACTATTTCGAACTGATTGTTTTGCATCCTGGCTGCTGAAGTGACCACCTGCCTTCCTTCGTGGAAGCTATTTGGTGAAGAAGTGACAGAAAGCAGCACCAGCTACTTGAGAGAAAAATGTTTTAATGTTTTTCTAATACAACAGGACATCAGCACCAAAACCATGACTAGTGTGCAATAGGTCGGCATAAGCAAGGGTCACGTATTACATTACTCACAAGGGTAATCTTATAGAATTAAGATAAGTATTTTAATGAATATGTACCAAGAGTAAATGTTTACCTGTGGACTTTGTAAATATCTACATGTACTTAAAGTGTTTTGGTTGGAAACTGTAAAAGCCTTAACAATAATACCTCACACAGAAGTGGCTGACACCCTCCTTTGAAAAAATCCACAGCCACAATTATTTTTTTTTAAACTGATGGCAGCCTTAACAAACAAGCTTTCAGTGAGAAGGGAAAAAAAACCTATTGAGTAACAGATGACATTTCAGTACACTTATGTAGAGGTATCTCAAAGTGAGATGGAGATGGCCAAGGAGAGTGAACTTTAGCCTGACCAAAAGAACCAGCATAAGAAAAAAATCAAAGAAGTGAACAGACACACGTTATAGAGAAGGAACTAAATCAGAATGCTTAACAGTTGTAGCCAGAGTAAAATAGCCTCAATGTGACTATATTTGTAACACAAAGCTTTTGTACTTCCAACATTAACTAAAAGTCAATCTCAGGAAAGAAAGCAAAGACTAGAAAGCTTAAAAAAATATAATCACTTCAGGAGAAAAAAAAATCTAGGCCAAACAAAATATGAGATACCTGAGCACCATCACTAACTGAAAATGTTACACAAAGGGGGCTAAAAGTGTCCTAAATCCATTATCCCAAGAGAGTGGAAATATCTGAACTCCAAAACTATCTAGTAGCAGACTGAAAATCTGTTGCTCTTCCACACTTGCACCCTGCATGAAAGAGCACCAAACTACACGGGCTCAGCCCACAGCACAGAGGGCTAAAAACAAACAAACAAAAAACCTACAGGCTGTTAACTGGTATTTATCAATTCAACAATACTACCAACAATTGTTTCTGCACGTGGTTTTACAGACTACAAAGCATCTTATCTCCTCATACCCTGATCATGAGGCAAAGGAAATGGTAATCAAGAGAAAGCCAAACAAACAATCCTACTAGGCACAGAGTCCTTCTGCCCTCACCCCCAACCTACCCACTTGTGTCTCAATAGTTGTTAAGACCAACCAAGACCATAAAAACTAGTAGGTCCCTGTACTGCTTTTATGCTGTGCCTGGTCCAGACTGATTCTCGCCCTCAGCTTCTAGAAGTAAACTGAATTCTCCAGCACCCTCACGGTCTCTTCAACAGCAACGCTAGCATGGGGGGGGGGGGGGCACGGAGGGGGAAGTGCATTATGACTGTAGCTGGATTTGACCTCCACTGTATAATAACACGCTATAAAAAGTACCTTTACCAGCAACATTCCCCAAGAGCTGGGAATCAAAGGTGAGAAGTAACCATAAAATGCTCGGCTCTGATGGGGAGGGAGAGGCAAAATTCAAGCCATTATTTACACACATGCTAAATAAAACCTAGAGCTGCAAAGATGAAGACAAGGCAGATGCACTTTACCAGTACCCTTTATCAGTCAAGAACAATTTAGTCTTGGCAAGACTAACAAATAAACATGTCAGGAATATGCATGCTAGAATGACATACAAGAGCAACTAAATCCAAACCCGGAACAGTTGCAAGATAACAGGAACCTGTTCCTGCTTGCTTTTTTCCAGAGCCTGTGAAAATCCTGTGCCTATATGTGTTCAAACTAGAAGGTACCCCTTCCTCCAAGGGGCAACTAACTTCCAGAACTTCTCTGAAGTCTAGTAGGTATTAATAATATTAAAACAAGGAGTCGCTCTTAGCTGGTAAAGGCTGCTAAAGGGGGAACATTTAGAGCTTACACAAGAGATCCTTCTGCCACATACTGTGTATTCATCCATTCTCACATTAATCCGGTAATAAACTTTTCTTGCAGGTCTGAAGCAAAATGTGGCTGCATGCTAAGACGGCTGCTTACCTCTCCATCAGCTTCTCCTTATCCCAGTTGAAATGGCTAAGCAGTATTCGAGTAATAGTCGCTGGATTCTAGAGAAATAAAACAAAAATAATAAATGAGTAACTACTTGACTAAGTTGGTATACTGTTATGAGAACACCAAGCAGAGTTTTAATAAGCAAATGGGGAAATCAGTACATGTGATAACATAATCTGTGCGACAATACATGTTAACTAACATATACTGGAAAATAGTTTGACTTGACAGATAGAAAAATTAAAAAAACAAAAAAAAAACACAAAAAACCAACCCCACAACTCCATAAAGTAAAACACCTACATAAAATGAGAATACAGCTGAAGACTTAAGAAACAGGTTAGTTACTGCTACCACAACAGGTGCCCAAGTGCCACCATCTCCATGTCCAGCATGCTTACACAATGTAAACCTAGGATGTTTGTAAAGTGCAGGAAGGGATACTTGCTATCTGTCCTGTCCATTTTTGCCACAAGTTCCACACTATTTGCAGAACAAGAATATTCCTTGTTTGTCCCAGCCCCAACCACCAAAACAGTTGGGCTGAAAACTCTCCCAGAAAGTAACCAGCTGCCACTGTAAGATGACAATGTCCTTTGAAATCTCCAGGTGTTCCCAAAGCACCTCAAGATTCAGAAAATACTATGCAACTATACAACTAAGGAAAGACATACAGCATAGGAAGGTCAGAAATAGGATCAGGGAAAAAAAGCTGGTTTTCACTTGTACACAAGTTTTTCTTCCAACTAAATCTGTATCATCAACCAAGGGTTTGGTTATATGAGCCAAGAAACATAACAAACCATTGGCTTCTGTTATACCCCAGAACCGTGTTTTAGCTCCCTAAATCCAAACTCTCTGGGCTCAGTTTTAGGACCATTTACATGCAACAGAGGCAACAGTGAGTGCCTGGAGAGTGGCTATGTGTACTTTGCCATTAGACACCAAAATGGAAGTTCGCCTTAGGGAAAATTTTCAATGGACACTCTGAAGCTGTTGAGAAGTAGGACATAAACTAGCAATGTGATTTTCTGAGCCCGCGGGCTATAGCTACAACTTGAAGCTGTCAAAAGCCAATGCTGCCACCCAAAGCAGTGATCCCACCCCTTCCTTACCTTCAGCCACATGCTTGCATGTCTTGCACTCACCAATCTATACTAGTACAGTCATCTTATGCTGCAACCCTGCAAATTACTGCCTCGGAAATAGATCTTTTTTCCTCTTTAAGTTGTTTTTTCACTGAATCAGTTCCCCAATCTGTTTGATTGCCTGACCACACAAACAGCTGCATTAGCACATGGGAGAGGGCAGGAGGGGACAAGTAGAACAGCATCTTTCTAGCAGGGACACCAACAAAACACTCACTAAAATAAAGCCCTAGGGTCAAAACATTAAGCATAAAGAACTAGGCTTGTGGTTTATACTATAAAAACTGACACTCCTCTCCCTCTGCAGTGTGTTCTTACTCTTTTTATTAATGCCGACACATCTTGTGTAAGGCCAAATTAAGACATTTTTCCAGCTTAAAATGCCCATGTGGACAGAAGCAGCTTTAGAAAGGTTAGACCAGATTCCTGATTCAGTCCACGTGGAGCTCCATGAACAGCTGGGATGGCAAATCTGCTACACAGTATGGGGCAGAAAAAACAGAAACCAGTATTACCAAACACTCTGTATTGTGAAAATGTAGCCTCAGTCCATCTTTGAACAAGGCTCCCAGGCGATACAGATCCAAGCTCCTAACTGTAATAACACAACGAGGTCCTCGGCTGACAACCACATACAACTGGCCATTACAAAACAGCATGACAGCACCCCAACCTTCAGCACGCTAGCAGAGTCAGGATAACAGTGCTGAAGCCGCCTGCTAAGGAGGCGATCCTGCTTTCAGGCGGATTTGCCCATTTCCTTGCATCAAAAGCAGTGATTGTGCAGCTCCGGGACAAGCTGGACTAGCTCGCTGCTCCGATGGAGTTATTTTCCCTTCTCTTTGTAGCTCTCAGCCAAAGCAGCAAACTCATACACCTCGCTGTGCAAACGCAACGTGGATACACCGAGTATATACCCTGAGGCAAGGGTGAGAGGCTCTTCGGGCAACAGGATGGTCTTTGCATGCTTTGTATCTCTTACAGAGCTGCATCCTCACCTTTTGCCCCAGCAGTGGGGCCAACAAGTGCTTTGCCCAGCCAACACTGCTCAAGCTGCTGCAGCCATGCAGGAATCATGGAACCCCATTTATAGAAAGAAAAAAAAATCAGGTAAAAGCTTTCTGATAGCACGAATCCCTGATCCAGCCCAGCACGCAGCGGCACAGAGCCTGTGCCAGCACTGCAGGCAGAGGGGAGCAAGCAGTTGAACTGTTTCAAGTCAGTCCTGCCACCAAGAAGCTGTATGGGAATTTAAGGGTCTCCTTCACCAAAAGAGGCTACTCCAGCTTCAGGGAGGAGGACCGCAGCCTCTTTCAGAGCTTTAGTTTTTTATCTTTGTAGGTTAACTTTGTATTTGGATCTCCACAACATCTTTTTCTGTAATACTATCTGTATTACGTAGCAGTACCTAAAGGAGCTCTTAATGAGCTCACTTAAACACACACACTTCCTAGAGCAAATTAATCAAAGATGAAAATAGACTTTAGTAAACAAACTGATCTTGTCTCTAGATTATCTTTGTTATGATACCAACTCCTATAGTCAGTACAACTTTTATTTTTAAGAAAATTTCCATGGTCTAGGACAAGTCTTGCCTCAAACCAGGAAATCTCCTGCTGAACATACCAAGTAGACAGAGCATATAGGTTTCTCCATGTAATCCTCCCAGCACTCTCACATCTATAAAGCACACTACTTGAGCCCCTCACCCCTGCCATGCTCTAGAGTTACAAATGAGTTTCAGACATAAAGCATGCAGCTCTTCTCAAACACAAGGATTCTTCACTCAGCCCAGAGATCTGCCAAACATACAAAGAAACAGTATTTTCTTAATTTCTCAAGCAACAGCATTAAGAGAGCTTTAAATTAGCCTGAAGACTTGTCCTGCCTTCTGCTACAGCAGCCCACTTGGCCACTGTATTAAGGCTTCTGGGAATATTTATTAATCACTTAGGCTAAGAGGCAACTGAGGTGGTGGTCTCTGGCTGACTGTTCTTTTTAAAGAAGACAAACAGGTTCCCCTTGCACTGAAAGATAAGTTATGCCATATTAATAAGGAACTAAAGTGGTCTCCAGTAATTATCAAGTGCAACAAGGCAAATCCAGCAAATACTGCTCACCAAAGGACACGTGGTCAAAGAACAAGAGGGTCTCATTTCATTTGTGGCTTCTTCATTTTCCCAGCGAAGTGACACTGCAGCTTTCCAAAACAAGTTTCCCTAGATCAGACTCCCCCAAGTATCCCAGTATCAGAAAAAGAAAGCTGTTTTCCCACTGCGATGGCAGTGTACAGAACAGCACGTTATTTAGGATTATAGTCCAGAGACCAGCACTGTTAGCTCTGTGTATTATAACACAAATATGGTGTGAGGGGTAGCTTTTACTGGCTTGTTGAGCTTTAGCTTCCTCTAGCTACAGCAGTTAATTTAAAAAAAGGAAACACCAGCAGCATGACAAGCTCCTACCAGAAATAGCTGGGCTGCCTGCTTTCACCACTTGCCACATCCAAGATCTAGTATTCAAAACTTAACTAGTTGTTTCACTGATACAGAAGGCAAGGACTAATACAACTGTGCCCTTGCTGGTACACAGTGTGGACAACAATACAACCTGAGCCTGCATTACGCAGAGAGGACTAAAGGCTGGGAGGGAGGCAGCGCTAAGAGGCTTGGTTTGCATAATGTAAACCACGGTTAAATACAAATGCAAAAACCTCTGGCTTTAAGGATTGTTCTAATTTAAGGCAAGGCACACCACCAAGGCACTGGGTAACAGCTGCTCCACATTAATTGCTTGCATGCACACACTTACCTCACAATTACTTGGGAGCAGCTTTGGAGGAGTAAATCACAGCATCTATCACAATGAGAGGTTAACTGCTGCAGAGCAGCTGTGTCCTGTAACTTGGTCATATGGGGTTAAAACACCACCAAAATAATTTTATGTTTCAACCCCTGTTTTGACACTAGTTCTGCTACAGCCCCATATCAGCCCTGTCGCTGGTGTATGAGCCCTCAGCAATCACGATGGACACGTGCTCTGCCTGGCACTGCAAAAATTAACAGAACATTTAAACAACACCAGATTATGCAGCACTGGTATACTATAGTTTATGTTCTGAAACTGGATGGGCTTCTCATTTAGCACACAGGATTATTGTCTACGACTCTTATACCACAAAGATTAGTTATGAACAGGCTACGATGCTGCTCAGACGGGATTACTACTTAGGCTTGAAGCTGCAGCAGGGAGAAGCATGCTTTTACAAAGGGTATCTTCTGTTTACAAAGAAAAATTTTAATAAGTAAAGCAGCCAGAAACAGACAGCGAGCAAGGGAAAAGCCGACACGTTCAAATGCTCCATTTTCCTCCAAATGTGGTTTGATGAAAGCTGAAACAGCAGATCTAATTTACAACAACCACCTATTAAATTTTACATGTTGAAGCCGAGGAAGATCGCCTAGAGCTCAGGGCAGCGAGCCTGTTGATATCCAGATAGCAATGAAACCCGAGGAAAGCAGCCATTTTGTTGAAATTCTCAGTGCACTTTAAAAGACTCCTTGTCACAACTATCTCGCTAACAAAACATTCATAATAAAGCTCTGCCCAGAGAGAAACACAGTCAGTCCTTCAGCAGTGATTTTTTTTTTTTTTTAGGTTAACAAAGCAGCCAAGTCCAAACGTGCTTCAAACAGATCCTGCTTCACCACTGCTTTTCACTGGAGGTATTTACATTTACTATCATTATCATTGACACGCTCAGGCACACCAAAGCAAGCTGGAGATACAGGGATGGGAAACCCTGTGAAGGTCTGGACTTCTCCAAAGAAGCATTATTAATTGAAATAAACCCCCTTAATTTAATAGAACTGGAAGCTTAGTCACTAATATCTCAGTTAAATTCTTTTTGCTGTCAAAATAAGAAAGTATGAAGTGGAAGGAGGAACCTGGATGCACTTAAATGCATAAATGAATTATAAATCAAAGACTATTAGGACATTAGCTTAAATCAGAATTTCCAAGCAGCATAATTTGCTGAATGACAGTTTGCAGTACTTGATCCATTCATGTTTTCAACCATCAAGATGAGCTGCGTGGTTAATTCTTGCAGTTATTACCAAGAAAAGCATATTTGAGAGTTCAGCTTCTCATCACGTGCTAGGAGTAAGCTCCTGTTTCAATTTCAGCATTCACTGCAGATAAAAAACATTTAAGAACAACTTAAGCTCATTTCTCCAGCAAAATCCTTTTCCACCTCCTTGAAACATAGTATTAATCAATTCTTCATTTTGTTTCTTTCCATTTCATGGCTGGTTTTGTTTTCTAAACATGGCAGCTTTTGCATTTCAACAGTTTTCATCCTAACTGCAGCATCTATATCCCAATAGCAGAGGCTTTTTTGGACTCAGTACAGCAACACGAGTTTGACAATGCTTCCAGTTCGGTTTTCTACACAATTGCTTTTGCACTCATGAATCAAAGGATACACTCCAGAAAGACTGGCTTTGCCTAAGCCTCAGACATCTGTAAATGGTTCAAACCTCAGCAACATCCACAGCTATATTCCACAGGTGCCTAAGTGACACAAGACCATATTTAAATTCCCCAGGCAGAAGGAAACCAACTGGTTTCACATCGGTTGACATCAAAGAATAAGAGTTTTGTTTGGCAGTAACATATCACACACACTGGCTGAAGAGTAAAGGGCCATCAAATGAACAGCTCAGAAACTAACGCCCATCTGAAACCAAGCAGCACAAACATTTGCTCCAGTGAAGTAGCATCTAGGGACAGCATGTCACACCACCACAGTAAAGATTTAATCAGTCAAAAAAACAGCCTTTGCCAATAGTAGAGCACCAAGTGGAAATTCCAGCTGCCCTCTGTGCACGTGTAAGATGGAATAGCATCTCCAAAGCTTGTCACCGTGCTCACCATGCCACGGAAGGAAGCATTAATAAAATAGCCCACATATAACATCTTACATTAGCAGGTAGAGTAAGAGCAACCTCACCACAAGAGGGTTTAAAAGATTTCTTGATAAATTAAAAGAGACTTTTTGCTTGCCTCAGCTGTAGCTCTCATCAATGTTCTGAGACCAGCATCATCAGATGTGCTGCATGTTTCTCCCCCTGCTTTCCAGATGACTCTAGGTCATGGAGGTGGTGTGCAGGCAGGAATGCCCTAAACCTCAAGACCGATACAGACAGTCAATACGCAACTGCATTAAGTGCCACCACCAAGTAGGAGCAGAAACTGCCCATAAGTCTTCAATTACTTCAAAACCCAACAGGTTTGCACACTGACACTCCTTTCTGAAGGACATCAGCTCGTTCTCCACCCATGGCACAGAACAAGGGTAACCAACACTACAGACCTTACATACACCATACAGCTGCTTTCTTCGTCAGGTAATAACAAAGTGGACACCAGCCCGAAATTCTGCAATAACGAGGTCATCTAACTCCGTGTGAATACCACTGCTCTTCACTTGCATCTCTCCCAGCCCCATACAGGTAACCTTAGACATAAACATACATAGTAGAAAGTGTTTTTAAAAAAGCTTTTAGCCTGTATCATGTTACAACAAGACTGTCATTGTAATGTTTGCATTGTTTTGCAAGTGCACTGAGCAACCTTCATTACAGGAAATCTTAAAAGCCCCAAAACTCGTTTCTAGCAGCTTAATAAAATTCCCAGGAACCAAATGTAGAAGATAAGATCTAAGTGTTGAGTACTTCCAGGGCATGGTCTCCTGAAGAGGGTATCTTCAAACCTGCTAGTTTTTAAATAACACTGACTGAGCACTCCGAGAAGCTGCTGGAAAACTTATATGTAACCTAATATTCCCTGGCTCGATTACAGGTAGAACATAAGAGGGCTGTTGTGAGAAGATGAGGACAGCAACTAAATGGATCAGTCTGCCACCACCCATCCATACTCTCCTCCTCTGCCATCCCCTGAGGCTGGGGAGAGAATCACACCATGGCACATTTCTGCCATTAGCCATCTCATGGTTTATGGGGCCAGTACAACACACACAGGTGGATCTGAGATGCTTCTCATCTTCCAAACACCTGTTATAAATAATAACAGCAACAAAATTAGTACTATTCAATCTCTATGCACCCACTGAAGATATGGGCTTTGCATCCTGCGGCCCCACTGAAGCCCCACTAAGTGACTTTTTCAAATTACCTGCCTCTGAATCACCAAAAAATGTACCTGTTTCCTGCTACTGGCATTTCCAAGCAACTCAGCGTGAAGCCAGGCTACTTCCCTGTGACATTACCAGTCACTGCTGTCAACTGCTGTCCTCTGGCTGGCATTTACCACTCCACTGTAACTTCCCACTAACACATACATAGGCTTCAGATTTGATGTTGGTCATCTCCTTAGCTTCCTACATCTTTCTTCATCTCATTAACTTCCCTTTACACATCATCTCTTAATTTTGAAAATTAGGTTTTACAGGATTACTGAATTGGTACCATTACGTGATGGCACCAAATGGCAGCTTGATATTATGATCTTAGTTTGTAGTAACCTATCTGCACTTTACTGATTGTTTCTAGCTCTGATGAACATACACTCTTTTAGCAGAGGGAGGTAATAAAAAGCAACTTTGGAGAAAACCCTATTACTTCAGTTAATTGGTTCAAGATACAGAAAGGAAGTAGTCAGCTGCTTTATATTTTCTCTGAGCCTTTTGGAAAGTTTTCAGGTTAATGATTAGGAGCCACAACAAAGATCCATTGTCTAACAAAGCTTTTAAAATCAGAAAAAAAATACTAAAGCAACAACTCTGGGATGAATTAGCAAATTTGGAAATGCAAAAACTGGATTCACACTGTAATACTTCTAAATAAAAGAAGATCAGATGGACTTGCCACGCCGTTCAAGTGTGCTGGGCAGCACTGGCTCCCAGATGACTGCAGAAGCTCCACCACCAACTCAACACAATTTAAAAACGGCATATGGGGTACAACCAGAAAAGGTATTCTGCAATGTTTCAGCTACACTTGCTTCCATACCAGGAAATCTATGGTTTGATGACAGGATACAGAGAGACGGTAATCTTTATTTTATACATTTAATTTGAAGAACATTTTGGCTTCTGTTTCCTTTTGCTACAGTTCTGGAGTATAAAGTCAACCCTTTAAAGAGCAAAGGCCCACAGGTACAGAGGCCCTGTGAATTCGACCAGGTTATGCCACTGCACACTTCTTGAGGACTATGGAACAAGAGATCTCCAAATGTACACACTTTCACAAACCATTTCTCACTTCTAATTCTTTTAGAATAAGGAGCGCTATTGTTTTACTGCCCACAAAGGCAGTATCACCCAAAGTATTTCCCTCCTCCTGGTGTCTCCCACCACAAGAAATCCCAAAATAGGAGCAAAAGCTCAGCAAATCTGTGTAAGCAACATGAGCCATAGCTATAGTTTCCAGAGTTGCCACTGAGCAACTATAGCTGACGTACTGAGAAAGAACCAGAGTGGGAGCACATGGGTACCAGAGTACATTTCAGAATGGGTTTATTCAACCCATTGCCTCCCACTCATGAATTTGCATAGACTTGCCTTAAAAGAGTAGGAGAAGGTGATAGTGGCATTTCCATATAATTCTTCCAGTTTACTATTTCAGTAGCTCCTTAATATCTCCCATTGCGGAGGAAGAAAACAGCACACAGCACAGCAGCTACGCTATGGATGGGGTAATATTAAAAGCCCCATCTGTGACCCAAAAGAGTTTTGACTACCCTGAATGTAAAGGACCTACAGGTTCATCCAGGTACAGTCTGCGTCCCTGGTAATCACCAATTTCCCCCTAATGCCAAACCTTTAGTCAACATCTAGTGCCTCACAGTATTGTTCCTGTTAGGATGAGAAATCAATGAAACAAACAGATGGCTATTTAGAAAAAGCAATAGCAGACCTCTGTTGCCCAATCACAAACAACACATAGTCACCTTCCCTGCTCATCCATAGAGTACTACTTGCACAAGAACGGTCCACAAAGCATATTTCAGCCCCCTTCCCTCTTGACATTATACACCGCTGCTCTTCCAGACCCCGCAGGCTCCGTTCTTCCCCTTCTACTGTACATGAACCTGCAGTATAAAAATTCGCATCCCATTACTTCATTTTGACCTGCCAGATAGTTACTGCACTGTCCATATACATGCACCACAAACAGATTCAACTCCATCAAATACAGAAGAAAACTGTTGGGTTTCCCCAGATCACAAACATCCCCAATGGCAGAAAGCAGCATCATACAATGCTTTTAGTCCCACACGGTCTCCAAGACCAACAGTCTCTACAAGACTAGAAAAGAAACGTGGGTATGGTTTCAATTCTGGTCTCAAACCAATGTGACAACTCACTAGTGCAGGGCTTGAAGAAAATATATTATGTTGGTTCAAGAGGAATGCAAAAGCATGCTTTGCTACAGAAAGAAATGATGCTGAACAAAGGCAGAGTTTAGTGACTGGGCAATATGTACCAAAAAGCCTCAGCTTAGCCCAAGAGCACAGTTTGACCAGAACCAGGTAAGAAATCTCCTCCCTTGCACAAGGATTTTTAGAGACACAGAGGAAGATTCCAGGAACCCAAAATGGCTTAGCTATGCACCAGCTCCATTTTTGCCTATGAGATAAAGTAACAGCTACTTGGATTATTATTTTACTTGGAAATAGGGCAGTAACTAGGCAGGGCAGTAAAATGAGCTTTTCAGAGCCTGCTCCAAAGAAGCTGCATCCCATCACCACCAGACTAAGAAGGAGCAGCTCAAAGTATTTATTTCAGCAGAAATACAAGCTCATGCAATCATTGGCTCCTGGACCTGCTGCTGACCACTCAATGATGGGAGCTCAACTGCTCGCACAGCTACAAGTGAACCCGACAGAGGAACTGACCCGGGTTAAGGGGGTCGCTGGTTTATTATAACCCAGATCAGGATCACCGTGTGGCCAGACAGCTGAGTGGACACAACTCGGACAACAGGGACTTGCTTCCAAGAAATTTGTTCGTGAAATCAGTCTGCTGAGAGCCACGTCAGGCACGTCAAAGATGGGTCTTCCCCATGTCAACAGACCCTCTAAATCTTCCTGTCACAAAGACTTTTAAGCATATCTGGCTATAATTTGATGCAAGTTACAGCCAGAGATGCCACTTTTCTCCTCCATTATCCCACCAGCTTACATCTCAGAAAGCGTCATCCAGAAAGATTGCTTCTCATGAACAAGATGAATGCAACAATTTGTCATCTTTCTTCCAAAACCTTTCTCCATTTGCATGACAGATCTTGAGGGAGGTGGCTGCTCAGGACTGCAGTCCAGCTACTTATCAGAGCAGGACCTAGCCCCGTCTATATCATCATTACAGCATCTGGGGTGTATATTCAGCTGGGCTACCAAACAGAAGATTTTCATAGTAAACTGTGGGAATACTGCCAGTCTCTACAAAGATGTGTCCTCAACGTAACCGAGACAGAAATACTTTTTTTTTTTTTTTTTTTTTTAAAGTCTTTTATTAGTCAGTGTTGGAAAGACTAGAAGTGGCATATGTCAGGTCAGCTACCCATCAAACTGATTAAAGGAAAACAACCCAAAGCACCGCATTTGGGTTTTAAGAGAATGCTGTCTTCAGTGACTTGACTTCTGAATGAGCTGTGTATTTCTGGTAAAGTACAGGTCTCCCGATGTGAGCTACAGAAACTGTCCTGTTTGCAGGCAGAAACAGACGATAAAGGAATAAAGCTGAAAGCGGAATGTTACTTTACAACTGCTTTTTCCTTTAAATCATTTTATAGAAGTCTGAGGTGTCTCAAAAAAAAAAAAAGCTCTCCCTGCTTCTTTTTCTTCACTCAAATACGTATCGGTACATTTATTTCACTCTTTCACCACAGTCAGCATTGTACATTGCCAGATTCACCCATAGGGCTGTACCCATTTCACAGGCTTGATGTAGCTGTAGGAAACTGGCACTGTTCCTCCCCATCAGATAGCAAAACTGCGATCTCTGCTAGCTCCAGTTTCCAGCAGCTCACACAAAGTAAAGAACAGGTCATTTCAACCCTGGCCGGTGAACTACTTACTCGTCAGCAGTAGCTGGGACTTCTCTCTGCATTTTGCATGCCCTTAGGATAACAGAACTTCACTTTTGCTTTTGCTTGAAGCACGTTCAAAGGCATCACCTGGACAAAAGACACTGGTGGGCAGTAAGTCTTAGGAGGATGCTACTAGCAGATCTGTGAAGGTTATCAGCAGCTGTATTTCACCTCAGAAGGAAATCTGTACTGCACAAGAGTCAGTGCTGCACCAATCTTACAGCACACAATGGTTTTGGGAATTTGCTTTTTTGATGGCAATTTTACAAAAAACATCTTACAGTACCAGCTGATCAACAGGATTCTGCATGATCTTTTCAAAAAGACCAAACCATTGCTTCATTCCTGAAGATCTGTTATCATGCTTCATTCACAAAGATCTGCTGTAACAGAACAGTATCTGACTTAAAAATGTCTATTCCACTTAAAAAAAAAAAAAAGCCACCTACAAAGTCCTTCCTAGAAGAGTATTCTATAGTATTTTGTGGTGTAAAAAGACTACTTTTTCCTAGGATAACTTAAAGAAATAATGATATCACAGCATACTTGAAGTGTGTAGAAGAAATAAGGCAAACTCTGAGAGGATGAGAATATTTTTCTGACACCCAACATCACAGCAATACTGGGAAGGGTAAATTCCTGATAACTTGTGTTCTTTTTCTAGCGACAATTTCCATAGGAGGTCTGTCTGTAGGCTCAAACATGTGCCAGGAAAACAACTACTTGATTTTCTGGATTAAGTTTTCTAAGTTCTCTAGAAAGGTCTCTCAAATTGTCCTTTTCCTGGTCTCAAAGGTCCTTCAAGATGATGATTAAAGAAAGGATGTCCTCTCTTTAGAGAGTGTGCAAGCAGAGGATCAGACGCCAAGGATGTTCAGCATAAATATCTCTCTCAAATCCTGGTTAAGTCTCAAATTGTTGGGTGATCTGTCTCCCACCTGCTTTTGTTACTGGGCACTAATGGAGAACACCTATTCTATCACAACATGCTCAAACACAAAGATGTAAGAGTTTTCACAGAAGAAAGATATAATCCAGCCAAACTGTACATCACCTCAAGACAACTGCTGTTGATTCCTCAAAATCAGTTGTTTCCAGGACAGCCCCTGACTGTGAACAGAGCTTTACCCGAAAGTGCGCTGCCAGCACAAACACATGGTTCTTCTCACCCAGCAGTTATTGCGGTGCTTGATTACACCATGTTTTCCTCTTCTGACAAGAGTCAGAGCAAAAGGGCGGGCTACCTCCTGCAGCAGAAATCAGAGCTCTCAGACTCGCAGGTACTTGGGGGAAAATACTTACTCTGCAAAATCTTAAAATAACATGCCTGTGCAGCCTATGTCCTGAATCCAGACTTCCACTTCAGAACATTACAATTAACATTTTCCAACAAATATAAAGACGGGGAGAAGAAAATGGTAAGGCACAATAACTTCTTCCATGAGCACCACGAAGCAGCACCCACAAAAATCAGTAAGTTAAAGATCTACCATGAAAACTAAACGAAAACCATCCCAATTAAAAACTTCTCTCATGGCAATGGCTAGGTTGGCTCAAAGGTATTTTGATACACAGTCACTGGTGGTATGCAACAGTTAACCCCTTCAGAGACAGCATGACTGATGGGAAACACAGGCCTAGCTGAAGAATTTTTAGCCAGTGGCACTTTGTAAGAGCATTACAGTATTTATGAAGAAAAAAAATCCTTAATAGTCTTCCATCTTATCTTTCTCCTCCAGGCCTCAGTTTGGTGAGCATCCAAGCACTAGGTATTTCTCTTCACTTCTCTGTCCCTTATTGTTTCCAATTTTGTCCCTTCCTCAAAGCAGCACCACTCTTACCTCCTCTGGCACGCTTCACTTGGACAAAGAAGTTTTACCTACTCACCGAAGCAGCAACACACTAGGTAGTACTTTAGGAAAGAAAAAAAAAACACCTCCCTTGGGCTGACTTCATCTCCCCATCACTGCACAAAGGCCCTAAGCTTGTTTACTGTTGCACATACCTGCCTAAACGGAGCACTTGGGTGCACCACGCTGTACCACATCACAGCAGTCACTCACCATTCAGCATAGATGCAACGAGCATCCCCATTTAGCAATCCAGCTCCACAACTGGATGCCAGTTCTTACTGCCACCTTCTCATTTTCTGACAGCAGACCTTGCCCATGTGTCATCTCTGCATCATTCAGCAGAAAGGCATATGTCTTGCCAAATTGCAATGCAATACGAAACAGGAAGAGCTTAACCCTTTGAAGTATTTACTGGCAAAATATGTTTTGCACACACATGATGTCACCTTGACAAGTGGGCAGTAAATCTACCCCAGTGATGCCTATGCCTTAGCCTACAACCCTCAATCAAGGAAAAAAAAAAAAGTTAGCCATCTTAACACTTCCAAAGTAGATAGGCCCAGGAAATCCTTGCCAATACAGCAGTGTCTTGGGGATGTAATCTTTGGCAACATCTTTACATTGGTAAAAGCCCCAGAGCAGATGTGCTTATAGCTTATATCACTTCCCTGCACAAAAGCAGCTATACCTGCAAAAGCACTTTTTTCTACTGGCAGAAGCTGCATCTGCACTAGGAAAATCTGCCAGCATCCTTTGCCCAACAAGCCTCTTCTTGCTCATTTTTTAATGATGACTTTGCAGTTTATTTACCATACTCTGTTCATTTAGTCTTACTTAGTTTCATAGCCAACAAAACAGAGCCCTGGCAATGTCCTATTTTATGCGCCAGGATTTCCGCTACAAGAAGTAATTTTGCCTGTTTACACCTCAAAACTTTTTCCTCCTAGGGCTCTGCAGAAGCCACCTTTGAAGAAAGGATACTCTGGAGGCACAAAGGGTTTAGCAATTCTCTTGTTCATTCCCATCCTTTAATAAGATATACCTAAAATTGTAACTGTGGTCTCTAACTGTTACAGGTATTTTTAACCAGCTACCTGAGCCCCCTCGAGTTAAGAGAAAATACTCTGCTGGGATTACAAAACACAAGTCATACAGCAGTTGGGGAGAATAGGAAACCTCCAACTTTTCCACCATTTTCTCATTTAAGGGCTTTGAAGATTTGCCTCTATACAAACTTGCACTCACTTAATCGTAAGTGTTTCTAAATCAGTTGAGTTAAACCAACAAGTATGTGCAGGCCCCCCCGAGTACCTGGAGCATCTCCTTTTCAGTAGGGAATAGGAAACAAACCTGGATGTGCAATTTTGTATTTGATGGATCGTGCTCTAGCTGACAAGGATATCCCTTGTTTCTTTCCCGTTAAGATATTACTATCTGTAATCAGACATTGGACTTCTGCAAGAGAAAAAACCCACCTATTCAGTCCTGCTTTACAACTGATGTGAAGGCTAGCAATATGAATAATTATCTGCCAGTCATTAAGTAATTAAGTGCACCAAAAAGGCTGGCACCCAGCCTCTTCCAAATCACAGCGCTGCCAGCCTGCAGAAATACCCTGGCAAGCAATAGCAGTACACCGGTCAGGGGAATCATGTCGTGGTACACAAGGATGACAGAGATCCCAGACATCACCAAGCACCCTCCCTCTGGATAGTCTCAGTATCAGCCATCCCAGACATCCCTAAAGACAACTCCAAGTCTTTGCACTCTGCTCCCCTCCTAGAAGCTATCATCCCAGCTAAAAAATAAGCATCAGATACACAAAGCTAGTTCTCAAACAGTAACCCCCAAAGCGCATTAACAACACCAAGCAGATAAGATTCAGAAGTTAAGAAAGCGAGCCAAGAAGCATTTTACCAGTTTCTCAAGCATCAGATCAATTTCTATTCAATCTCTGAACTTCCAGTACATCAATACTGAATTCCCAAATGAAGGTAAAGTATCTTACATTTCTAAACCGCAACAGTCCACGACTGTATCACATTATATTTGATCTTTACTGTCATACAGAACTACACTTGTATTTGCTATCAAGTATCATCATCCAACATGAAAATATAGCAGAGTACATTTCCAAGTATTAATTTCAGCTCTCTTAACAATACAAATAAGGAAGTTTCAAACACATCATTTTACCAAGTAAAATAAAGAGAAAGGGTTATTAAAGAACATGCTAATGCGTATATAAAGTATGTATAAATCAAAGAATAATACCTCAATTTGCTCAGACAGCCTTTCAGTCATCACAGAAGTATTACTTAGAAATTGTTACTTTATTTTCCTGTAGGCATACTAGGCAGGATTTTACCCCAAAGGCCTTCCACTTCATCCAAAACCAAACTTCACATTAATGGCATCTATTGCATTCCTCTACACCTGAATAAGCGATCCCAGAATGAGAACTGTCACTCTTCACTTTAAAGTAAGGACTCACAGTCAGGGCTTGTCAGAGCTCACAGAAGAGAAATGAAGCCACTAACTAAATGTTACAGAGTTCTCCATCCTATCTTTTTACGAAAAAGTTGCTGTTTGGCCTAGTTTTAAAATACACTGATCAGCAAAGCTCTGTCACTTCTGAGTACCCATTCTGGAGTCTAACCTCGTCAGGCCTTGGGAGGTTTCTCCTTTGGTTACCCCCTTGAGACAGAGCTCTTGCACACATACTCCCTTCTTCCCAGAAGAGGTCCTTAATTCCTCTTCTTTCCAGAACATTCCTTCCACCTCCCTATATCTCAGATCCCTGAGCCTGACTAGGATGTAGATTATTAAGAGTTAACTTATTCTTAAATTATTCTCCCCACACAGGAAAGCACATTGCAAGGGAGACTGTTTACTCATGTGAATTCTCCTGTTTTCCCCTAATCCCTCTCCACATTTCTGCCAGACAAAGGAATGCTGATTGCATTTGTATTTTGTTACACAAGAACACATGCAATCCAAAGTTATCAGCTGCAGAGGGGATCAAAGTTTTGAACAACTATCCAAAGCTCTTTCAAAAGTTAAGTAGGCACCTATAATTATACATGCACACAAAACAGGCCACAAAAACATTGTATTCAGGTGTAGATACACATGCATTTCTTTTGCTGACAGCGCAGAGCTGAGCCATGCAACCACCATCACTTCTGGCAAATGGAGCAAAGCAACTGCTCGCAGGGTCAGTGGGCTGACTGATAAGAGCAGGGAAGAAGAGGCACATTTAATCAGAAAGTTCACTGATCCCATTCATTATTTGGCCTGGCAAACACCTGTACCCATGCAGTGAGGGAATGGGAACCGCCTAAGCCAAGAGCAACATGTATGTAACCATGCCCCTACTTCAGGTTGCAGGTGCACTTGTCTATACACCCCTGCATCTCAAAAAGCATTGCTTGGGATGAGCATTAGATACCCAAAGAAACTCAAAGCACCAGAACAGTTTGAGTTTGTTGGTGTTCCAAGCCAAGCAGCAGTGGGAGCCTACCAAGAACAGCCCATATTGCCTTAGCTCAGAAAACCAAAGAAAAAGCCTAAAAGGAAGTTACCCAAAGTACTTCACTGTGCAGTAACTCGTTCACCAGTTTCCACACACACATCAAAGCAGCACAGGAATGGTAAAATCAAGTATGTCCTGCCGTGATTTTTATATAATGGACTTGTTCAAACACCAGCTACTTCCTCTGTGGCTCTGAAAAAGTTTTGCTAAAGTAAACAGCTCAAATGCACCTTGCCAGGGTAGTACACTCACACGGCTTACTCAACACACTCCTTCGGAGGTTGACCTAGCTTACTAACACTGTGCAGGAAGCGGAAGCCTTCAGAACCACTTAAAATTTTCATTTCTTTATCTTGGAAGAAAGCCTTGTTGTGCTGTCTCCTTAATAGGAATAGGCAGACATTAAGTTTAAATAAAAGTTCTTTGAACTAACACCCAAAGAAGTCAGTTATTTTGCCAGTTGACTATTTTCAGGTGCAATTATACAGATTCTTCTGGTTTTATATTTTTAGTGTGCATTCTCCACTTCAAGAGGACTTTAACTGTGCACAAGCAGAATCCTTCCGAGCAGGAACTCCTACTCTATCCTGCTTATCCACTGGAAAACAGAGTTTAGAGTCTGCATCCCTCGTCTGGCGAAGTAACAGACAAAACGTTACTCCATCAACCACAGACAATTTTTCTGAAGGGCTGTAAAGGCAATAAGCAAGTATCCAAGCTTTTAATTTCCAACATTGGGGATTATCTCCCTCCAGCTCCCAAATTCCTCAAATCACAAAGCAATCAAAGCTTGATCTTTTGTGAATTAACATGCACCCTCCCCACGTGAGAAGGCATGTTCATGGTGCCCCAGAACATGGAGCGTGCCTCAGATCAGGAAGTCAGGCAGAGAATCCAGTAAGTCGTAAGAAGAACCTTTTCTCTTTCACACCTTTATGTTTCAGCCACAAGTACTTTCCCAGAAGACCTATTTCCGAAGCAGATGGTCAAGACAGGATCCTTGCACTGCTCGTCCCTGGAAATGAGAGGTGCCACATGGTAGACTGGGATGTAAATTTTTCAATGAGGAAAATACAAACCCAAGAATGCTTTAAAAAAGGTTGGAAGGAAGGAACTTAATATGCCAGCATAAATAAGCAGGCGCCAGCTAGAAGCCATCAGTAGAGCCCAGGAAAAGGCCAAGAAGCCGAATTTTAAGTAAGTACATAGGCTATCGCCCAGTTACTCCTAGGTTATGGCCAAGAACCACCTGCTCACAGGGCTCTCAATTGCTCCCCTGTCCCCAGCAGCAGTATTTGGCTCCTCTTCCCAATATATCCGCAGAGGACTACAACCTTTTGCCATCACATGCCAGAGTCCAGCAACAAGGAGAGGCATACACCATAACACGGTCATGGAGAAAGAGTGCTTGACACTAAAGCTGTCTGTGCTCCACACTCGTCCAAAGTGAGGACACCAATGGGATACACATTTCCCTCCTAAGACAATTCTTTCAGATGTTTGGGTTTTTTTTTTTTCCTTACTGGACAGTGGTAATGCCTACCAGCTCTCCCATCAGCTCCCAAATGCTGCCCAAAACAGCTGGCAAGACCACTGGCACTTGCAAAAGGCACCACAATTGCCAAGACACTTGCACAAGGCAAGTCAACAGGTCCAAAAGCAGGCAGCAAAGTATTTTTAAAAAGTATTTAAATGGCTTATCAGCTGCTTCCTTATTCCAAGCGTTTTAGATGCCATTGGAAGTATCTACATAAGACTTTGAATCTGAAGTTATTCCTGACACCTGGCAAAAGTTCTCAGTCTCTACAACAGGCAAAAGACTTGATGCAGATAGTTGTATTTGAGTGTTCCATACATACAGTGGTTCAAACACTCCTGACAGTGAAATACTCTGCATACCAAAAATAATTACTCAGCATTACTATGCCATGTAAACAAGGGACCTCTTTTGAAAGAGCGTCTGTAGTTATACAGACATTTCAAATTCTAAAAAGGCACTGACTTGTGAAGTACAAACACTACCAAACCAAGTTACCTGTGAAACTCAACTACTGAGGAAGCCTCAAATAGCAGTTTTCAAAGCATTCATTTAAACAGTATTTCCATCACAGCTCAAGATCAAAAGCTAAAAGCAAGCTAAGGAATCAAATACAGGCCAGACAAACTCAAGGTTTTCAATATTCCCAGCAGCAAACACCTGGGATGGTGAAGATATTTAAATATTAGCAAAATTTCCATTATCGAATTAAAAGATAACTCTTTCTCCAGCTCACACAGAGCCGGTCACTTCCTCATCGCTCTGGAGCTTCCTGCACCAATATCCTACACGAGCTCAGCAGTCCTCTCTCAGACACACAGGCATCTGTATTCTGGGCTGCACTCAAATGCACCATTTGGCATTACTGAGTAGCTATGAACCCTCCGTGTGTGTTTTACAATAAACGAGGCTGCAATTTTCTTGCAAACGCAGAAGCAACTGAATGACTTTATGAAATTCAGCAGCATTAAATGCCTATACACAAGCAAAAGCCTCCAAACATTCTTTACAGCTGCCAATAATACAGCGTAGCCAGCCACAAACAAGAGAAAACATCATTTGCAATATTTTTAGATCCCTCTAACTCCAAAAGTAACAGACGTCCAGAGGACTGGAAGCATGACCCTGAACAGACAAGTTATGGACTGAACTACATGGAGAAGACTTTCAGCCTTCACAGTTACTTCCCATGGAAAGGTCACAGCTCTCGTAACAAATTCTGTATTCTTTCCCCAGTTTTCAACTGTTCAAAATTGTCTTTCCCAAGCAGAGGAATGAGCAGCTACATTCTCCAGAAAGAAAAGGCTCCTAGAAATTATTTCTGTATGAAAACCTTGACTATTATAACATGAGCGCAGCTTAGAGATCAACCATCACTTCCTTAAACTGCTCTATTACATCTGACACCGAACAACAGAACCACATTCTTGTTTATCTCATTCATAGAGTAAAGGGGAAGAGAGATTATTTTCAAAATAAAAAAATTGAAAACAATTCAACAGGTGGCAAGGACATTTGGGGAGGTGCTGTACAGGGAGCAACTTTTAATTTATGAGTTAACAGCATTCACTCTGAACAAATGTTGAAGTATTCCAGGTCTCAGTTTTAATCGCAAGAAGCAGAGACTGTCAAACTGAAATTCTGCGCACCATGCTCCTAAATTTAATGTTGCTTGCCAAAGAGCACTAAGCAAGAAATGTGAAGTATTTCTGAATAGACACAGGACTGCCCTACGCTTCTACATCATACCAGAGGAACACAAAGAGCATCAGAGGTTTGGTTTTTATTTCCTATTATGAACTTTAACTCATGCAAGGCTAAAATTAAGGAGTCAGAGCTTGGGATAAGTATACAAGTATAAGCGATAGTTTCATTTTTAATTATGCTTCTAACACCGAGAAATAGCTATTGTTTCACATCAAGGACCACGAACGCTGCAGTCTCAATTATGACTTTTCCGTGGCACACCAGTTTCCAATTTATAGCAGAAATAACACTTCTACTTTGCATGGCAAGTATGGTCCTGCTCACTAAAATTCAACCCACAGGGAACAGCAATAACTGTATTCACTATTAATTTCTTGCTTTTAGAAACAAATATTTAAAAGTAGCTAAAAAACAAAGACTGTTTTCAGTTTCACTTTGAAAACATCCCCTATATGTGCCAGTCCCCACCTGCATCCACAAGGCCCCTGAGAGAAGGCTGCCTTGTTGTGATTTTTGCAAAATTATTTTGAGACAAAAGAAACCAGCATCAATTTTTTTATTCATGGCCAGCCATGAGATTTACATTTGGCCTAACAGAAACGGAAATCTAAAGCACTAAGCAAATGGGTCATATAAGTACAAAGTTTAAATTCCTCTGGAGACTTAACAGATAAAACAAGACTTTTCTACCTGGCAACGCCAAAATTTAAAATAATTCTAAAAAAAAAAAAAATCTATTATATTCAGAATTACATGTCTTGGCCACCAGGGAAGAGATACCATGTCTTTTCCAAAAGTTTTGCAGTGATTGCTTATATCAGATTTCAGGAATGCTTTGTCATAATTAAGTTCACTCCATTCCTTGGAAATATTAAATGCATTCCTACTATAATGAAACACCTTATAAACACCATGTGACAGAAACACGGAGTTTCACAAAGCATTTCCTTCCAGCATCATAACATTTAGGGCCTCAACAAGAATTTTATTATCAAATAACTAACCACACAATAAGAGAAGTTAGAGGCTTGCAAATTCACCTTGTGCAGACAGCGCAAGCAGACCCAAATGCAAGAAGCATCAGCCTGAAGTGCTTCCACCCACAGACTCCTACCTAATGCTTGTCAAGCAGCTTCAAGTACTCCGAGTTTTCAAGATGTCATCTCTAACATTAAATACAGTTCTAAGCATGACCCTCTATGACAGCAGCAATTCTTGTTGCTTGCTGGCAAGTCATTCCTATTTTGGACAACATATTTGTAATGTACTGCCCACAGTACTGAATTACACCAGCATCAGGGAAATTCCCTAAGTTACAACTGGAAATCAGTATGTTTTGTCCAAGCAAGTAGAGCCACTGTTTAATAAGACCCCTTTTGCCAAGCGACAATGGGTTTGCACTTGCTGTAACAGAGCTGTATTTAATCGCAGAGCTGCAGCATTCTGGGGGCTATCTGCACTGCCTCAAGTCTGCCAGCCTCTCAAAAAAGCTGCTTCTCAACAAATTTAACGAATATGGCATTGTAACTTCAGAGTGGCCTGGGGCTTTGGCTTATTTTAACAGCAAAGCTTTTACCCAGCAAGGACCTGACCTTACTTCTAAAGAAGTCATCCAGCTTTGTCATCTAGATGAGAAACCAGCATTCAGTATCAATGCTCTGATGTTACACATTACCTGTTCTGCTCTGAAGAACCTTATTTTAAAGGCTACAGTAAAGAGAAAAGGTATTTTTGAGCTCAACTAACTTTTTTTGGATCCAGTGATGCCGCCTCCTTCCAAAGAAAGTTCAGGTTTGAAGCTCGACATGCTCACAACCATGCGGCGGGTTGGGCACAACACCTGGCTGCATCCAGGATCCCACTCCCTGCTGCAAGGTGGGGAAAAAAAAAGAAGAGGCTCAACTCCCTTTTCTGTGCTTTGTTTTAAACATCAACCACCTTGGAGCTTTATCCCAGTATTTTCAACACCTTGCCATTACAAAGTCCAGAAAGAATGAATATGGTCAGTGACATCACAATGATGTCATTGGAATGCTCCAGAAAAAGGTGACCAAGAAGGGGAAACAAACCCAACTCAGAAATACTGAAATCGCACAAGCTTGCAACAAGGCAAGAGAAACACTAGGCCAAGCAAGATGACAGAGACAGATCATCATGTGCTCTATTCACAGTAGAAATAAACATGCTATTCTAAACAGTTTTCAAGTTTATTTTCAGAAAATCTAGAACAAAGATGAAAATAGCAATCCAATATAAAAAAAAAAAAAGATGTTAACAATGGCAGAAAATTATCTGGACAAAAGTTTAGAGAGGAAGAATATGGAAGACGTTCAACTGCAGGAAAATGCCTGTGAGAGAAGAAAGCCTTTTGTTCAACACCATCTCTATGTCTAGGTTTTTACAGGTGTTCGGTAAGTTACTCTGCCAGCAGTTGGGAAACCACCAGAAATCGGCCTGTTTACTTTCACAACTAAAATTCAAAATAACAACTCAAATGACTTTACTCCACATGATCATAGTGATACAATGGAAGTGATACTCTGATCTGAGGTGGGGTTTAAAAGTCTCAGCCAATCGACAGCACAAGGTTAAGGGGCTTATTCATACCCCTATTTTTGCATTCAGAGAGGAATGGGAATGCTTGTTCTGCAACACATGGAGTCAAATCAGATTATAAGCATAAATGCCAAATACTGTGCAAAAATCATCATTAAACACCTGAAATCCCGCTCATGCTCAGACAAGAAAGAGCAAATGCAAAATATCCTGAATATTTGAGTCATTCTGAAGCCTCCCTAGTTCACTGCAAGTTCAGTGGTCTTAGAAGGCCAAGCAATAAAAAAGGTAACAGCTCGGCGCCGAGCAGCTACATTCAAGAGCCCATTACACACTACAGTGCAAACTACAGGCTCTGTAACCAGTAAGTTTACCACAAGTTAGCAACTACTTCTGCAAAGTCTTCATCAGATCAAATCCCTGTCCTGAGAAGTTCATGTTTTTCTTACACAGCTTGTATTTGGAAATGACTAAATGGATGGGAGAATAAATTTATTTCAGTCCCTTCAACTAGTAGTACTATCAGCTAATAAACTGTTCAAGTGCAGTGTTTTAATATGGACAGTTATACCTGCCATGGCTCAGATACCTCCTTGCAGATACTTCATGGCTCACTGATGTTTTTTCCTTTCACTGCAGCTGCAAAGACGATCAACTGAAAAACAAAATCCTATTTAAACCTTACTCCTGATGAGAAGAAATCAGTACCTTCACTGATTAGAGGGCACGAGACCTACAGCTGAAGTTTTCAGGTATGCGGTACCTCCGCATTACATCCTCACTTGAACAAGTAAGTTCCCAAGCACTACAAAACATAACCGCAACCATCATCATTTGATAGCAAGAACTCAACGTAGATACACAGAGACCAAAGCCATCCAGTACTGGATTAGAACAAGTGAATCACAGCACTGCAACCAAGGATCCGCAGCAGGATCCTGAGCCAATGTGACTCCAGAAAAGGTTTACTGAACCAGAAAAGCAGCAGCAGCAATCCTGGTTGAGCGCCAAAAGCAAGGAAATAAACAGAACAGAGCCCTGGAAGATTTCACCACCAGCAACAGAAGCGAGGATGAGCAAATACTGAAGCATCAACTGAATTCGGTTCACTTACCTCTGAACAGACTAGAAATCTAATGGCAGTAAGCCTGCATTTAAAAGCAATTCAGAGCAACTGAATGTTTTTCTACCCTCTTCTGATACATTCCAGGGCTTAAGCTGATTTTAGGTCCTGAGTGTACCCATGACATTCTAAACATACTGGCTTTCTGCACTCTGCTCTGTTAAACCAGGAATAACTACTGCAAACCTAACACAAATAACTAAAGCATAAGCAGCAGCCACAGTGGTTCTGTGTAGGTGGTTTCCAAGGCTTCTGCAGAGCCCAATGCAATCAAGTCCATCAGAGGGTCAGGCCTCCCACTGCCACCCTGGGTACAGGAGCAGGAGAAGGGTCTCTTTCCCTTTACTGACTTCTCTCCACTAGTTCTGCAACTCTGAGGTCAAGCTCGTACGGCTCGAGGGCAGTATAAGAGGGGGAAAAAAACCCACAGATCGGAAACCAGGACCTTGTCCAAGAAATCAGTTCATGAAGAACATAAGTGAATTCACCACACCGGCCAGGTCTGGAAAACGCACAAGCAGAAATACTACTTCTCACTGTCAGGAACTTTTCCACCACTTTGTATTGAACAGGTTCTACCATTTGTCCTATCTGTGCATAAGCAATCAGTATGGGTCACAATTTTCGCAGTCTTAGTCATTAAATACAGACTCACCATTTTAATTGCTATTTCAAAGAGCAAAAATTTTAAGTTTTCAATTGTTTGCAAGTCTACTTGCCATTTGTTTTCCTCCCTATATTACAATCAATAACTGGTAGCAAAGAAATAGCTATACTTAACAATGAGATATTTAACTGCAGAGTAATCAGCTAATCTAGACAGACTCCTTTATTCAGCTTTACATGTACAGTACTATTATTAAAGTTATAAACTTTAATTTGACTTAAGAAATGCCATTTACTAATTTAGTATGCAAATACTCGAACAGTTGTTTGCATCAAACTCCTTATAAACTACAGTGGAATTATAGCACATAAAACAACATTTTAAAGCTGCTATTATAGCGACTGTTGAGCACAGAATAGTCGGGCAAAAGCATTTACTGAAGCATCTCGTATTTAAACAGATTTACTAATGCTGGAAGTACATACAATTAGCAAAACAACTGTTTTCTGGGCCCTGTGTCCTTCAATATTTAATATCCATAGATTCCATCTTCTTACACTATTCCTGTTTGCATGCTGGAAAAGGAGCATTTTCTATTTACTCGCTATAACTCTGAATAATATCGAGTAAACGGGAACAAAAGAAAACCCACGCACTCTGATCACCTGCAGAAAAAGTGAACGGCATCAGAAACTTTATAGTGAGCTGGAGCAAAACCTTGCCATAAACATTTAGAAAGGGATGCCAGATAGCTTCAGTGGCTTAATTTTTTTTCCAGAAGCTCAAGAGGCAACAGATAAGACTTACTTGCATCTGAAGACAGTAAATGCTATTTTGAACTAGATTTCCATTTTAAAGCAGCGTGCTGAAAAACTGGGGGTAGAAAAATTACCGTTTTGAAGAGATTGCTCATACCCCTCCTAGTCTATGCTGGAAATAAACACGACAAGCTTCAACCCCATGAGCAGGATCGCGTTTGGATGTGGGGGGGGGAAGGGAAGGGAAAAGGCAACAAAACCAGAGCGGTGCCTGGCTGCCTCTCCTCAAATTCCAGAGCTTGCCATCCACTCACCGGGTTGCGGAAGGAACCGCGGGGGCTAAAACCCCCCCAGCCAGCGTGAAGACGGAGGAGAAGACAAAATACGGATTACAGCCCACCGGCTGGAAACCACACAAAGAAAGAGGAGCCCTTTTAAAGCCAAAGACCTCCTTCCCGACACTTCCACAGCAGGAAGCGAGCTCCTGGCCGGCCCCGAGAGGCCTCCCTGGGGGAAGGAGATGTCGAGGAGCACCCCCTACTCCCTCCCGGCGGGTACCGAGGAGCCCCACGGGGGGTCAGGGGCTCCCCTCGGAGTGTGTGTGGGGATCCGGGCCGCGGGAGGGCCAGGCCCGGCGCCCCTCAGGCGAGGCCCGTTGGCGGCGCGAGCCGCCCCGCCGCTTCCCCCCCTCCCGCTCCCGGGGGGTCGCACCTGGATGACCTCGTTGACCTCACGGATGCACTCCACCATGTGCTGCAAGATCTGCTCGGCCGTCAGCACCTCGTAGCGATAATCCTCCTCCTGCTCAGGGCCGCCGCCGCCTCCGGGGCCCGGCCCGCCGCCCAGGCCGCCTCCACCACCGCCGCCGCCGGGGCCCAGCCCTCCCGTTTCACTGCCCAACAGCCCGTCGCGCTCTCCGCCGCCGCGCAGCCCGGGCTCCACCAGCTCCACCTCGCCCAGGTCCAAGTTATCGTCGGGCTCGTCCTCCTCCTCGTCCTCCTCGTCCTCCTCCGCGCCGCTGTCCTCGCTGCACTCCTCGTCCTCGTCGAACTCGTAGTTGTAACCCTCGTCCGAGTCCATGGCGAGGCGGTGAAGAAACGGCGGCGGCTCCCCGCGGCCCCCCCCCCACCCCGCCGGCCTGCCTGGCGCTCGCCGCCGCCCCCCCACCTCCGGCGCTGGCCCCGGCCCGGCCCCGGCCCCGCCGCGCCTCAGCCTCCGCCGCCGCCGCCAACAAAGGGACGCGGCCGACCCGCTCCGTCACCGCGCGCCGCGCACGCACGGCACGTCACACCGCGGCGCGTGACGCGCGGCGCCGCGCCTGCGCGGCTGCCGCCATCTCCCTTTCGCCGCGTCGGGAGCCATCTTGAGTGCTCGCCACACCCCCTACACACACACACACAGCCCCCGCCGGCCGCTGGCGCCATCTTGAGTGTGGCACGGCGCCATCTTCAGTGCGGCGCGGCGCCATGCTGAGTGCGGCGGGCGGACTGCGGGGGGTTACCGGCTTACCCCGCTACCGACCCGGCTCTGGGCGCCGCGGGGTGGCGGGGCCGTGTGGTGGAGCCCTGTTGAGGTGTCCTGTCAGCCGAGCGCGGCGGGAAGGCCCTCAGCGCCGCCATTACGTAAAAAGTGGTGTGGTGCCTGTGGGGAGCGACTTGTGAGGGAAATGTGAGGGAAAATAGGTGGTTCTGCCTCAAAATCAGAATAAAATTGCACCGAGACCCTCCAGGCCGTAGTTCATGTGAAACCACGGGATAAACACGTGCCTGCCGTCCCTGGAGGGGACCCCGACTGTGCCGGGTGGCATCTCCATACTCCAGCTTTGCCATCTGGCCAGCTGAGACAATAATGCCCAGTTTTTCACAGTGGTGCCGGGCTTCATTCCCCTTCTTATCTGTTAATTTGGCATTTTGCAGGGGGGAAGAATATGCTTGAGTGGCTTCATCACCAGACCATGGACAGACATTTCTCCGTCCCACAGATGGCCGGGGCTGAGCCTGCCACCAGCCAGCGCTCAGGGCGGGTCAGGGATGTGGGGCCATCGCCTTTCTCAGGTGGCCTCGTCCCTGCCGGGGCCTCTCGCCTGGACACCAAGCCACCGGCGAAGGGCAGGGCAGACGTCAGGATGCAGCAGGGGTTGAGCACCCTTTGCCTCAGCTTTCCCTGCCACCGCGGCAGCACAGCCAGGGCAGCTCTGCTTCCAGCATCATCAGCCGTGCTCAGCCTGGTATGGGGGAGGCGAGCCAGGCTTATTGTTTGCAGCCATTTGGGGAGCGCAAGGGACTCCGGTTGGCTTGGAAACAAGGCTGCAGCCTGGCCCAGAGGAGAGCCAGCTGATACCAAACCCTCTGCTGCTATTCACCGTGGATGCAAGAAGCCGGCACAGCCCCAGGAGGACTCCCAGGGCCATCTTCTCCACCGGCTTTAATCCTCCACTTCCTCACGCCCCAGGGAATCGTTTCTTCCCCAGGTGAAGCAGGGTCATTCTGATGTGGTGACATTATTCACCCGCTCCACCCAGATGAAGATGCCCCCGCGCCCAGAGGGTGGAGGAGACAGCCTGGCGGTATGCGGTGTAGGTGTGACGAGTTTCATCAGCTCTCTGGGGCAGGAGTCACTGCAGTGCTTTGTGTTCAGGCAGCACCTGGCGCAGCGGGATCCTGCTTCCTGCTCCTGTTTCAATACAAATACCTTGTGAAACAGGCAGAAAATTAGAAGCCATCTCCAAAAGGGTGTTTATTTTCTGCTGGAGCATGAAAAGTGTAATGATGGCTGCAGTGACAGGGGTTTAAGGTCAGGGTGACGCAGGCAGGTGCCCTTGGGGATCCAAGCAGCTTAAGTGTCCAGTGTCCTCGGTAGATGTCTCTAGAAACCTCACTGGATACCAGTCTGCATCTTCAGATACACAAGCAGCTCCAAAAATCAGCTCCGGGTGTTTTGTAGCATTACAGCCGCTTCCAGCGAGCTCGCTACAGTCGCAACTGCCCGCTGTCCTCCCCAAACAGTTGTCATGCAAAGCCGTCCCCATCATGCAGCCGAGGACAGCCCATAAGCCCCGAGCTCTGCTCTGCCTGGGTCAGTCAGGAGCAGCGCAGGGGGGTGTGGGCCGGGCTCGCACATTGCCTTACGCCAAGTTACCTAGTAAATAAAGCCAGTTCCCTAATTACCCTACTTATTTGGAATGGCAAAGGCCCGGGCATTAATCATCCTGCCCTACATAAATATAAATAGCCCTGGCTTTGTTCAGCTCCGGACTTACCAGCTGGACATTTGTTTGCCAGGCTGGTCCCATCTCCCATGTCGAGCCTCGGGGGCTCAGCTGGTCACCCCCGTCCTCGCCCGAGGGCGACTGTGTGTCACCCCCTGGGGCTCTGCGCTAGCAACATCCTGCCCAGCCGGTGACATACCCAGCTCCTCGCCAACACGCGAGCAGGCGTGGGGCAGCAGATCTGCCCACCGGACCCCAAGGAGCCGAGCCAGGCGTTGACCGGGCAGCGAGGTATTGCTTTATCGGAGCTTTGCAGCTTCCCAGCACCTGCACTTGGACGCAAAACCGGGTCCAACCCTCCGCCGGAGGTGACCTTCCCCTCCGGGACCGGGTTATCAGTGTGTTCGGTAACCTGTTTTTCCCCTCCGACTGCCCGGGAGCAGCCCGCCGGCCCCGGGCTGGCTGTGATGGTGCTGGGGCAGGGGCAGGGACCGGCCATCCCCCGGGTGCCCCCGGCATCCCCGCCGCGGGTATCCGAGCGCCTCCCCGCTGCCCTCTCCTGGCCCCTGCCGAGGCTGCAGAGCTCCCCAGCCCGGAGCCTCGGCACAAAGCCCTGCGAGATGAGCCATTAGACACCGAGCTAAAGCCATCGCCTCGCACAGCCCTTCAGAACCCAAGGGGAAGAGCCATCCTTCAGCAGCACAGAGCACAGCCATTTAGAAACACATTTAAACCTCCTTGGGCACCCGACTCTTTCCCTTTCTTGTATAATCCCAGTAATAAACGTATATAAAGCGATGGGATCTTCCCCATGCCATTCTGCAGACATGGGAATGCGGTTCTCCTCCTATGCTCTCAGCCTTATCTTTTCCTGCAGCAAGACAGGGATGAGCACTTAGCTGCTAGTTACTCCTCAGTTAAAACACTAATACTTCTCAAAAATACTCTTAGGTATGACATTTTAGCCATGCCTTTTGCAAAAGGTCTTCCTTTCATTACGAAGTTTCGGACCCCAAAGTTGTGTGGAGCCCTGGGTACCCACTGACTCCTTGTAGATGGTTGGCAAAAGATACCCAAGAAAAGCAGGGCTGCTGCCTTCAGCTCATCCCGCAGGGATCTGCACTGCCTCTGGGAATTTTAGGACTCCAGCTACCGAGGAAAGCTGAGAACTGCTCTTCTACCCACTCTGAAAAATGATTTAGATCTCCATAGGCACCTGGTGCTTTTTCATTTTATTCTTGCAAGAGCTTAATTACCCAAGTGATTCTAGTAACTGTTAATGCTGAAGCTGACAAGAATAAAATATTGCATTGCAATCACCTTGCTCTGTGAAGTTAAGCACCCGTTTATGGGATTTACGGGAGCAGTGCCTCTGTGCAGGAGGAGTTTGTCACCGCGCATCCACACGCTCTGATTGATTCCAGCTCAGCCCCACAGCCGTGACTGAGAGCAGCCAGGGACAGGAGCCACAAATACTCTGCCTCTGCAATAACTCACAGCATCTCCCTGTGACAAGCCCCGCTTCACTATACCAAAATGCTGCAAAAAGTGCTGGTGCTCCATGCCACAACCGCCCCTGGGCTCCTGCCCTGGGAGGTTCACCCACAGATTTGGGGTGAACCTCCCATCTCACCCAGCCTCCCTCCTGCTACACCATTCCTTGAGCCAGGCAGGATCTCCAGAAAAAGCCCTTCTCCTCTGTCACCTGAGGCACACAGAGCTCCTGCACTGGGAGAAAGGAAACCCAGGTGATTTCTTGATGCCTCAGGTTTGATTTTGGCAGCCTGCACACCCATGAACAACCTCGACCGTGAGCGTGGGCTGAGATGCCCCTCGGATCACCGCCATTTCTTCAGCCACCCCAAAGCTGTGCGAGCTGGAGATAATCCAGAGGAAAAAAGGCTTTGCAAATAATACCATGTCCTGGTTTCAGCTGGGATAGAGTTAATTTTCTTCTTAGTAGCTGGTAGAGTGCTGTGTTTTGGATTTAGGATGAGACTAATGTTGATAACACACTGATATTTTGGTTCTTGCTGAGCAGAGTTTACACTAGTCAAGGACTTTTCAGCTTCTTGCGCTCTGCCAGGTGCATAAGAAGCTGGGAGGGAGCACAGCCGGGACAGCTGACCCAGACTGGCCAAAGGGCTATTCCATACCATATGACATCATGCTCAGTATATAAACTGGGGGAAGAAGGAGGAAGGGCGGGGACATTGGGCGTGATGGCGTTTGTCTTCCCAAGTAACCGTTAAGCGTGATGGAGCCCTGCTTTCCTGAGGATGGCTGAACACCTGCCTGCCGATGGGAAGTAGTGAATGAATTCCTTGTTTTGCTTTGCTTGTGCACGTGGCTTTTGCTTTACCCATTAAACTGTCTTTATCTCAACCCATGAGTTTTCTCACTTTTACTCTTCCGATTCTCTCCCCCATGCCACCGGGGGGGAGTGAGCGAGCAGCTGTGTGGTGCTTAGTTGCTGGCTGGGGTTAAACCACGACATACCAATAGTGCAAATACCACCAGGCTGAGCTCAAGTCAGGAACCCAAATCCTTCAGACTGATTAACACATCTCACCTCAAGCTTTTTGCCTTAAACTCTGCTTTTAAGTTCATAATTGTTGAAATATTCCTCCTCGCTGAGACCCGCTCCTGCCTGCTTGCTCTGAATCTCCCAGGCCTCGCTCCCCTTAGATATGCTCTCCCATCTGAAGAGGTCCCTTCTGCTCAACTCCACCTGTTTTGAGAAATTCATTTACCACATGCATCTGCTAAACTGTTCAATGGCAGCATCTAGCATGACACACGGTGGTCAAGGTGGAAATGTAGAGATATGAGAACGAGTTATCTTGTGCTTTGAAAAGTGCCGGGATACATGCTTGTAGATCTGACAGCAGCCTGCGGTACACCAGCCTGTTTCAGCCCCCGAAAGCGTGGATGTTCCTCATGGGCTGAGCTGTTAAAGAAGGATCTGGCTGGTGAAAATACCCTGGATGTGGATTTTGGGTTATCTCTTGTGTAGGATCTTCTTTGTGCACATGCTAAAGCTCCACCAATTGTTTCTCCTGGCTTTTGCTGGGTGTTTAAATGCAAGCACTCCTCTGCTCAATGATATGGGTGCTGGTACCTCAGCCTCTCCAGCTCACAGTCTGCAGCATTGGGGCTCAGAGGGACACTGCTTACCCCCCATCACCCCCTTGGACCACCACCACAAGGTCACTTCAACAACTGCATGGCTGCAACCCTCACGGTTGCAATCAGAATACCATAATTATTTTACCAAGGATGAAAGGAGAGGTAAACAAGCAAATGGAGAGAGTAAGTTTGCCCAGAAAGCTTCTGAGATGTCAAAATTCAAGTCAGAGGTCTACAGGCAGTTGCAGGCATTTCCAGAAGATGAACTGTGTTTTCCAAAGCCCTCTTCCAGCCACACCACCAGCAGGTCCCTTGACCTGGGAGCTGGCTTCGTTCAGGAACGAGTGTGATTAGACAGCATTTGTCTCAAGGAGCAAAACAAAGAAACTCATGGGAGTACTCTCTGAAGGTTTCCATGAGCGGCTTCCTCCGTTCCCCTTTCACCTGCTCATAAGCTTTTCACCAGTGGAGGAATCTGTATGCAAAACACCCTCCTGTTTAAATGCAGATGCAGCCCACGTTACAGGGAATTAAGCAGCATAATAAATGGGTTTATACCTTAAAAAAAATGCTGTGGAACAAGGAACTAAACTGATAGCCCAAAGGCCACCCTCATGCCCCGAAGGTGAACAAACCAGAAAGACTCAAATGTGGCACCGGCCTGATTTTATAACAATTTATGTCAGAATAATTAATTTGGATTTCTACCAACTTCATTATTGGTAGTAAGCAGGTAATCCAGCAGAGCCCTGCTGCAGGACAGTTTTCGGCAGAGTCCCCCAGCACCTTGGCTTCCAGCTCTTGCAGTCAAAGAGACGACAAGAGGGGTTTGCAGGTACTTCGGCAACGGGCATCACCCAGCTGGGCCAGTGTGTTGTTTTCAGCGCCCAGCTTAACCCTATGCACTGACATTAAAGTGCCTCTGAGCCGGTACATCCCTGCTGCGGGACTGGTGATCCAGGTTAGAGTGAGCAGAGGTGCAGTGGGGAGGACAAGTAAGCTCAGAACCTTGTGTCTCCTCATTTACTCCCTGATTGTTTCTTGCTGAACTAGCTTCGAAGAGGCCAGCCTTCCCATGTGGATATATCACCCCGGAGATAGGCTCCAAGATCATGAGCTGGTCTATTGAAGAGCTACTGAAGAGCATCATCAACTCCTGGCTACTGCTGCTCCATACCCAATGCAGGACGGCATGTAAACCAGTTTCTTTCAGCCAAGCTCCAATGTTAAGCACATGCTTAAGCAGTTTTCTTACGTAAAGATACATTCCTGAATCAGACTGTTAGTCTAGATTAATGCTGGCCAGCTACAGATGAACTTGTCTGAGTCATCCCCCGGAGACATCAGGTCTCCTAAAATAGCAACAATAACAGAATCCATAGAAAGGCTTGAATATTTCGACTGAAAGCTATAATCACAACGCTTTACATAAGTGTGGTGAACACGCCACCCTCCCCAGACTGAAATAAGGATTTGCTTCAGGCCAGGGCACTTTTGCATTTCAGTCTCACATGCTGGGAAGCACAGCCCTGCTGATGCTGCTGACATTGCCTGATGCAACACAGCAACAAACTGCCTGGGTTTTTTTTTCCTTCCCTTGCAATTTTAATACATGAAGCTACTTGAGGAAAAGTCCAGGGATACTGGAATCAATCAATGTTGTCGGAAAAGTGGTGGCAACAGCTGGCGCCTCAGAGTTTTGCATGGGGAAAGGCAACAAAACCCACTCAAGACCACGGAGGCTGCCTGTAGACCAGCAGCAGCCTTGAGATAAGCAGAGGAAAACTTGAAGAATGACAGGGGCCATTTTCCCAGAGGTCCATTGCAGGTTGGAATATAGGCATTCTCCTTCACATCCCTTCTTGCTGAGTGATACAGACAGAGACAGAGAAGGGCCAATATCCTGGAGCAATAGCACTGGAGTCAGGAGAATCATGAGGAAGCAGCCTGGCACGTGCTATTATGCTGGATTGGGGTCCTGCCACCTCTCCATAGGGAAACAAGGGACAGATGAGGATTGTTAGGAGCTTGAGGGCACCAACAGGCTTTAATTGCCCCAATCAGCCTCACCTGGGACCTCCACCCATGATCCATTTCTCCAGGAGCTCCATTTAAGCTGAGGCCTGGGCAGCTACTTCTTTCCTTATCTTTCCTGTAGATGCATCTGCTCTTAGGCTTTCCCAGATTGATCTTGGACTTATTTTGGTGCCTTGCTTTTGCCTGGTGACACCTGAACTGTTAATGGGCCCTAGTGCTGCTACTGCTATGCTCTGCTTGCCTGGCTGTGGGGCTGTGCCCAGTTGGTACGGTTGTTGCCTGGACCATGTTGTGACCATCCTAGGTCCTGCCCCACCTTCCCTTAGGTGGATGGGTGGTCTTTGCTGCTCTATAGGGTTGTGGAAGAAGGATGCGGCACTGTGTAGGTGTTAAGCTCATGGCAATACTAGCTGGCTTTCTCTGACCCCATTCCTGATGGAGCCCAGCTCCCTCATCTATGTGATCCTTAGCCCCCTCCCTGCCTTCCCCCACCTGAGGTTCCCCTATCCGTTTTCACTAATCTTGTGAAATTCCCACAATCCCATTTAGATCCAAACCTAACTGTGATCCCTTCCTGCTGCCCAGCATCCCCATGACTTCTCTGCCTCCATGACACCCCCAAAACCTTCACTGGTACCTCACAGGCTCCCTCGCCCCTGGTGAGCGCCTTTTTCCATCCCTCTGAAACCTTCCTTCTCAGCTACACTGAAACTCCCCCATGACTTCCCAGCTCTTCTCCTTTCACCATCAGTCCCCAGCTTTGTGCTGGTGCTTTTGTAACCTTTGACAGCAAGCTCCTTGAGGGTTTTTCTGCAAAATGCTTTTTTCCTGTTGCCCTGGCTCTGCCTGTTCTGCTCACCTGAGGGACAATCCCTTAAATTCCCTACCAGACCTTTCCACGGTTATGTCCTGCTCACACAAAGTGTTTTTTCATTTTGAGCTAGTATGATGGGGCCACCTGCCTTGTTGTGCTTTCTCCCACGGCATTTATTTAATTGCCTGCTTGCTCCCCATGCCTGTGGCTTGTCACCTAGCACTCCTGATAGCTTGGAGTTTTCTGGTGGCTTCACTGCTTGCTTGGGAGGGCTGGGACAACAATTTTTAATAATTTGATGGAGTTGGGCTGGCAATTAGATGGGATTGAGTGTCCTTATTTGTCTTGGGGATTGCTGAGGAATGCAGAGCTGGGAGGGAGGAGGCAAAATAAAGAGTTAATCTGAGGTTGAGGGTTTCCTTGCAAAAGTCAAACCCTGCATGGAAAGCATCCCTGCAACACTTCACCTTGAGGCTCCACCATGGGATAATACCTTTTTTTTTTTTTTTTTTTAGCGACCCAACCACTATTTCACCTGCCACCTATATAATATCGCTGGAAACCTGTGCAAGGGCTGATTTACATCCAGCGTTATTCATAAAAATGCATGGTACCAACAAAAGATGCCAAAACCCAAAATGGATCTAAACCATCAGTCATGCAGCTGGAAAGTGGTGCAGGTGCAATGTGTTTAAAACCATAAATTTTCTCCTCAAACCCCAAATCAGGCTGCTGAGACTCCCCAAGGGGGCGGGGAGTATGGCAGACGGGCTCTAAATTTTGAGGGCTGGGGAAGAAACGACCCTCGACAGGGAGTTTGAGGGTTTTGTGGATTTATTTAAAAGTAAAGAGGCGCTTGCTTGGATAAAGGCACTCCCGGCGGCTTTGGAGTGAGGGCGTTTGTGGCCGCCACCGCCTGACGGGGCTGTGAGGGCGTTTGTGGCCCGGGAGAGGCGGGCCCGGCCGCCCAGCTCTGGCTCGGCCCGGCCCCGCGGGGCCGAGCTGCCATTTCGCGGCCGTCCCTCCCGCGGCGGCCGGCGCCGCCCTGTCCCTCAGGCTGCGGGGCGCGACATGGCGGCGGGGCGGGCGTTGCTGCTGCCGCTGCTGGCGGCGGCGGCGGTGCTGGAGCCGGCGGCTGCCGTGTGGCCGCAGCCCCAGGCCGAGCGCTCCCCGCCGGGTGGCGGCCGCTGCCTGCTGCCTCCCCGCCGCTTCCGCTTCGCCTACGCCGCCGGTTCCGCCGTGGGGCCGGGCTGCGCCGTGCTGGAGGCGGCCTTCCAGCGGTACTGGGCGCTGCTCTTCGCCGCCGCCCGCCCGACCGGTGAGGCGGGACGGGGGCTGCCGGCGGGGCGGGGGGCTCCGTGGCCTCCACACGCGGGGACGAGGGGCCACTGGAAGGGGTTGACCCTTTCACGTGTGGCTTTGTTCTTAAAAAAAACCCACAAAACCAAACCCTTGTTTATTTTGGGGGTCAAACCAGGGGTTTTGTGTGGCGATCTGCTTTTTAACCCCCTTATTTCCTCAGTTCAGCAGGGGCTGGTGGCAAGGGGAGATGGTGGCTGGTGGCGCGGTGGCTTTAGCTGAGTCTCAGAGCAAAGGGTAGCATTGCGTCCGTATGTGGAGGGCGATGCCCGTGGCACACATATTTTGAAATAAAATCTAATCCTGTTTGGCACAGCAAGCGCTAGTTGTCTTGCATTTCTTTCAAGGAGTTAGGCTCTTGCTGTCAAGAGTTTGCTCTCTGTCGTTGTTTATCTCCTCCAGATCGTGTTGCAGCTTCTCAGCACTTCATTTTGCTTCCTTTTCTTGTGACTGCAGGCAGTGCTGTTGCCGGTGTTGGCAGCATTCCAGCTTCAGTGCTTCTCGCAAGTCTTGGCTCTTCCTGTGTCTAGCAGCTCTTGGTGTCCAGTGCGAACTTTTACCTTGAGGAAGGACTCTTGCCCTTTCATGTGTGTTTCTAGCAAGTACATATTGTGCCATGGGTCTCTTTCTGCCCTTTTTTTCATAAGGTGAGCTGCTAAGCATCCCAAGGCAGCATGGCTTTTCTGGCAAAGAGAGGTAGTAAGCTCTTGGATTCACCCTGAAATTGTAGGGTAAGATGAGGAAAAGCAGCAGCTTTGAGAGCCTAGGCTTGATTTGAGATAGGTCATAACGGTTTCTCGCACCCAGATTTCTTTGTGATGTTACCTGTTGCATGTCTGGGATGAAATGCAGGAAATTCCCTGGCTGTGTTCACAGAGGCAAACACAGGCTGGGGAGCCAGCAGGCACGGATGCTTGGTGTCTGCGTGGGTCTGCGGCAGCCTGAAGAGCTATATCTGGGAAATATGCAATGCTTCATTCATCAAGAAGAGCTAGTAACTCTGCTTCTGAGTGTTTAAATGTCAGTGTGAACTCTGTTGCCGCTGATCAAAGTGGAGAAGGGTAACGGTGTTGGAAGCTGCTCTGCTTCATCTTGAGCACATCGTGCTTTGAAAAAGGCAAGTTTGAAACACCGAGAAGAACCGTTTGGCTTATTTTATTCTTGTAAGTAGCAATAGAAATAAATTTTGATTTGGGAGCTGAGAAGACTCCTCTTTTTTGCTGCTAGGAACTAAACTTAAACAGCTGATACAATTATTCATGCTTTTCTTTTCCTCTCAGAGGGGAAATGTGACTGTCAGATCACTTGGAGCAACTTCTTCTGATCACGAGATTGAGCTCTGTGCGTGTACTCATCGCTTTCCATACGCCCTGCTTTATGACGCTGAAACTACATGCTTAATTTTAGGGCTTTTTTCCCTCTTTGCCTTCCTGTTTTTTTGTTTGTTTGTTTTTCCACATGGGTGGTTAGTAATAACAGGCAATGGAAACCCTGTATGGAAGAAAATAGTTTCTATTAATAGAGAAAATAAGACAGAAACCGTTTCCTGTCTGTTTCAGAAAGCTGCTATGTCAATTTAACAAGCAAGCAAGATTATGTCTGAGCATGAAAACAGAGACCAGTTTAAGTTAGGAGGGGCATATGGGGGTCTTTGGTGAAGCCTTCTCTCAGAACAGAGCCAAGCCTGGAGTCAGAGACAGCTTTGCAGTTGGGTCAAGCTTCTGTGTCCAGCTGAAATTGTGGTGTACCCACATAGAGAACTGAGCCCTTACTGCAGTTTTTGACCACCCTCAAGGTGAAGAATATTCATTTTTTTCCATATGTCTAATTGGGATTTCCCTTGCTGCTCTTCCCTTGTTTCTTATCATTAAGCTGGGCAGCTCCGAAATGGGTGTGGGAGAGTCCCAGGACACTGCATGGAGCTCAAGCCAGGGCCTCACATACCTGATGTCTTATTGCTGCCATCCTGCTGTGATCATTGCGTTAGCGTTCTTGTCTTCCAGCCCATGACCGTAATTAACTCACCTTGCACCTTCACAGTGCTCTTTTGAACCATGAACTTAAGCCTTTGTGGCTGATGAGTCACTGATCCCTGTTGCACCCATCTGCGTTGCCTTCTAGGTGTGCTAGTGGTGGTGCCTGCCTGCTCCTTGGCCGAGGAGGCCACATTTAGGTTTGGTGACATCTCCCTGGGCAGGTTTAAACATGGTGTGTGGTGGTGGGACCAATTCTGTTGAGGCTTCTCAACAGAATGAGTATTCCCCCTGTCTTGAGAGTGCCCATCCCTGGGGAGCTGCCGTCTTGCCAAGCAGAGGGAGCAGGGCTTGCTGTGCTGGCGTGCCAGCTCGCACATCTGTGAGGTTGCCTTGGCTACCGGCTTGTTTGTAACCAAGAGGAAAGCTCAAAACTGAAGACTATCATCGAGCTGTTTCCCTTCTCTCCGCAGAGGTTTTGCCATTCTTTCATGGAGAAATTTGGGGGTTCTGGCTCCTGTAAGCTTTGGAGCACAGGCTCTCTACATTTCTCCTGAACGCTGGCAGTGCCATGGTCTCTCTGAAGGCTACTTGGTGCCCAGCTTATGACCAGCCTTACTCAAAGCCAAGCTTTTAATTTTTCAGTGACCATATTGAGCTGTTCCTGGGAACACTGGGGGGTGTGGGCATGGACCTTGGCTAAGGTCCCACCCAGCTAACCCACACTCCTCCTGGCCAGAGACTGCTGTGAGTAGACCCATGCATCTCAGTGAAGGCTTTGAACCCCTTTGGAGTTGGGGGAGCAACTCTAGTGAGAACTCTGGGCTGTGCATCCTTGGAAGTGCTCCTTCAGGTAGAGAAGTGTGGCCAGAGCTCCTGCCTGGGGTCTGAATGTGGCTGGGTTCATTTTTCCAGCTGCTGCGCCTGGGACCTGTTCTGCAGAAGATGAAGTAGGTTGGGAGCCTTTCTGTGCTCAGCGGCCTCTAACTCAGCCCAACTCTGCAGTGTGCTTGGATTCATTCCCCACGCTTTTTTACAGGGTTTCTTTGCCTTTTCTGAGAAGTGTGGGTAGGGTAGCAGAGCTCTTGGGTTGGTGCTTTTTTTCCAGTGCTGGGAGAGTTTGGAAACATGAAGCTCTTCATCCCCTGGAGACGATTTGAGTAGTTGTGGCTGTTGCTTAGAGCATGGGCTGGTGTCCAGGAAGCCTTGGGGGCTGCTGCTAGAGCATGCTCTGATGTCTTTCCTCTTTTGTGTGCTCCTTTAAGCTTCCACTGTGAAGCCTTCCCTGGGGGCTTCCTCACCAGCAGACCTTCACGCTGAAGTTTGGGATCAGCTCATGTGCTCCTGGTTGCCTGTGTTCAAAGAAGCCCCTGCTGAACACCCCTGTGCCTGCTGTGGGGTGAAGGAGGGGCTGCCCATTTCTGCCACGTGTGTTAAAATTCCATGTACTTCTGTGCCTCCGTTGCAGGCTGGGCTGTGGGGACAGCAATGGGCTGGAAGCAGGGAAAAGAGCCAGGATGGGGTTGATGTCTGTGGTCTGTGTCCTTTGCAGAGAACGAGCAACCCTGGGGGACGCCCTGCACTCAGCTCCTCATCTTTGTTGCCACACCGGGCTGCAATGGGTTTCCCAGCCTGGACTCCAAGGAAGGCTGTGAGTATTGGGGTTGAGAGCAGGAGGGAGCAACTGTAGTGGGAGCACAGCTGTTTCTGTACCTGTCAGTTGGAAATAGCACCGTGCATCACTTACCCCCAATTTTAGGGAGGTAGCATCCTCACTGTATTATTGAGAAACAGGGGCAGGGAGGGAGTGACTTACCTGAGGATGCTGATAAAGTAGTGGGAGAGGTTTAAAACAAAAAACCAAACCCAGAAGTTAGTTCTCTGGGACCCCAGGGTGCAGTCCTGTATCAAAACCTCTGCCTGGTGCTGCTGCAACCCCATAGCTGGGGCTGTCACGGCCTGTAGCGGTGTGTGATGGAGTGTGGGACCTAATGCCAGCGCCAGCCCCTCTGACGCTGTGTTTCAGATAAGCTGTCCGTCTCGGAAGGCTCCTTGCTGCTCTCTGCGGATGCTGTCTGGGGAGCTCTCAGAGGTGAGGTGTGCTTTCTGTCAGGCATTCCCACTCACCCTGCCCCAGGCCTATGGGGATGTCTCTCTGTGCCTCTCTCTTTCCATAGACTTATTTGTTAATTGAGCTCTGTTCCTTTGGGGGAATCTGTGCTGAGAAAGTGACTGTGTGTGGTTTTCCTGCAGGCCTAGAAACATTCAGCCAGCTTGTTGGGAGAGATGAGAACGGCACAGTGAGTCCTGGCTTCATCTCCTGGGGGCAGTCAACTCTCCATAATGCTCCTGCCTCCATGGGGACAGGCTGAAGATTGCTGGGATACTCGGGATGAGGGGGGGACCAGCAGTGCAGCACAGCCTCACCAAGGGCCAAGTAGAGATTCATGAATCCAGCCAGATCCCTGCCTTCTGAGTGGGTGAAGTGTTGCAGCTCTTTCTGGCTAGCTTGCACTCTGGGCAGTGAGGTTACCCCTCCTCATCCCTCCAGCCCCGGGGACAAAGGTGACCCTGATTGTCTCCTGCTAATGGCTGTGTTGCCTGGAGCCCTGCTCAGTTCTTCCTTGTGTTTTCTGCGTGCAGTACTACATCAACAAGACAGAAATTGTGGACTTTCCCCGCTTCCCTCACCGGGGACTGTTGCTGGACACCTCTCGTCACTACCTGCCGCTGAGAGCCATCCTGGAAACTCTGGTAGGGTGCCTGTGCTGGGAGATGAGGTGGTTTAGTTGAGTGTCCCTACCACTGGGACAGCTGAGGGCTCCTTGAGTGGCCTGGAGGGCTTTTTTCGCTTTTTTTTGTTGCTCCTTTCCAAAGATCCTAGGAGCTGTCTGATGCGTAGGCTGCTGCATCTACATCACATCGAGGAAGAGCTTGTCAGACCTAGGCTTTTCGAATAAAACCAGCTTGCATGTCCCTAGATGAAGCAGCAGGCTGGGGTGGGATGGCAGCATGACCTCAATTCTTAATACACGGATGTGCATCATGGCAAAATGCTTCCATGCTGTAGGTCCTTCTCAGCGCTCATGGCTGTGTTTGCTCCCTGTGTAACTCACAGCTGCCTCATTTGGGTGATTTCTTGGCTTTCTTTGTAAATAGGATAGGGAAGAAAACCCTGAGGTATCTTGGATTCCTGCAATCCAGATTACTTTCCGAAGCTGGGTTGTTTCTGAGGCAACTGACTTCTTCCCAGCCACATTAGACAAAGGTCGGTGGTGGTTCTGTGGTCATCCCAAGCAGAATTAAACTTCCAGGTCTCCACCATTGGCTCAGTTATAGGGAGAACAGGTATTTTATTGTGAGTAGAAGGACTACTGACCCTCTGCAACAATTTATGGTGCTGGTGTGTTTGAAGAGAGGTGTCAGAATCCCTCTTGGATCCTGGGGAGTGTTAGGGACTCTGCCTTGTCCTTTTGGAGCATGGGGACCTTGTCCCCTTTCTGTGGCAAGCTGGCTGACCTTTCAGAAGGGACAGGGCATGTTCACCTTTGTTCCTGTTCCTTCCCAGGACGTCATGGCTTACAACAAGTTCAATGTGTTTCACTGGCACATTGTGGACGACCCGTCTTTCCCTTATGAGAGCTGGACCTTCCCAGAGCTCAGCAAGCAGGTAACCCACCCCGATCACCATGTAGCACCCAGCCCAGGGTGAGCAGATCCCTCAGCACCTGAGCAAGGCGCTGAGATTTCCCATGTTCCCTCAGGGAGCCTTCAATGCCATGACCCATGTGTACACAGCCAGCGACGTGCAGATGGTGATCGAGTATGCCCGGCTGCGTGGCATCAGAGTCATCGCAGAGTTTGACACTCCTGGGCACACCCTCTCCTGGGGTCCAGGTGAGGAGCAGACGCTGCCTGCTGCTGCTGTGAGTGGAGTTGTAGTTGTACCGGGGTGGAGGAAGGGAATCTGCAGCCTGGATCCCAAAAGCCATGTGTGGGCAGCCATGTCCCACAGGCTAGCTTTGAGGAGGAGCAAACCATCATCTGGGGGAAGTAGGTCCAACTTCTGGAGCAAAATCCAAAGGGAATGTTTCCATCTCTTCTTGGGTCCAAGCTGGGAAATTTTTGGGGGAACGTCTCCTCTGCCAAAACCAACGTCATGGGCATTGCAAGGACATGGGGTTTAACTGGGGGTGCAGCTAACGAAGCTTCCTCACTCTGCTCAGCTGTGCCCCAGTCCTGACACGCTGCTCCCTGCTCCGAGGACTGGAAGTGCCTCCTCTTCCATGTCTGGAAGTGCAAGAAGCTCCAGGAAAACGTTGCCTTGTCTTGCTCTCTCCTTCTCCTGCCTTCAGTGTCCTGCACTGGAGTACAACCTGTGCATGTGGTTTCAGCCAAAACTGTGGCTGCCCCCCTTCCCTGTCTGCAGTGGGTGTGTGGAGCTGGGAGAGGGTGCTGGGACTGCAGTGGCATTATCTTTCCCCAGCAGCTCTGTGTGTGGTTTCCCATAGGAATCTCCTGAAAAAAGCAGTGGGGCCCACAATGAGAGATACCAAGGGGAAGCCTGGGAAGGGTGGAAACTGTAGCATCCTTCAAGGATGTGGTGTGTCTTGTGTCCCATCCTCAGAGTAGCTGTTGCAGGGGGGGGAAAAGGGGTGTTCTGCCTAGAAGGCTCGAGCCCTGCTGATCTCACCTGGGAGCATGTGTTTGGGGCAGCAGTGGATGTGCGGGGCGGAGGGGTGGGGGCAGAAGGTGAGTGCAGAACATGGATCCCTCCCCATCAGATCAGGCTTCCTGAGCCAGAGAGCATTTTTCTGCTGCTGTGTGGCCTTGTGTGCCATGCCTGGGTCTTCTGTCCCCTGGCAGGCTCTGGGCCGTGCTGAGGCGGGTGATATGGCCATGCTTAGCCCCTTTCTCACTGTCTTGTGTTTGTTACGATCTAGGTGCTCCAGGCCTCCTGACTCCCTGCTATTTGGGCAAGGATCCTTCTGGGACCTATGGACCCATCAACCCCATCCTTAACAGCACCTACCAGTTTGTGACCAGTTTGTTTCAAGAGGTCAGCACTGTGTTCCCAGACTTCTTTCTTCACCTCGGTGGTGATGAGGTGGACTTCACGTGCTGGTGAGTCTTGATCAGTCTGGATGGGAACTGGGGAGAAGTATCTGGGACTGGAGTCCCAGCCCATTGATCATCTGCAGATCTTTGGTGTCCTGCTCCCTGAGGCTCTGTGTTTGGTGTCTGGGGTTTCTGTGCTGATGGTGACGCTGGTTGTGGGAAGCCGCTGGTGCCAGTGCAGCCACAGCTCTTGGAATGCCTGGGCTAGCCTTGGACAGAGTGGGAAGGACTTGGCCATGTCTTGGCCTTACTCCAGAGCTTGGGTTGCAGTGCGTTTATTCTCTTCTCTTTGGTATACAGGAAATCCAATCCAAAAATTCGTGCCTTCATGAAGGAGATGGGCTTTGGTGAAGATTACAAAAAATTAGAGTCCTTCTACATCCAGAGGTAAGGATGCCTGCATCCTGGGCCTGCAGCTGCAGTATGTGACCAGCACAAATGTCTTCTGCTGTCTCGGGGACACCAGATCTCCTTTCTGGGAGCATGCCCATTGGGGCACGTCTCACTGACCCCAAAGGGAGTAGCCTAGCCATGTTTTATTGGGAGATTGACCACAAAAAAGCCTGGGGCTGAGGAGAAAGAAGCCCCATAAGGGGCCATGCTTTCTCCCTTCTCCTTCAGAAGTACCTTCCCGTCCTGCTACGGGTGTTGGGAATATCGGTGCTGCTGCTTTGGCTGTATGCAACCAGCAAAGAGAGGGATGTGTAGTTGGGATGACCCAAAACTCCGTTCTCTTTCCACTCCAGGCTTCTGGACATCATCTCTTCCCTCGGCAAAGGTTATATTGTGTGGCAGGAGGTGTTTGACAACGAAGTGAAGGTGAGAGCTGCCTGCTTTCCCTAACGCAGATGCCTGTGCTGGGGTGAACAGTGCCAGCACCCCAGCCAGACACACTGGTGTACTCTGGGGGTGCCGTGCTGGGGCTGGCGGGGGTTACTCTGTTACAGCATGGGGGTTGATCTTGAGATGGTGCTGCCCTCTTGGTGGCTTTGTCACACTGCTGTCAATGGGCTCTTTCCTCCAGGTTCTTGTATATACACCTGCAAGTGGCAGGTTTTAGCCCTGCCTAGGGTGCTCTGCAAATGGACTTATTCCTCCCTCTGTTGCTTCTGTAAACCAGATGGGAAGTGGCTCAAAAGTCAAGCCAATGTCTGCCTCGGTTTCCCTTTGGGGGTGTTCAAAGCTGTGGATGGGTCAGGGCACCCCACTTGTGAGGGGAGGTGGTGCTCTTGTTGCTGTGGTCACCTCGTGCACTGGGTTCACGTGTGTTCTTCAGGTGAGGCCAGACACCATCATCCACGTGTGGAAGGAGAACTCCATGCCGTACATGGAAGAGATGGCAAATGTCACCAAGGCTGGCTACCGGGCTCTGCTCTCTGCCCCCTGGTACCTCAACCACATCTCCTATGGGCAGGACTGGATGGCAGCCTACCAGGTGGAGCCCTTGGGGTTTGAAGGTGTGTTCCTTGTGTCCCCTTCCCTTATGACAGCTGACTTGTCACTCAGAGGTAGTGCCAGGGCTGGGTCCCTTGCTAAATTGTTCTCACTGCTGGTGTGAAGGTGCTTGAGTGACCGTGTCCTTGGTTCATGTGCTATGTCCCGTTCCCTTGATGGTGACAGAAAACAACTCTGCTCTCTCCCAGCCCAGGGTTTGAAGCGGGGGCTTCCAGAAGGGCAAATTATCGCCTCCATAGCTGAGCCGCTCACTGGTGTTATAGGCACCTCTGTTGGCAGGGCGATAAGTCACCCTGTTATCTTACAACCCCTGTCACCTGAATGCTGTGTCCTCTGGCAGGCAGCCCTGAGCAGAAGGATCGGGTGATCGGCGGAGAGGCGTGCATGTGGGGTGAATATGTGGACGTCACTAACCTGGCCCCCAGGCTCTGGTAAGAGAAGCCATGGGGAGGTTAGCTCGAATTGTGTGGGGCAGGGCTCAGGCTCGTTTCTTTGCCACTGAGCGACGTGTGCCAAATGCTGTGGGTTTGGTCTGTGTGTGGTGCTTGTCCCTGTCCCCTGGCAGTGCCTCTGTGCTGGTAACAGCTTCACTGAGGCTTAAATGAGGGTTTGTAGGACTGTAAAATGCTCCTGTACAACCTGCTGCTGCAAGCACTACGTGTTTAATGCTCATCTCTGTCCTGTCACCCCGGTACATCCTGATCTGCATGTGTCTAGGAGTGGATCTTTTGATATACAGAAGCCATGTGCCTTTGTGTGCTGAAGGACTTTGGTCGGGAAAGTGTTTGGGAGTTCAGGGCTTTGTGTGAGCAGCTTTCAAATGGCCCCTGACCTGACTGCCTCTGTTCTTCATTCCTCCAAGGCCAAGAGCTGGGGCCATAGCTGAGAGACTGTGGAGTAACGCAACCGTCAGGGACCTGCAAGATGCCTACGTGCGGCTGGCTGACTTCCGCTGCAAGCTTCTTGGGTAACCATTTCTCCTCGCAGCTGGATGCTGTCTCACGGGGACAGCGCAAATGCCACCGTCTCTGGGGTTCAGTCCTGGGGAGGACAGCAAGGGTGAAGTGGGCTTTCCCTGGTGCAAAATAACCCTTGTTCTTATGGGAAGTTCTGAGCCTTTCTCCTGCCTGTGCGTGGGCAGAGCTTGCTTTGTGCAGTGCTGGAAGAGAGCCCCTGCTGCTGGCGTGGGCTGGTGGCTCTGATGAGGAGAGGGCTTTGTGCTGAGGAAAGGGGACCCGTCAGCTACTGCCACCTCCCCTGCAGCACCAGCTTCCCCAGGAAACCTGCCCTTACCCTATGCTCCCACGTGTGAGCAAAAAAACGAGCCTATAAGCGCAGGATGAAAACTGCTTCCTCCTTGTCACACCTGAAACGGGGCGCCGATGGCCAACCTGTGCTCCTCTAACCACTCAAACCTGACGGTGGGCTCTGCCTGTGCCCTCTGCGTGATGCCATCTCTCTGCTCCCTTTCCAGGCGTGGTGTCCAGGCGCAGCCCCTCTACATAGGATACTGTGAGAATGAATTCGGTGGGTTTTGAAGGGAGAGTTCTGCTGACCTCGGTTGCTGTGCACACAGGAGAAATGACCCCTCTCTCAAAAGCTGCTCGCTCGGCAGAGAGACCCCTTCCCGCCCCCAGCTTCTGCTCTTGCTTTGTTGCAATGAATTTTTTTTTTTTTACTTAGTGTGCACTCTTTTCCTCTTCTTCTATTTTTGTTTCTTTAAATCTATAAATAAATGACCCTAAAGAGGAAAAAGGTGCCTTTTCGTGCTCAGCTGGGGCTTGGGAGACAGTGCAGGGGTTTTTATTAGCAGGAGAATGGGTAGGGCTTGCTCCAGAGATGCCGGTGGAGGAGAGTCTGGCTTTGCCTCATGCCGGTGGCTCCAGAGCTTTCTGGGTGCCTGCTCAGCTGGATGAACCACGTTTATTCCCTGCTGCTATCAGACTCCGTCCCTGCAGGGAGAAGGTGTGGGCTCCCCCAGGTTTTTTTCACCTTGACCTCCCACCGCCTGCACCTGGATGAGGCAGTGCTTGTGCCAGGATGTTGCCGTGTGGTGACCTTGGTTTTGCTTCTGTGGCCCTCCACGCACCAGCGGTCAACGTTATGGTGTTCTTGTCCTTGTCTCTGTGTCTTCCCTCTCTGCCTGTGTCCAGGCAGGAGGCTTGCCTGCAAGCCACCATCTCTGCTGCCCCAAACCCTGTCTGCTGCCATCTCCTCCTCTGGCTTCTCCTGAGAAGACACCCGGAAGCCTCTCCAAGGAGACCTCAAACTCACTGAGCTGAGCAGCGTGTGGATGTTACAGAGTCACTGCTCAGCTCTTCCATCAGCCGTCACCTCTGCTCAGGATTTGGGCGAGTCATCTGTCCTCCTCCTGCTCTGTTGTCCTCGGTGTGGGGAGCTCAGTTCCAGGTCTGCATCTGAGAGGTTTGGTTTGGAGAGTATTTTCCTTGGAGAAGAGGCTGGTGGTGCTGCTGTCCCGCAGAGCTGGGACAGTCAGGGTCCTTGTCATTGATGGTTGGGGTTGCCGTGCTGGAAACCATGTTCATCTTGAAGTGGGGAATCTCTTGGGGAGAAATCCTGGCCGACGGCACTGTTGTACATGTGTCTTGGTCTTAATTGAGTGAGATCTGCTGTTATGGCTGGAAACCTTTTACTATTGAACTTTAAATTAAAAATACTGAATTAACTTTGAATTAAAAATATTCAGAAATGACTGTCAAGTCTTGCATTTCTTTACCCTCATGTCAAGGGGGATACCCAAACACTGCTCCTCTGAAGTGATACATCGTAAGCCAGGGGGGAAAGACTGTGAAGCCCAACCACCCCAAAGCAGGGAAGTTTAGCCAGATTTAGGGAAAGAGGGCTATTTTTTCCCCCTGCTCAGGGTGGGAAGGGAAGGGCTGCCTGCCTGTGCCCTGTTTCCTGGGGGAGGATGCTCATCTGCTTCCTCCAAGTCTGCGTGGGAAACTTGGGCCCCTTCTCTCTTTTGTTTTAGTTGCAAATACTGTTCTGGTCTTGTGTTTAAGCCTGAGCGGAGGGAGCCAGGATTGCTGATCTGCCCGCCTGTCAGTCCTGCCATGTTTATTTCTCTTAAATTGAGTGACCCAAAAGACCTAAATAATAATAGTTGCTTTCTTTTGCTGGGGTTTGATGTGCTGTCAAGTCCTAAAGAGCTCCGAAAGGCTGGTGTAATTAGTGCTCCTGCCTCACTACCAGACCTGGCATAAGCAAACGCTAATAGGAAGCTTCTCATCCCTGTGAGTTCATCTCCTTGTGCTCTGACCCCACTGATGCTACCCAGTGTCCCCATGACATCTTTTGGGGTTGGCTTTGGGAAGCATTGCTCTACAGCACAAATGCCTCAGGTATTTGTGGAGCAGAAGCTTTACTTTCTGGTCCAGGCTGGTGGCCTCCCATGCTTTAGACCTGGATGTCCACTGTGTTTCTGCACGGCCACTTCTGCCTGGCTCTTCCTGCAGAAATGCCACAGGAAGGACAGCCGAGATACCATACCTCGCTGATCGCATGCAGCGTTTCGGGCTCCCAGGGGGTGGCAGGCACAGAGGGGGTTATTATTGCCTTCCATTTTTAAAAGTTGTTTTCCCCCCTTTTTTTTCCCAACATGGTGTAAATTGGTGCCTTTGCCAGGTGCTTTTGTTGCTGTGGGGACACCCGCTGCAGGTGGGGCTGGGGCCGAGGGGGCACCTGGCCTTGGAAAGGGTGCTCTGCTCCTGGAAAGGATGCTCTGCCCCGGGGAGGGCGCTCTGCCCCCGGGGCGCTGCTCTGTGCATGCTGAGGGCCTCTTCACCATCGCACCCCAGCTCCCTGCCCTCACCATGCCTGTCCCCCCAGCTTGCTGGGCTCTGTTTCTCCCACGGCTGGGTGTGGGAGCCTGCAGGGCCTGGGATGCTCCAGCGCCCACGGGGCTGGCATTTATGATCCGGGTTAAATATCACCCCATGGTCCTGCTTCCCGGGGGATCCGCATCAGCATCTCCCCAAAAACACCATCTCAGGGGAGGCTTGGCAATGTTTTCACCCTTGCAAAGGCGGGGATCCCCATCGGCGGGGAGGGAGCACCCCGCTTTCCCCTGCTGCGGCCTCGCTGCATGGCCCGTTCCTTCCAGAACATCTATTTTGGTCGCGTAAAACTTGCCGGGGAGCAGAGGAGAACAGGCAGCGTGTGAATCACTCGGGACCAACGGGTTTAAAAATAAACCCAGGCGGTGGTGAAGAACAGCCGCCGAGCCCCCGGATTTCGGCAGGATTACGCTCCGTGCCTCCGAAACCCACCCGTGGGTGCCCACCCTGGGCAATGTCCCTGTCCATTGGGTTTTATTGGGACACACTTCCGTATGTTTGCATATGCTTGCATGCCCATGCACATACTTGCAGCCACATGCACGTGCTTGCATGCATATGGGTGCTTGCAGACATGTGCACCCATCCACATGCTTGCACACAGATGCATATGGGTACTTGCAAACATGTGCACTCATGCACATGCTTGCACACACATGCATATGGGAGCTTGCAAACACACGCATTCATGCACATGCATGCACACGTGCGCACTTGTGCACACATGCAAATGCATGCGTGCGCACTCACATGCTTGCATGCCATTGCACAGGCTTGCAACACAGGCATGCATTTGCATGTGCTTGTGCACACTCTTGCATGTACTTGCACACGTGCGTGCCCTTGCAACTATGTGCACACGCAGCACATGCATGCACATGTGTGCTTGCACACACACACACACACACTTGCACACATGCTCGCATGCTCTTGCACACACCTCCCCAAGCTCACACATGCTTGCACACCCCCTGCACACACCTGGCAGCAAGCCAGGGACACCGGGCACCCCCAGCCCAGCTGCTGCTCTGGGATTAATTAATTACCGACCGCACCAGGTATTGAAGCTGTTCCGTCTAATTACAGATTTTTCAGGGTGGGTGCAGGAGGGGGTGCCCCCCCCCCATCTGGGGCAGCCCCGAGGGGTCCCTCGAGGTGAAAAATGCAACAAAGTGCCAAAATTGTCCTTTTTGAGCCTTTTCTGTGTCTTTAAATCTCGCTCTAAGGTGGCGGCCGGTGGGGAAGGGTGGGTTGTTAACTCTGAAACCTACTGAGGGCCACAGGGGTGAAGGGAGGAGGCTACTCAGCCCCTTGGGCAGCCCTGCCTCGGGGTGACGGGGGGTGATGGGGGAGGTGAGGGGGGGTGACGAGGGTGACGAGGGTGACGGGGATGGGGATGAAGCGGTTCGGGGTCAGCCCGGCAGTAGTGGGCGGAGCCGGGGTACCCCGCGCCCGCTGCCAGCCGCCCCTCCTGATTGGCCGCCGCTCCCTCATTATGCTAATACCTTGCGTCTCGCCGGGGCCGGCAGGCTGACGTCACCAGCCCGCTGGCGGCCGCGCGCGCGAGTGGGGAGTGGGGGGGGGATGTTGTGAGCGGAGAGGCCCGGGCCGAGCCGAGCGGTTCCGAACGGTTCCGAACGGTTCCGAGCGGCGCCGAGCGGGGCGGGGCGGGGCGGGGCGGGGCGGCGGGCGCCTCCCGCAGCGGCGGCGGCGGCGGCGGAGCGGGCCATGGCCGCGGCGGGCAGCGGCGTGGCGGCGGCGGCGGAGGCGGGGGCGGCATTCAGCACCGCGAACAGCGGCCGGGTGAACGGGCTGAGCCGCCCGCCCGGCGCCATCGCCATGAAGGATCACGACGCCATCAAGCTCTTCGTGGGGCAGATCCCGCGTAACCTGGAGGAGAGCGACCTCAAGCCGCTCTTCGAGGAGTTCGGCCGCATTTACGAGCTCACCGTCCTCAAGGATCGCTTCACCGGCATGCACAAAGGTACAGGGGGCTCCGTGCCCGCCGGCGCGGTGCGACCAGGCGGGGCGTCCTGAGATGGGACACCCTGAGGTGGGGGTACCCCTGAGGTGGGGGTACCCCTGAGGTGGGATGCCCTGAGGTGGGGCAGCCAGGTATGGGGCACCCCTGAGGTGAAGACACCCCTGCGATAGGAAACCCTGAGGTGGGATGCCCTGAGGTGAAGCAGCCCAGTATGGGGCACCCCTGAGGTGAGGTACCCCTGAGGTGGGACGCCCTGAGGTGAAGGCACCCCACCCCTGAGGTGGGACACCTTGAGGTGAGGCACCCAAGTATGGAGCACCCCTGAGGTGAGGTACCCCTGAGGTGGGGCACTCCTCATCTGGAGGTACCCGTGAGATGGGGCACCCTGGTACGGGGCAGCTCTGAGGTGGGGGCACCCCTGAGGTGGGGGTAGACCTGAGATGGAGGTACCCCTGAGGTGGGACACTCTGAGGTGTGGCAACTCTGAGGTGGGGCATGCAAATATGGGGCACTCCTGAGTTGAGAGACCCCTGAGGTGGAGGTAGCCTTGGTCTGGAGGTACCCATGAGGTGGGGTGCCCCATACACCCCTCACATGAAGGTACCCCTGAGTTGGGGGCACCCTTGAGGTGGAGCACCCTGAGGTGGAGGTACACCTGATGTGGGCCACTCTGGTATGGGGTACCCCTGAGGTGGAGATACCCCAGTATGGTGTACCCCTGAGGTGGGGGCACCCCTCAGGTGGAGATATCCCAGTACGTGTCACCTGCTCCCAGTATGGGGCACCCCAATATGGGGCACCTCTGATGTGAAGGTACCGCTGAGGTGAAGGCACCCCAGTATGAGTCACCCTGGTATGGTCACTCCGGTATGGGGCACCCCTGAGGTGGGGGTACCCCTGAGGTGAAGGTACCCCTGAGGTGGGGGCACCCGTCTAAGGTGGATGCACCCCTGGGTTGTGGACACCCACCTGAGGTGGGTGCACCCATCCGGGGTTAGAGGAGCTGCCGTCCAGCTCGGAGGCATCCCTGGGGTCAGAGCACGCCAGGGCTGAGAGCACCCCAGCAATGTTTAGGGCACCCACCTGGGTTGGTGGCACCTGTCTGGCATCGGAGCACCCACGTGAGGTTTGGGCACCCCTGGAGTTGGAGCACCCCTGGGATGGAGGCACCCAGCTGGGATACAGGCACCCACCGCGGATAGGGGCACCCACCTGCCTGTGCCGTGCCCTAGGCCTCTGTGACCCAGCAGGACCGGGATTGCTGACGGCCTGGCTGGCATCTTGGCACGGGGCGCAGAGCACCCAGCACCCCGAACAGTGGTGCACTGAGGGGCTCATGCGTGCACCACCAAGTTCTTTATCGAACCCCCCACCCATGAGCTGGGGGTCTGCAGTGCTGGAGTGGGTACCTTGGGTGTCTCCTGGATGGGTTCTCGCGCTCCTCTGTATGCTGCTGCTAAGCCCCTGTGCCGTGGGCAGCGCCCGCTTCGCTGGGACTTTCTGGGAAGCCGAAACTTGACACTTGTGGATGCCACCACGTTGGTTCTCTTTGGCCATGGGGCGGCTGCCCGGACTCCTTCGTTCTCAGCACTGCAGCCTTCAAAATGTCTCCAGGTGCCTCTGAAGCTGCTTCGCATGCCCTGAACAATAGCATTCACACCTTGCCGGGCCCTCCAGCGCTTCCTCCAGTGTGGGCTTCAACCACTGCGGCCCAGACATGAGATTTAATTGAGATGGACACTCCTCTAATTTGAACGGCATCTTTCCTCCTCGCTCCACTCCAGCCCTCCAAACTTCTCTGGAATGCCCAGGCACCATCCACATTGTAGCCTGCAGGGAAAAAAAAAAGGGGGAAAAAAGAGCAGAGAGGAGGAAGCCAACTTGATTACAGATGGTAAACACTGGAAATGGCACCAGGACTGACGTGAGCCACTGCACTGACCTCCCCTTTCCACCCGCAGCGGGGCTGATATTTAACTGGGAGGATCTCTCCTTGCTCCCTGTGATGGCAGATGTCCCCAATATCTTGTCCCCAACAAGGCAGGCAAGGGTCCCCATCCCTCAGCATCCCCCCGCCCCACTGCCACGCTCCCTCTCCTCCCAGGCACGCTGATTGTACTTATTAAGAGTTATTAATACTTAATCAGCTGGCGGATTTAATTGTGCCAATATTAAAAATGCATCAATGTCAATTTTATTCATTAAATATTTACTTTGTTGAAGGGAAACTGTTTTGCTGCTGTTTTAATATCACTTTCAGATGCTTTTGGATGTGACCTCAGCAAATCAGGGGGGAGCCCTTGGGGAGGGAGCAGCACGGTGGCGGCATGGGGACCCGGGATGCTCCCACGGGAACAGGAGAGATGGAGGGGAGAGGACTGGACCTCGTCCCCGGGGCTCACTAGTTGCCGTCAGCTCCGGGCGAGTGAGCGGCTCGGCAGCGTGAGTCAGCGTGGGAAAACCTCGCCCCAGGCGTATTGCCGATTCCCGAAGCGCTGTGATGTCGGAGGAGCCAGAGCGCCTTCACCACACGAGTCTCATACCAAGGAGGATGCTCGGGACCGGGAGAAGCGTGGCGGCAAGCTGGGATGTGTGGCCTCGATGCCTGAAGATCTGCTTCCCGGAGGGCTTCAGCTGCGGCTTTCCCTGGAGCCTGGAGCTGGAGCGCTGCTCCCAGACTTGCTGCCTGCTCTTGCTTTGCTCTTTCCTTCATCCCACTGCTCCATCGCTTTTGTATCAACATCTCCCACCCCATTTCGGGGCTGAGCTCTGGCCCTGCTGGTGGCGGTGCCCCCCTGGGTGCCAGGGTGCCAGGGTGCTGAATGCCACAGTGCCAGGGTGCTGGGGTGCTGGATGCCACAGTGCCAGGGTGCTGGATGTCAGGGTGCCAGGGTGCTGAGTTCCAGGGTGCTGAGACACCCCAGCGCTGTATTAGCTGTGCTGTCGGTTCTCTGCATGCCCGGGACTTTGCGGCAATGCCGGGACGGACACTGACCCCGTCTCCCCATCTCTGCAGGCTGTGCCTTCCTCACCTACTGCGCCCGCGACTCGGCCCTGAAGGCGCAGAGCGCCCTGCACGAGCAGAAGACACTGCCGGGGGTAAGTGACACCTGGGGGTCGGGGTGAGCTGGCAGGGGGGGACGGTGACACCTACCCAGGGTGTAGGCGCAGGAGCCACTCCAGTGGCCGCAAACCGAGGCATTGATTTTCCTGCCGCCCGCATGCTGTTGTGCTTTCTGTGGGCTCCGACCTCCCGAGCTTAACAAAGTGAAAATAAATATTTAATTATTCACCTAAATAAAAATCAATAGGGCCGCCGGTTGGCTGGGGAAAGCACTGGGGCCCATGAATATCAATTCCTGCCTCGAGTGTGCGGAGCTGACGGAGGGGGATGAGGTTCGCGGGGACGTGGCTTCCTGAGCCACGCTGTCGCTAGCGGTGCTGTGCATCAGTAGGTTTAAGAGTTAACAGCCCACTTCGGCAGCCTCAAGGAGATGTGGAGTCAGGCCCTGCCTGCGAGGCATGGGCTTGCCTGTGTCCCCTTCTCATCGCACACACCCATGTGTGTACACGCATGTGTGCGAGGTGTACGGCTGCTGTAGCTGCTCACTTCTCACCCCACACCCCAGCACGGGGCGAGCACAGGCGTGCGTGTGTAAGCACACGCTTGCATGTGGGCGTTTGGGCATGTGCCCCTGCGTGGGCACACGTCTGTGCGCACCACTGTGTGCGTGTGTGCACACAGTGGTGCGTGGGTGTGCATCCGCCAGGGCGCATAGCTGCGTCTGGGCAGACGTCTGTGTGCGCACACCCCTGTGCTTGTGCTTACACCTCCGTGTGCTCGCCCATCTGTGCCTATGCACGCCCCTCTATGCTTGTGCACACGCCCCCGTAGCTGTGCACACCCCTGTGTGCTTGTACATGCACCCCTGTGCTTGTGCACACTCCTCTGTGCTTCTGCACGTCCGTGTGTGCTCATACTCACACCCCTCTGCCTGTGCACACCTCTCTATGCTTGTGCACACCCGTGTGTGCTTGTATACACACCCCCGCGTGCCTGTGCACACCCCTCTGCTCTTGTGCACAGCCCCTATAGCTGTGCACACCCCTCTCTGCTGTGCACACCCGTGTGCTTGTACACACACCCCTGTACCTGCGCACACCCCTACGGCTGTGCGAACCCCCTGTGCCTGTGCTCGCACCCCCGCGCTCCGCGCCCCCGCGTCCCCCCGCCCCGGCCAGGCCCCGCCCCCGGCGCGGCGCGGGGGCGTGTCCAGGCGGTGGAGGGGGCGTCTCCCCCTCGCAGCCCCGCCCCTCGGCTCGGCCCGGCCCGGCTCGGCCCGGCTCGGCGGGGCTGCGGCTGCCCCGCCCCCCGCCCCGCCTCCCGCGCGCCGCTGCGCGAGCCCAGCCGAGCCGAGCCGAATCGGGCCGGACCGAGCCGAGCCGCCTCGGGTAGAGCCGGGTCGGGCTGGCCCGAGCCGAGCCGAGCCGAGCCGGGCCGGACCGGGCCGGGCCATGCAGCTGCCGCAGGTGCCGGCGCCCGGGCCGCGGCCGCCCGTATTGTGGGTGCCCGCCGGGTCCAAGATCCTCTGCATCGAGGTAGGGCCCCGCCTTTGTCTGCCGCCGGCTCGGCTCGGCTCGGCTCGGCTCGGCCCGGCCCGGGAGCCTCTGCGTGCGCTGGGGCATCCGCACCCGCGGGGTGGGGGTGCTTCGGAATGGGGGGTGCTTGCACCCAGGAAGGGGGGTGTCTGCACCCGGGAGGGTATTTGCACGCAGGGATGAGGGCGGTGATGGTGAGCGGGGTGTATCTGCTCCCAAGGATGGGGATGGGGTGTTGGCAGGGGGGTGTTGATGAGGAGGGTGTATTTGCACGCAGAGATGGGGTGTGTGCATGCCTGGGTGGGTGAGATGGGTGTATCTGCTCCCAGGGTTGAGGGGGTATTGGTGAGCAGGGTGTATCTGCACCCAGCGATGCTGTCTGAGAGTGTGGGTGTTGGTGAGGAGGGTGCATCTGCACCCAGGGATGGGGTGCATGTGTTGGCAGGGTGGTTGTTGGTGCTGAGGGTGTATTTGCACGCAGGGATGGGGGTTGTGAGCGTGTGTGTGTTGATGAGGAGGGTGTATCTGCATCCAGGGGTGGGGAGGGTGTTGGCAGGGGGGTGTTCGTGAGGAGCGTGTATCTGCACCCAGGAATGGTGTGTGGTGGTGGTGGTGGTGAGCAGGCTGTATTTGCAGGCAGGGATGGAGTGTGTGTGCATGCCTGTGTTGGTGAGGAGGGTGTATCTGCACCCAGGAATGGGTTTGTGTGTTGGCTGGAGCGTGTAGTTTTCCACCCTGGGTTTGTGTGTGTGTGTGTGTGTTGGTGCTCTGTGTGTGTGGTTGCAGGTGTACAAGGGGATGTGCTCGCGGGGGGGGGGGTGTTGCACTTGCAGATGGTGTGGGGGTGCACGTGCGTTGTGGGGATACGGTTTTGCCCCTGGGGTGTGCGCAAGTGGGTGTTGGTTGGGAATGGTTTCACCCAGGGATGGTGGGTGTGCAAACGTCAGTGGCTGTGTGTGTCTGTCTCTGTGTGTGTGTGTAAGCAGGTGCTAAGGGTGTCTTTGCACCCAGTGATTGTGCGCATGGTGGTGGGGTGTGGGTGTATGTGGGCCTGGGAGGTGGCAGTGGTGGGTGTGTAAGTGGATGCACGTGTGTGTGTGCGCACACTGGGTGTGAGCAGGGAGCAGAGAGTGCGCGTGTGCCTACAGGTGTTGCATGGGCTCCCACGTTGTGGGTGCCTGGTGGGGGGGCTGACTGGTTGTGCACAGGGCTCAGGTGTGCATGGGTGGTGGTAGGGATGGGGTGTGGGTGCTGCTGGGGGAAAGCTGTGGCCGTCCAGGGGTGGTGGCCAGCATTGGGTGTCCGTGTGTCCACAGAGGGCTGCCAGGGGTCCCACTGTGGGTCCCACTGCTGCAATGGGGAAACTGAGGCAAGGGGTGTTGTGTCCCTGCCTGGCATGGATGGTGATGCCAGCTGTGCACCCTGGGGTGTGTGCCCGTGGTTGTGAGGGGTCCACAGCTGCAGGGAGGGTGCTGTGGGTGTTGTGTGGATGCGTGGCTGTGGGTGGGTGCTCATGAGGACTGTGGGCTTGGGGTGGGTGGGTGTAGGGGGTGTCATGTGTGGGTGTACATGGGGCTGGGCTGGGGTAGGTGTGCAGCTGCATGTGGGTGTGCAGTCATGCTAGGACAGATGTACGGTTGTGCGTGGGTGCAAGCGTGCGTCTGTGTAGCTGTACGGTTGTGCAGGGGCGTGCTGAGGCGAGCATGCAGCTGTGGGTGGGTGTGCACAGAGGATGCTGTGTGTGGGTCTGCGGTTGTACATAGGGGTGTGCGGGAGCAGGAGTGCAGCTGTAGGGGATGCGTGGTTGTGCGTGGGGGTGTGCTAGGATGGTCGTGTGCCTGTGCAGTGGTGTGACTGTCCCCAGGCTGGCTGTGTCCCCTCGCTGTGAGTTCACCCCCAGGGCTCTGGCAGGGTGTTACTGTGATGGGTGGCTGCTGGCACCCAAGCATCCATCTCCCTGTGTACCAGGTGTTGGCTGCCTGGCGACCCCCAGGGTGACGTGGGCGCCAGGCTCCCATGGGCACACGCTGCTCCAGCATCACCCGGCGCCTCTGTCTTGGCTCATTTGGCTGCATGGTGGCCCACCGGACCCTCCGGTTGTTGGGCGTGAGGAGGAGAAGGAGGGTGACACCGAGGAAGGTGCAAGGGCCAGAGGTGACCCTGTCCCACGGGGCAGGTCCTGTGGCAGGGATTCACTGTGGGCTGGCTCTCCCCAGTGCCCAGGCTGTTGGGGCGCTCTGAATTTGGATGGGGGACAGTGCCTGGTGGTTTAGCAACCGGTGATGACCCCGTTGGGCTGTAGCACACTGGGAGTTTGGCCATGGGGTGCTGTAGCTGGGACTCTGTGAGGCATCCACAGGTGATGGGACTAGTGGGTGCTGGGACACCCCAGACAGGGTCTCCTGTGATCCTGGGTACATCAGCATGTCCTTGGGGTGTGCGAGGATTGGGGGGAGATGGGTGGGAGTTGGGGATGGATGGGTGGGTGGATGATCGGGTGCTATGGGGGTGGAGGGATGGGTGCTATGGGGGTGGAAAGGTGGGTGGTAGGGAGATGGAGGATGCATGGGCTGGTGTAAGGGTGCTACAGGGATGGGTGGGGGTCGGGGGGTGGATGGATGGGTGTTATGGGGATGGATGGGTGTTGGGGATATGTGAGGGTGCTATGGGGATAGATGAGTGTTATGGGCATGGGTGTTGGAGGATGGATGGGTGAATTGGTGGGTGAATCTTGGGGGAAGGTGGGTGGATGGGTGATCGTGTGGGTGTCAGGAGGAGGGGGAGATGACTGGGTGGTTGTTTGGGTGTCAGGGGATGGATGGAGGGCTGTTGAGCAGAGGTGGGTGGCTGGGTGACTGTGTGGGTGCAGGGCAAGGTGCAGGGCTGCTGTGGGGACAGACAGACAGGTGGGCACTGGACAGCCGGGCACAGGGGGAGGTCTGGGTGCCCATGCTGTCCACCTGTGCCACAGGAGCTGGTACAGGGGGGCACTGAGCACCCTGAGGTGGGCACGGGGTAGTGCCAGGGGTGCCAAAACCCCCTTTCAGGGGTGTCCACAGACTGGGGCAGTTTTTCCCCGGTGTGGTGTGGCAGCCCTGGGGTAGGTTAGCCAGTCCCCGAGGCGTGACATTTATAAACATCAGCCGCTCCTGGAGAATCAATACAGTTTAATAACTAGCGAGCAGAGACGGGAGACACATCAAAATGACACTCTGCGGCTCCGTAAATGTTATTCTAAATCATACTCGCCGGGTTTATTACATTAAGCATACAGCAGTGGGCACGGGAAATTTATTCCATCAAAGGCCATCGCGCTGGTAAATGGGACCGGCGGGTCGGTGGAAGGGGGGCAGCTCCCCCCCAAAATGGTGTTCCCTCCTCCTGGACATGGCAGGGATATGGGGGATGAGGGTCTCTGTGTTGTCACAGCCTCCGGGGTTTGCAGTGAGCTGGATCCTGCCCCAGTGCAGGGGTTGGGGTGGATGTTTGGGGGACCGGTGACATGATGGGGGACATAAGGGCAACCAGGTGGCCTCGTGTCCCTCAGTGCCACCCCACAGCTCCTGGGGACCCAGTCCCCACCCTGGAGCATCCCTGGCTCTGCGCTGACATTTCTCCCTGCGTTTCCCTGGAGACGAGGCGGTTGCTGTGGAAACCTCCCTCCTCTTCTTCCTTAACCATCCTCTTCCTTACCCCGGGCAGGGGGCTGGTGCTGCCCCCATCCAGCCCCTAAATTTGGGGACACCCTCCAGGGGTGTGCAGGGGGAACCCCAGGGTGCGGGTACACACCCGCGTGGGTGCGACAGCAGCACGCGTGTGTGCGGCTGTCCCAGTTCGTGCTCGAGCTGTGTACGTTTGCGCGCACATCCGCCCCGTCATGCGTGACATCCCGCCGTTGCCGTGACGACCCCATCGAGCACATGGCTCGGGCTCTGCAGCATCGCGGGGGAAGCATGCTTGTTGCCATGGAAACAGCCGTAATTGTAGCATTTTTCGGCTAAAAGAGGGGAAAAAGGAGGGGGAGAGAGGAGGAGAAATGGCTCCCTGGGGCAGCGGGCCAGGGACGTGTGTGCCGACCCAACGTGTCCTGCTGCACACGCGTGTCATGCTTGTGGGTACACACGTTCGCGACGCACGGGAGGAGGCCGAAATTGGGTGAGAATCAGGAAAACGAGAATGGTGGCAGTGCTGCCGGAGGGGCCGGGGCCGGCTGGGCGCTGCTGCCGCCTCTGCAGTCCTTTGCAGTCGAGGAAAGCAGGCAGGCGGCCAAGGCTGGCACTGGCGGCCCGGCGGGCGCCTGCGGCACCAGGTACCCATCCCCGGGGCTGTAGCATCGCCCTCTGCCTGCAGCACCCCTGGTTCGGTGTGGCCACAAACCCTGACTCTGTTCTTACAGGTCCCTCCCCTGCTCCCCGCCCTGGTCCCCTGCACCAGGCTGGGGCCAAATCCTGTTGTTCCCCACAAAAAGAGTTTGGGGGGGGGCACGGCATGGCCACTGACTGCCCGCTCCCACTTGTGTGTTGCAGATGAACCGCCCCATCCAGGTGAAGCCGGCCGACAGCGAGGGCCGAGGAGGTAGGTCCCCCCTTCCCCGCCTGCCCCATGTGGGCAGGAGGGTGCAGGGCCACCTGGGGGGGTGACAGGGGACACGGTGGCATCGGGGGGCTGCCGCGGAGAGGTTTGTTTGCAGAGAAACCCACAAAAGGAGCTGCTTTTGCCGGTGGTGTCCAAACCTGAGTGCAGAGCAAATGCGATCTCGGCTCTCCTTGCCCGTCCAGCTTGAGGGGAACATCCTGATGTCATGCCATGAATGTCCTGACGTCATGCCATGAATATCCTGATGTCATACCATGAACATCCTGACATCATGCTGGGCAGAGTGCTAGCCAGCTGCTCCCTGACAGCCTCTTCATCTATCAAACAACGTAATTACCCACCCGGAGCTGTCTGTGGGGACCCAGGCAGAGTCGGGGTGCAGGAGTTTGCCACACACCGAGCCCCTCTCAAACAGAAACCACTGCCCCCTCCCAAATCCTCCGTGGGGGTTTGCAGCTCGTGGGGCCATGGTGTTTCCAGGCTGAGTCAATAATTTGGGCAAAATTGCAGGAATTGGATCAAAACTCCCTGACGTTCCTGGTGCCACGAGCAAGCTCGGGGTGCATAGGCATGCTCGGACATGCGGGCAGGATGCTCACATGGGGCCGCCTGCCCTCAGCGGGATGGCAGGGGTATATATCCCCCTATTCAAAACATGTTATTAAACACGCCGCAAGCTGGTCGTGGCACATCCCGGAGGGACCCAGCAAATAAATTACCCACTTACCGAGCATAACTGGTGAAGGATTAAAAATCGATGGGCGAGCTCAGGCGCCCGGCTCTGGCCCCCTTGCCCAGGAGGCGATGCTGGGCCGCTGAGCCTGCTCCCCCCAGCCACCTTGGCCAGGAGATGGTTTATGTTTAACTAGACAACACACGAGCCCTATTCCCTTAACTAATTTTCGCAGTACCTTAACGGACAGAGCATTAATCGTCTCCTGCCATTATTTATTTATTTCCCCGGCAATGCTCTTGACAGGGCACCTTATTTTCTTTGTCAAATGCCATTAGCGCGCGGCGGGAGCATGCGGCCGCGCAAGACAGATGCTGGTAATAATCATGAAATTCTCATTATTTACTCTCCCTTCTCTCGTGTTTGGGTTATTTATGTCCCCTGGGCACAGCCAGAGGCTGTGGGTTATTCTGTGAGTCAGTCGTATGAAGGCAATTGCCGCTGTTTTGCGGGCTCTCTTTGTTTCCCAGCTGCATCCCGCATCAGTGCCGTGGGAGCTGGCTCCTCCATCCCTGGGAAAAGCCCCAGCTCTGGTCCCGGCTTCACCCCTAGGCAATTTCCCTGCAGGAGAGGTTTTCCCAACCTGAGCGTTTTGTAGGATGGAGGTGATAAACGCTGTGTCTTTGCGGCTGGATTGGCATCGCTCCCTCCCCAGGCTCCAGCATCACCTTCACCCGGCTCTTGCCTCTCCACGTGCTATTTGCAAACCACGGATGAGGGGATGGGATGGTGAGTGGCATTCCACTCTCCAACAGGCTTGATTTTGTTTTTAGAAGACAGGAAGCTCTTTGTGGGCATGCTGGGGAAGCAGCAGAGTGAGGACGATGTCCGGCGCCTCTTCGAACCCTTCGGCCAGATTGAGGAGTGCACCATCCTCCGAGGGCCTGATGGAACCAGCAAAGGTGGGCCTTTGGGGAGCGGGGTGAGCACCCCGTGGGCTGCTGGGACCCATGGAGGGTGGGAGCAGCTGGCTGGGTGGCACTGCCTCCCACAGCGGCTGAATCCAACCCCTCCCTTGTACCCTCTCTGCCCTTAGGTTGTGCCTTTGTGAAATACGGCAGCCACGCGGAGGCGCAGGCTGCCATCAACAGCCTGCACGGCAGCCAAACCATGCCGGTAAGTGCCAGGCTTCTGCCCTGCCCTGTTTGGCCCCATGCTGCCTGCGTAATCCAATCATCAGCTCATTTGATCCTCTATCTAATTGGATCAAAATCCCATGGACTGGCAATTTGTTGGCTGGATCACCCCAAGGTTCATCCCTGCCTGGGCACTGAGCCCAGGGGTGGGCACACGGGGCTAATTCCCTCTGCGCTGGAGAAAGGGGCTGTTTAATTAATGTCGAAGTTCAAAACTGTGAACAAGGAAGGGGAAAAAGGAAGCAGAGGTCAGGGAGCTGCCACTGGGGAGAAAAGCTGGCTATAATTAAACCTCGCATCGATTGCTGGCTGCTGCTTCCAAGCCGGGCAGCATCCCTGGGGCCGAGGATGCTGCAGCCGCTGTGAGCCAGCGGGTCCCTCTCCAGAGCAGGGAGACATTTCAGGGGCATTGCCGGGGTCCCGCCATCAGCCCCATCTTCCCCCCGTCTCAGGGCGCCTCGTCCAGCCTGGTGGTGAAGTTTGCGGACACAGATAAGGAGAGGACCCTGCGGCGAATGCATCAGATGGCGGGGCAGCTGGGCATCTTCAACCCCATGACCATCCAGTTTGGCGCCTACGGGGCCTATACGCAAGCGGTAGGAGCTGATGCTGGCCGGGACCTGGGGATTTTTGGGGAGCCCCACAGTGCGGGGGGGGGAGGGAGGGGGCGTGGTTTTGTCCGTGAAAGCCTGTGTGGGATTGTACCAGCGCCAGTGGGTGCGGATGCCCGTCAGGGTTGGTGTATCATCATTTAGGGGCACAACAGAGGGCTTCATCCCTCCAGGTGAGGGTGGCATGGCTGTAGGCCGCAGCGGTCCCATATATCATGTTTTTTAGCGTCACCTAGACCTCCTCCTGTCCCTGGGTCCAGCAGCGGGTGGCATTTATCCCTCTGAGCCCCCGTGTGCAGGTGTAAAGGGGGGATGCTAATTTATCCTCCCCTGCTCCCCCCTTCTCTCTGCCTCTCGCTCGCTTTCCCCTTTCCCCCTTTCTTTCCTTAAGATCATGCAGCAGCAGGCGGCCCTGATGGCGGCCGCGCAGGGGACCTGCCTGAACCCCATGGCTGCCATTGCCGCCGCCCAAATGCAGCAAATGGCCGCCTTCAACGTCAGTGGGCTGGTAGCCGCCCCTCTCACCCCCTCTTCAGGTACAACCCCCCTCCATTTACCCCCCAACCTGCTTGACAACCTCGGGGGGGGGGGTGCCGGCGCTGACACCTCCCTCCTGCAGGTACGAGCACCCCCCCTGGCATCAGCACGGCGCCCGTGCCCAGCATTGCCACGCCGATTGGGGTGAATGGCTTCAGCCCACTGCCGCCGCAGACCAACGGGCAGCCCGCCTCAGAGACCATCTACACCAATGGCATCCACCCCTACCCAGGTAACCGTCCTCACAGCCTGCCGGGGGGGCTCCGCCACGTTCCCTCAGGGCTGGGGATGCGTGCTCGGCTCACGCGGCAGGCTCCTGGGGGTGCTTCCCACCCTGGGAACACGCCAGATGAACCAACCATGCACCAATCCCCACTAAAATTCCTCCTCCCGTGGCATCGCCGCCTTTGTGAGCATGGCGATGCTCTCGGCTCCTATGACATGGCAGGGAGCAGCTCTGCCCCTCCGTGGCGGTGCTTGGCCAAGAGCCCTCTCCCACAGGAGCTGCTCATCCCTGGGTTTCTCTTGCTTATTCTCTCTTCCTTCTCCCTTCTTTTCTCTTCCCAGCTCAAAGCCCCACGGTGGCAGATCCCCTCCAGCAAGCCTACGCAGGCATGCAGCACTATGCAGGTCTCAAACTTTGCTTTGCACTTCTTCCCTCTCTCCCCTCTTTGCTCCTCACCCTTATTTTTGTGGGGTGAACGTCACCTTGGGGTTGAACCACAGAACTGGGGCAGCATGCTTGGGCATGGATTAATGTGGTGGGCACGGATTAATGTGGTGAGCATGGGGTGCCGTACCCTGGCAGGAGCTCTGGAGCAGCGATGGGGGTGACACTGATGTAGAGTGCCGTCCCCTCATCCCCAGCAACATGGATGCACTCCCAGCACGGCCCTCCGTGCATATTTTGGATGGAGGAAAGTGAGTTTTAATGCCCACTGGGCTGAGATAACTCCGTGGGGGAGAACTGGCGGCAGTACCCAGGAGAGGGAGTGAGGTTTGGGCGGTGGTGGAGAGCAGGCTCCATGCTGGATCCTGCCGACATGCCCAACCCGCTTGTAGAGATGGCTGTGGAGGTACCAAGGCATCAAAAATCCTTGGATGTTCATCGCGTGGCTGAATCCAATGGCTGGGGAGATGGGACGCAGAGAGAAGGGAGTCAAAGCATCCTGGGGAAATACATTGAGCCCGGCAGTCATTTAATTAGGAGCACTAACAGAGGTGTTCAGATTTTCATCAGAAAATGAAGTTTTGGACCCCCAATTGTTTTTTTTTTTCAACCAAAAGTGCTGGCATTCCTCAACCTTGAGGTCGTATTACTGCTGCCACCAGCATCCCACCTGGGAGAGCCATTCCTGCATCCTGGGCATGCCAGGAGACTGGGACCATGCTGGCAGGGGTGGGAAGGGCAGAGCCAGCATCCCTGGGGCAGAAGAGCCACCTCCATTGAGGGTGCAGCAGGGGACATCCCTGTCCCCAGCCCTTCCCCAGGGCTGTGGTGGGAGCAGGGTGGGTGCTGGGGTCTCAGCTCCACGTTTCTCTCTTCCAGCAGCGTATCCTACCGCCTACGCACCCATCAGCCAAGCCTTTCCCCAGCAAGCGCCCATCATCCCGCAGCAGCAGCGAGAAGGTGAGGGGTTGTGGGGGGCACCCCACCGCGGGGCCAGCGGCTCCTCGCTCCTCCCCCAGGGTGACCCCCACCTCGCGGCTGACGTGTGGCTGTCCTTTGTGTGTCACCCAGGTCCCGAAGGCTGTAACCTGTTTATTTATCACCTGCCCCAGGAGTTCGGGGATGCGGAGCTCACACAGATGTTCTTGCCTTTCGGCAATGTCATCTCTGCCAAAGTCTTTGTGGACCGTGCCACCAACCAGAGTAAATGCTTTGGTAAGTCCCGGTGTGCGGCTCTCCCTGCTGTCCCAGCTCAGGGGTCCGGCTCTCCCTGATGTCCCAGCTCGGGGGTCTGGCTCTCCCTCATGTCCCAGCTCGGGAGTTCAGCTCTCCTCGACGTCCCAGCTCAGGGGTCCAGCTCTCCCCAGTGTCCCCAGCTCAGGCCTCTGGCTCTCGCCAACGTCCCCAGCTTGGAGGTCCAGCTCTCCCTGACGTCCCAGCTCAGGGGTCAATCTCTCCCCGACGTTCCAGCTTGAGGGTCTGGCTCTCCCTGGTCCCCAGCTCAGGGGTCCGGCTCTCCCCAATGTCCCCTACTCGGGGGTCCGGCTCTCCCTGATGTCCCAGGTCAGGGGTCCAGCTCTGGCAGCACCGATGGGTGACTGAAGCCGCATGGTGGCTGGAGCAATGCAGCTGTCCATCCCAGGGCCAAAGGGCAGTTTTCTGTCCTGCACCATGCCAGGACAGAAGGACATACCCTGCTGTTGTCCCCTCTTATTCTGTCCCCCGAATCCTCAGCCCAGTGCACCTGCCCGCCAGGGAGGGCTGGTCACCACTTGCCACCTCCACATCTGTTCTGCTCATGCAGCTGAGTGCCACTGCTGCCACCAGCATGCTCTGGCCTGCAGACCTGTCACCACAGTGTCCCTGTAGCCTGTGTCACCTTGGTGGCCCCACAAATCCCATCACCCTGGTGTCCCCACAGACCCCGTCACCCTGGTATCTCCACAGACCTGCAGACCTTTATGTCCCTACAGATCCTGTCACCTTGGTGTCCCCATAGACCCTGTCACCCAGTGTCTCTGGAGGCCCCATCACCTTGGTGTCTTTGCAGACCCTGTCACCCAGCTGTCCCATGAGCCCACAGACCCCATCGCTTTGGTGTCCCTGCAGTCCCCATCACTTTGGTAGACTGTCTCCCCAGCGTCCCCACAAATCCCATCACCTTAGTGTCCCCAGAGACCATTCCAGTGTCCCTGTGGACCCTCTTACCCCAGTGTCCGCGCAGACCTTGGTGTCCCCAAAGATGCCATCAGCCCATCACCCAGTGCCCTGCAATCCGGGGCTGCACCGTTACCCCACCATCCCCCTCTCCCAGCCCCCCAACCTGGGGCTCCACCTGAGGCTGTCCGCAGGAGCATCCCGTGGGATTTCCACGCCTTGGTTGAAGTAAAGCGGCGACCTGTGATGTTTATGGTGACAAACTCCTTTGTCATCTCGTCCCCAGGTTTTGTCAGTTTTGACAATCCGACGAGCGCTCAGGCAGCCATTCAGGCCATGAACGGCTTCCAGATCGGCATGAAGAGGCTAAAAGTCCAGCTAAAGCGGCCGAAAGATGCCAACAGACCCTACTGATCCCTGCTCACCCTGGCCCTGTGGAGAGGTAAGAAAGAGGGGGCCGGGGGGGCCTGGCCCTGCTGCACCCCCCTGTGATGTCCTGGGTGGCCTGGCGGTGAGGCTTGGCTCACCTAAAGCATCGCAGCTCCTGTGTTTTCTCCCCAAAAAATGTCCTCGAGTGTGTGCGGGGGTCCCTGTGCCCAGGACTGTCTGTGGGTGTGTTTCAGACTGGGATTTGGGTCCTTCCCTCCACCCCTCTCTCCGTCCGTCCTTCCCTCCATCCCCCAGGACACAGGCTAACGGCCCCTTTGCTGTTTTGCAGGTTGGGCGTCCCGCGGTGTCTGACGACTTTCCCCTTCCCCAAGTGCAGTATCCAAACCCGTAACTCTCTCTCTTTGCAACGCATCCCGGAGGAAGAGGAGGAGGAAGAAGAGGAGGAGGAAGAAGAGGAGGAGGAAGAAGAGGAGGAGGAAGAAGAGAAGGAGGTGATGGAGAAAACGGCAAAGAAGAGAGCCATTCTTGTCGTAGCTTTTCTTTTCTTTTTTGAAATTTTTCCCAACCCAGTCTTGTTTGTTACGTAACGGGAACAAGAGAGCGAGGAAGACAAGGAAGGAGGAGAGCGATGCGGCGCTAGGGCTGAGATTCGCCGCTGGCCGCTCACCGGGACTCACTGAATCCCTCGCTGGGAGAACGGACCACGGCCCCAGGCACCTGGGATACGATCTACCTTTGTTGTTTTTTTTTAAAGCACTCATTTGCTGCTACTGGTTTCCCAGGAGAAATGAGGAAGAGAGGCTCCAAATGGATTCTTAAACCAAAGCCGGTGGGACGGGACCAGCCTCGGGCGCTTCACGTGGAGGATGCTTGTTTGGGAAGAAAAGAAAAATGGCAAGATTTTCTTTTTCCCCACCTCGGGGGAAAAAAAAAGGATCAAAGGATGTTGGACTTATAGAAGATATATATAAATAAGTATATATATATATATATCCCATGGAGCAGGGTGGCGGGACATGCGCTTCCCCCTGCTCGTCACTGGCACAGGGACATAGGATTACTTGTTTCAGAGTCATATCATTCCTTAGAGTTTAGGGACCAAAGGACTATTGCTTTTTTTAAATATATCTATAAATAAATTAATTTAAAAAAAAACAAAACACACAAAAAAACAAAAAACAAGACAGAAGAAGGAAAAAAACCCAGAAATTAAGAAGGTCGAGAAAAACTTTGGGTGTTAAGAGCTGTGAGCGTTTCCTAGAGGGCTCAGTGTCAGGGGGCCGATTCGTGGCCAGGCATGGGGGGATGCAGAGGGGGAGGTTTTGGGGGGGCTCCCCCAGCCCCGCAGCCCAGGCGGGAGCCAGCAGCAGGGGGGTCAAGCTGGTCGAAAGAGCCCCTCGGTCGCCTCTGGGAGAGGGCGAAGCGATGCGGTTCTTTGCGTTTTCGGTTGGTTTGGGGGGTTTTTTGGGGGTTTTTTTTTCAGCCAAAAAAAAAAAAAAAGAAAAATGTGAGGTTTCGGCAGAAACGAAGCGAAGCGAAATAAACTTATTTTGTCAAAATCGTCACCTTGGTTGGTTCTTTGGAGCAATCACTGCCATGTCCCACCACCCAAATTCCCCCAGGAAGACGACGCTGGGCACCCCTTTTTGACCAGCTCGACTCTGGCTGGGCCAAAGCACCTGCCAGGAATTTGGTGAAGCCAGGAGAAGAGCATAGGCCTCTTCTGTAATTTACTTTTTTCTCAGGAATTACCATCTTCCAGAGGAATTCACCCCGGCTGCAGAGGGGACCGGGGCAGGACCCGGCCCCTGTGGTTTCGCTGTTGTTTCTGAGCAATGGGAGAGCTTCTGGAGGACGTTAGCATGTCCCCAGGGACGTCCCTTCATGGCTGCACCTGCAGAGGAGCGCCTTCGGTGATCGTGGGAAAGTGGCTTGATTTGTTTGTTATTTAAGGGGGGGGGAACCCAAAACCCCAAAATTTAAGCAAAAAAAATGGGGTGGCTGGTGGTGTGGGGACAGCCACCCAGCCAGCATCTCCCGCCCAGGTTTGGGTGGCCTTGGGGACATCGAGCAGCCGGTGCAGGATGAGCGGTGGTGGACAGACATCGGGGACCCTCTGTCACCCCCCTGAGGGCAGGGGACGCTACAGTGGTGGCATCGAGAGTGCTCCCACCGGTGTGATGAGCCTGTCGGGCCTCAGCCAGTGACTATACCTAAACCAGGATATTTCTTAAGTCAATTCTTAACTTTCTTTATAAATCCTGGTTGAATTATTTTAAATTCCTTGGACCCTTGAGTCCCTGGCAAGGGACCCCCACGTTCCTGTGGGACCGGCCGCTGTCCCCGGGCGGCTTCTGGCTGATGCTGCAGCAGCTGCTGTCTTGTGTGGGCTCGTATTTTACTGCCACGGCCCTGTGCTGCTGGGACCGACCTGGAGAGCCCCAGGACCTGGGGGAACCTCGGCACCCAGCCACCCCTGCCAGCCCCCCGCCACCTCCCAGGGTCCCTGTGCTGAGCCCAGCAGCCTCCGGGGCTTCGCTGATGGGTTTTCATTCAGGGTCCAGCATAGCGGGATGCAGCTGTGCCAGCGCCAACTCTGCATCCGTGTAGTTTTTGGGATTGGCTTGGGCTGAAATAAAGCACGGTCCCTGGGAGGTTTCCTTCTGCTTTTGCATGCGAGCCTCTGCCGCGGCACCAGTCCTTGTGGGGTCACATCCCCTCGCTCTGCTCCCGCATCCCCACTGTGGTCCCATCCCTGAGGCACAATCCCTTCTCTGTGGTGTGGTCCCTGCTCCACAGCACGAGCCCTTTGCCACGATGTGACGGTGGTGTGATTCCCTCCCCACGGCCCCAGCCCTTTCCTAAAGCCCCATCAATTCCCTATGACCCTTTCCCTGTGGCCCCAATCCCTTCCCCACGCTTCCCTCCCTTCCCTGCGTTCCTGTCCCTTCCTCACCATCCCATCCCCTCGCCACACCCCCAGGCCGTTTAAATACTTTAACTACACCAACACAGATTCCTTTTTTTTTTCCTGTGTTTTTTGGGTTTGTTTTGGTTTTGTTGGGTTTTTTTTGCTTCGGTTTCTCATCATCAATAAAAATGCCATCACTGCCAACGCCAGGAGGGGCAGCCACCGGCCACGCTAGCCCCCGCAGCTCCTTCTCCATGCTGCCACAGGGTTGGGGACACTGAGGGACAGGATGGGGAGGGGACAAGGGACCGCTAAACCCGCCTGGTGCTCACTGGATGCTTGTCGCCTATGTACAGGGTGGAGCCGCTGGCGTCGGCCCCCATCTCTGCCCTGCCTGGGAGGCTTGAAACCCGCTCCTCCTTCCCCGGTCTCACCCAGGGTCTTTGCTCGGCGCCCGGGGAGGGTCCCGGGGGGTCCCCGCTGCCACTCAGTTTGTGTACACCTGAGTCCCGATCACACGCATGATCTCCTTCTGGATTTTGGGGTCCTGAGTATTGATATTGGCGTCTCCCACTTGGCCGTCTTCATACCTGGAAGGGGAAAAGAGGGGGTAAGGGGGCGTCCCGTGGGTGTCCTGTGGGTGCTGGGGAGGTGGGCGCAACCGGGACTCACACAAAGAAGAAGCGGGTGCAGACGTGGTCCGAGACGGGGCAGACCCAGATGTTGCCGTGTTTCTGCAGGTCCTTGGAGGTGATGACTGCCGGGGGAAGGGGCTGTCAGACAGGGGATGGAGGTCCCTGCCGGGCACGGCCCGTGGTGGGGACCCTCGCTCCCTTACCTCCTCCACCCACCAGGTGAGCCAGGGACGTGGGTGCTGCCCGGCCACCCCTCTCTGTCCCCCCCCGCCCACATGTCCCCACACCTTCGCAAAGCGCGATGCAGTTCAGGTTGCGGCTCTGGAGAAAGCGGGACTGGATGGAGCGGGTCTGCGGGGAGAGCAACCAGCGTTACTGCCCCGGCTGGGCTCGGCTCACCCCATCCCCAGCACCCGTGGCTGTCATGTCCCCATCCCCATCCTCCCACGGTGGCCCCTGGCCCATCACCTGGGGGATGGTGTTCATCCGGTTGTACCTCTGCACCAGCTCATCCTTCGAAGGCATCCGGTGCTGCCCTTTTCCCATCCCTGCAGAGAAGTGAGGTGGCGGAGGTCACTCCTGGGCAGGAAGCACCCCTGGGGTGATGCAGGGACACGTGCCACAGACAGGGACGGCCACGCTGGGTGCTCCCACCCTGCAGCCGAACCCTGGGAACCCCCCAAAAGTGGGGACAGTGGCTTTCAGAGCCTAGAAAATGTTGGATTTTTAATTCCCCAGCGCATCGGAAAGCCCCAACCTGGCTGGGAAGAGGCCGGTGCAGGTGGGAAGGATCTGGTGCTGCCCACTCCCACGCGGCTCCTCCAGCCAGCCGGCACGATGCCGAACATCCCCGGGCCCATGCAGGGAGTGGGAATGGGAGCGCAGGCAGGACTGGGCAGTGCAGGCAGCCTCTTACCTGAGTATCCAAAGGAAATACTGGAGATGGGGCTCAGATAGATGCCCTTGCCATAGGCTGCTCCATGCAGCTTGCAGGAAAACAGCAGGGTGAGCGACGCGGGGTCACCCCGACAGCTTGGGCACGGTGGTGGAGGCAGCCCGGCCTCTGCAGGCAGCACAGCTCCAGCTGCCCGCATCCCTCCCTGCCTGCCTGCCTGCCCCGGGGCGGGGGTCGGGCGCAGGGGAGCGTTACCTGCAGTTTGGTGTAGGAAGCGTTGACCAGCCCATTGCGAAGGATGGAGTGCCAGTTCTCAATGTGTGAGCCGCTGGAAAAAGGCAGCCCTATGTCAGCTTCATGGCACCCTGCCCCATGGCGCCCGCTTGGGGGGTTCCTGCCACCCCCTCGGCAACTCACTGGAAAGCGAAGGTGCTGCCGTAGAGTTTCTTGGCGGTGCGGAACCGGGCTTCCTTGGCTGGGGGGCTGCTGAGCAGGAGGAACTGGTGGGAGGTGTGCATGAACTTCAGCTGCTACCAGGGGAAAGGGAAGAGCAAAGGCGGCGCCAGCAGGGAGAGAGGACAGACAGACAGACAGGCAGAGATCATGCACGGCAGCCCAGCCCCATGCCAATCCCAGCCCTGCTTTGGCCATCCCAAGCTTGCCAGGAGGGCCTGTGGCATCCCCTGTCTCATCCCACAGCCCACGTCAAATATCCTCCATCCTATATCCCATATCCTGCCTCCCACGTCTCACAAGCTGCAGACCCCATCCCAAAGGCTACATCTACATCCCCAGACCCTTATATCGCCCACCCCTATCCTTACATCCCTCATCCTGCATCTGGCATTCTCCATCCTGCAGCCCGCACCTCATACCCTACGTCCTACATCCCATACCATACATCCCACAACCTGTATCCTACATCCCGCATCCCATATCCCATACCCTAAGTCCTGAATCACATATCCTACATCCCATCTTCCATATCCTATGTCCTGCATCCCATATCCCATGTCCCACACTCTGCATCCCACATCCCAATCCCATAACCTTCATCCCGCATCCTATATCCTACATCCCACCTCCCATATCATGCATCCCACCTCCCATATCCTACATCTCATACTCTGTGTCCTGCATCCCATACCCTACGTCCCACATTCCACACCCTACATCCCATATCTCACATCCCACCTCCCGTACCCTCCATCCCACACCCCACATCCCACATCCCACGTTCCATACCCTCCATCCCGCACGCCGCACCCGCACCCCACCTGGGGCCCAGTCAGGCCCCTTACCCTGCTGAGGGGCAGCTTGACGATGTGGGATCTGTTGCTGGAAATTATCCTTGGGAAGAGGAGGAGGAGGAGGAAGGTCAGACAGGGTGGTCCTGTGCTCCCCTGGGAGCAGGGCTGAGCCAGGAGCCGTGCCAGACCCCGCTCTGAGGCCGGTGGATGGTTGCAACCCCCCAGGAGAAAGGGGCTGAGGGGGTCATGCCGGGGATGCCCAGCTGCCCCCCACCCCATCCTCTGCCCTGGGGGACATGGGGCAGCAGGGAGGGATGTGGGGCAGCAGGGAGGGACGTGGGGCAGCGGGACGGGGGTGCAGCACCCTTGGCCTCACCACTGCAGGAGGGGATGGGCCAGGGGGTCCAGCTTGTCCATCTGCTTCTTGATCTCCAGGTAGGATCCCTGGCAGAGGCAAGAGGGGGTGCAGGTGGGTCCCCCCGGGACCCACCCAACCGTGGGTGGAGGGAGATCGGCACCAAAATGCCACCCCCGGCGAAGGATCCTGCACCGGGGGGGGTCTCCCATGGGGCCATGGGTGGTTGCAGGGCCACGCCGGCGTACCTGGGTCATCTCCCGGATGGACATCACGCTGTCCAGGGCCTTCTGCAGCCGCTCGTAGTTCTTCTTCTATGCATGGGACAGGAGAGGGATGGTTGTCGGAGGGGTCCTCGGGGCTCCCCCAGCCCCCTTGACCCCTGGCATGGGGGACTGTTGCCCCTCAGCACTTACCTTGGGGTTGAAGGCAAGTGTTTTGGGGTCGTTGGGGTCCACCACGGAAGGGTAAGGCTCAAAGATGATGCTCTTGCGGGGGGACTCCAGGGCGGCGCGGCACATGGCCACCAGCAGGTCCACCACCTTGGGGACACAGTGTGGGGTGAAGGGACAGCACTCCAAGGTGACGGTGTGGTCACCCACTGCGCGCACCCCTACCTCGGCGCCCGTGGCCACCTCCTCTGCTGCGCCGGACATGACGCCCAAGGTGTAGAAGGAGAAGACGCAGAGCTCCCGGGTGCACACCGCTGGCTGCGGAGGGGACAGGAGCCATGGGGAGGGTCAGGGACTGTGACACGGGGTGGCAGCCCACACCTTCTGGTCCCTGTCCCCACACCTTGAGCATGGAGCCGTTCTGGAAGACATGCTGCTCATCGCACACCACGCAGTACTCGTTGAGTGTTGGAATCCGCTGCTCCGCATACTTCATGATCTGAGAGAGAGGATGGTGGGAGTCAGTCCCTGCGGTGGCCACAGCACTGGGGAGGATGGTCCAGGAAGCGGGATGGGGCTGAGCGGGATGTGGGATGAGTGGGACGTGGGATGGGGGGAGGATGCTCCAGGCAGCGGGATGGGGACAATCTGGATGCAGGACACTCACCTGGACGAGGAAGCCGTACTCCAGCGTAGGGACGTTCTTGCAGTGGCCGCCGACCTGCGACAGAGCCGGAGCGGAGCCAGCTGCGTTATCCCCTTTCCCCTACGCACCCCCAACTTAGCGCAGCACCAGCAGCCCCAAACATCCCCCCGCCACAGCGCGACCCCCGACATGCCAACAGCCTCCCGGTGACACAGCCGCATCAGGGACGTAGCACCAAGAAGGGGGTAAAACCCCACAGGACCCCATGGCTGGTGTCCCAGCTTGCCCACCAGCACCCAAGGGTGCTGGGGACAAGGTGCAGGGGACAGAGCTCTGCAGGGGCTCCCCCCCTCAACCCAAGGGGGTTCCACCACCCCACGACAAGTGATCCGACCCCACAGCAGCCCCCGGGAATTTGGGAAGGGAAAGGAGAGGAAAGCAAACCCCGAGGCGGGGAGGCACCCACCAGGATGTTGAAGGGGGCGACACCTGCCTGGGTGCTGGCGGGGGGGTAGCCAAAAACCTCCACCTTGGGGTTCTTCACCGTACAGGAGACAGAGCGGTTCATCAGGCGGTTCACATGAGCCTCAGGGATGCCCAGTTTGCCCTTCAGTACTGAATCCTGGATGACAGGGAAGCTGGGAGACCTGCAGGCACAGAATCCCCCTGAGCTCCCCTGTTTGTCACCGTCCCCTACTCCTCCATCACCCAGCACTGAATTCACCCTTCAGCTGGTTTTTGGGAGCAACCTTCACCTCCTTGGGCTCTGGTAGGGAGCAGCAGCATCCGAGGGGTGAGTAGGGAAATTGAGGCATGGTGCCAGGGTGCCCAGCCACCCAGGGTGAGGGGACAGAGGGTTGGTCTCTTGGGGACACTGTCAGGGTCTTACTTGGGGATGGGGGAGAAGATGCTGAGGCCAGCACGAAACTTCTTGATGGTGCCACTTGTCTTGAACCAACTGTGCCGCTTCTCCTGCTGGGTCTTCAGGAAATCATTGCTGAGATGTTTCCATTGCTGGGACGTGAACATGCCCAGGATCCTGGCAGAAAGGTGGCATGGGTGCCCGAGCAGGATGCCAGCACCCATGGGTGCTTTGGTGCCCACTGAGCATGGTGCATGGGTGGTCCATGCCACCCAGCTCCTCCTCTTCCCTACCCAAAACTGGTGGTGAGCCCATCGCAGGGCTGTGTGGCAGGTAAAAGGTGGCAGCATGGGGACATGTGGCACCTGGCCAGTTTTGCGGCAAAATGGTTACCCCACAGCCCACCCTACCCACCACCCTTGGGTGCCCGTTGTGTTTCGGCTCTTACTTCTTCAGCTGCAGACCCAGCCCGAAGCCCTCCTTGTTGGACGGCTGGAAAACCTCGATGGACGGTTCTGCGGAGAGAGAGAGGAGGACAAGCCATTGGTGCCACTGCTGTCCCCATCCTGAGGGCACATGGGGACACCCTGTCCTGCCTGTCTCCACTCACCGGGGCCATCAAGGTACTGGGAGAGGGAGAAGCGCAGGCGGAGGACGATGGGCTCCGTCCGCAGCACCTTCCACGCTGTCGCTACCTCCTCCTGCCAAGGGAGAGCCACGATTTGGCACAGCCATGGGGACCCTCAGCTGGGGAGGGAAATTTGGGGACCCCCCAGGCATGTGTCCCCCCCTCCCCGTGCCAATGCCGGCGGGGGCACCCCGGGGACTCACATCGAGGAAGCTGATGTTCACGTGGAGGTCGATGTCCACGTCGTCAATGGTCCCATACTCCCTGCAAAGACATGCGGCACCGTGATGGGGAGATGGGGTGAGGCTGGCACGGTGCCAAACCACTGCCCAGTACCCACCCTGCTGGGGTGGGCAGGCTTCTGGCGCAGTAACGGGCACATGTGGCTCCCTGTGTATCAAGCACGTGCACCTCTGAGACCGGAATGGCACAGGGAGAACACCTGGACTGTGGACGGGTGCCTGGGGATAGCATGGTTAGGTGCCCTGGGGATGGCACAGCTAGGTGCCCCAGGGGTGGCATGGCTGGGTGCCTGGAGATGCCATGGCCAGGTGCCCCAGTGATGCCAACAGCCAGATGCCCTGGGATGCCACAGCTGGCTGCCCTGGGAATGCCATGTCTGGGTGCCCTGGGGATGGCACAGCCGAGTCTCCAGGGGTGCCACGGATGAGTGCCCCGGTGATGCCATAGCCAGGTGCCTTGGGGATGGCACAGCTGGATGCCTGAGGATGGCACGGCTGGGTGTGGGGGCTGGTGGGTGCACCCACCTGATGGCCACGGCATTCTCGCTGTAGATCTCCTTCACGGCCTCGATATCAGCGTCCAACTGCGGGTGACGGTACAGGTCGGCGGCGCAGGTCCCCTGCGGCACAGCACCCCATCAGACCTGGAGCCCCCTTGCAGCCCCCGCACTTGGGACTGGGTGCAGGTTGGGGGGCCCTGAGTCCCCCCATGGCACCCATGGGACCCGGCACCCATGGGACCCAGCACCTACGGTGCTTACCTGGACGCCATAGAGGAACTCCTCGGACTCATTGTCCCCATCGGACTCATCGTCCGTCCAGTACTGGCCCTTGAGGTCCTGGGGGGCAAAGGGTTGGGGGGCAGCGGATTAGGGGGGGCAGAGGGTTGGGGGACAGTAGGGATGGGGGGAGAGGGGATGGGGGAGAGGGTTGGAGGGAGCAGGTTATGGGGGCAAGGGTTGGGGGAGGTGGGTTGGGGGGAGCAGATTAAGGGGAGTGAATTTGGGGGGAGCAGGCTGGGGGAGCAGGTTCTGGGGAGCGGGTTGGGGGGAACAGGTTGGGGTGCAGCGGGTTGGAGGAGCAGGTTGTGGGGAATGGGTTGGGGGCACAATTTGGGGGGAGCGGTTTGAGGGGCAGTGGGATGGGGGAGCAGTTTGAGGGGCAGTGGGATGAGAGCAGTAGGTTAGGGGGAGCGGGATTGGGGGAGCAGGTTGGGGTGCACTGGGTTGGGGGCAGCAGGTGGTGGGGAGCAGGATGGGGGAGCAATTTGGGGAGCAGCAGGATGGGGGAGCAGGTTGGGGGGTTTTGGGGGAGCAGGATGGGGGGCAGCAAGATGGGGGGCAGCAGAAGGGGGGACAGCACGGTAGAAGAGCAGGTTGGGGGGAGTAGGTTGAGGGGAATGAGATGGGGGCAGCGTTTTTGGGGGTACTGGGTTGGGAGGCAGCAGGTTGGGGGGAAGAAGAGGGGGGCAGCGGGATTGGGGGGGGAGCAGATTAGGGAGGAGCAGGATGGTGGCAGCAGGTGGGGGGCAGTGGGACAGGGACAGCGGGTGGGGGCTGCGCACAGAGCCGCCGGGGGGGCCCCGGCCGATCGGGAGGGGGGGCCACCCCCATCAGCCCTGTCCCCCTCCCGTGCCGGGGGACACAGGGGGACACGCAGGGACGCCGGAGCCCGTTCCCCACACCAGTCCCCCGCCCCAGCAGGCCCCGTCCCGCCGCCCTCCCCAAGCCCCCCATTCCCGGGGCCCGCTCCCTCCGCCGGGCCGTGTGGGGGGTGTCGCCATGTCCCCGTGTCCCCCCTGGCCGGCGGGACCCCCCTCACCATCTCAGCGGCGGCTGGCCGGGCCTGCCACCGCCTCCATGCTGCCGGGCGGGCAGGCGGCCATCAGGCCTTGACGTCAGGCCCCACCGCGGGCCTGGGCGCCACCGCCGTCACCCGGCAACGCCGCTGCTGACGTCACCCGTGGGGACCCCCCCACATCCCCCGGTACCCCCCGGTGCCCCCTGGCAGGGCACTGGGGCCTCCGGGATCGGGGCGGCCATGACGGGACCCATGGGGCTGGCGGGGGTCCCCAGTGTCCCCAGCACAGGGTCCCCGTGGTCCCCGTGGCCCTGACTCAGGGTCCCCACAGTTGCCAGCCCAGGGTCCCCCATGGGGTGGCCATGTTGGGTCGCCACATGGCTGGCACAGTGTCCCCACGGCCCGGCACAGGGTCTGCGTGGCAGGTCCCCGTGTCAATGGCGTGGGGTCCCCGGTGTCCCCAGCACAGGGTCCCCGCGGTGCCAGCGCAGAGCAGCTATCATGGGTCCCCATTGTCCCCAGAAAAGGTCCCCATGGTCCTAGGACAGGGACCCCAATGTCTCCAGCATGGGGTCCCCAGCCCAGGGTCCCCATGGATCCCCAGCACAGGGTCCCCACAGTCCCCAGCACAGGGTCCCCCGTGTTCCCAGTCTAGAGTCCCCATGGCCCTGGCACAAGGTGGCCATGTTGGGTCCCCACATGGCTGGCACAATGTCCCCATGCTCCCAGCATGGATGGCATCCCCAATGTCCCCATCATGGGGTCCCCAGTGTCCCCAGTCGAGAGTCCCCAACATCTCCAGCACAGTGTCCCCAGCACAGTGTCCCCGTGGTCCCAGTGCAGAGCATCCACATTGGGTCCCCAATGTCCCCAGCCCAGTGTCCCCAGCCGAAGGTCCCCAATGTCTCCAGCCCAAGGTCCCCAGGGTCCCCAGCACCCCAGGGAGTCAGTGAGAGGCTCAGGACCCTCCACCGCCACCCTAAAACGCCCAGCGCCGCTGCCCGTCCCGCAGAGACAGGCCCCGACCCCAGCCCTTGGGGCCCACCAGCACCCCGGAGCGGTCGGAGCTTCTGGGGGGGCGGGGGGAGGAGGGGGGTGACGCGCGACGGACGCGGCGCCTTTAAGAGCGGCGGGGCAGGGCGCGGCCCCTTTAAGGCAGCGGCCACTCTCGGGCTGCGTGCGCGGCGGGTGCGCTGCCGCCTCATTGGCCGGCTAGGCGCGTGCGGCTTTGCGGACCTTCTTTCCGCGCCTTGTGCGTCCGCCGGAGAAAGGAGTCCCGGCGCCCCGCCTCCTCCCCCTCCCCCCTCCCCCGAGGGGCGGGCGGCGGAGGGATCCGCGGGGGGGGAGGCGGAGGGAGGCGGTGCTGCGGCGGGCCGGGATCACCTTGGCGGGGCGGCGGGGCGGCGCCCAGAGGAGCGGCGGCTCTCGGAGAGGACGGGCGCGGGGCGAGGCCGGGCGGCGGCAGGTAACGGCGGCCTGAGGGCCAGCGGGCGGCGGCGAGCCAGCAGCGGTGCCCGCCGCCGCCATCCCCGCTCCCGCCGTCGGGCGAGGGTCTCTCTCCGGCGGCGGGTGAGGGGGGCGCGGCCGCGGTGCCCCCTGGGAAGGTGGGGGTGGGCGCGGGCGCGTGCGGGGGGCTCGCCGGGCCGAGCACGTGGCGCGGCGCCGTCCCGCTTAGCCCCGCTCCGCCGGCGGGAACGGGGAGGGGGGTCGGTCCCTGAGGCGAGGCACGGGGCGGGACAGCCCGCGCCCCGCAGCCGTGGGGTAGAACGGAGCGCCGGGCCCGGGTTGCAACGTCTGGGCCTGGTTTCCTGATGGCTGGGGCTGGAGCGGAGTCCGCTGGGAGGCAGATGGAGACGGAGCGAAGGGCTTTGCCGGGCCCCCCTCAGCCCTCCCCGCCCGCCTGCGTTGGCGTAGGAGCCGCGGCGATGCTCTGAAGGGCATTAGCTGCGATCAGCGTACGGCTGACTGAACTCGGCGGCGATGCTGCAGCCTCTTTCTTCCCCACCTCCGCGGAAGAGAGGGGCCCCTTCTCCATCTCCCCCCCGACTCTGCCTGCCTGAACACGTCCCAGTGATTCGGACAGCCTCCTGAACTGTGAAAACCTTTGCAACGTGTTTAAACCCTCTTTGCAGGGCTAGCTGGGCATGAATAGTGCTTTCGCCGGCGGACAATGGCAACCTCCCGACTGTCTCCTCAGATTAATAAAAGTAGGCGGCAGGCTCTAAAAACCTGCTTTGCTCTGATAAGGCGACTCGTTATCGGCGAGGCCCAGGTTAAGGAATCAGTGTTTCGCGGAGGTTTTTGTGATGTTAATGCCTTAACTTTCTGGCTACCGCTTGCTCCTGTGAAGGGCTGTCGCTAATAGTGACTTGCCGTAGCCAAAAGATTGGATGACAAAGAGGTTTTTTGGTTACCCAGATACCTCCAGGGAAACTCGAGAGCTTGTTGTGCAACCAGGAGTGCTTAATTAAAAAAAAGTGCAGTCCTAAGCACATAATTTTATGCCCGACATCCCATTTATAAAGCAGAATTAAGGCTAATTTAGAGGAGTTAAAGTTTGGTGGCCTGATGGGTCGTGCAGATGCCAGCTCATTTCCAAACCGTGACCAGACGAACGAAGGCCTTTTCTGCCCGGGCAGGAGGCTCTGCTGCGAGCCACGTGCTTGCAGCGGGAGCCCTCCTGTGAAACCCTGCGAGAAACTTCGCTTTCGCTGGGTGACGAGCTCGCCAAGACCGCGGCGCTGCTGCCTGCGAGCCCGTTGCTCAAGCAGCCCGCGTTTTTCTTCACTACCTGCCCAAAGTAGTAAATTTTACAAAAGCCTTAATTTAAAAACCTTAATTTATTGGGGTTAGCTGGAGTGATCCAATGCCAGCGTTAATTCCCTTTCCACAGGACAAACTGATAATTTAATTTAATACAAAGAAAACGTTTCCCAGGCTGGCCGGACCACGTGCTGGTCCTTTATCTGCCGCCCGGCCGGAGGCCGCTGTTCGGCCCTTGTTCTCCCTGGGGGAAGGTGGTGCCGGGGCCCCTGCAGCATGTGGTGATGGACGGCACGTAGGGAATGGGGCTGCAGTACCTTGTCGCTGCCGCCCGCAGCTGGGTGCGCAGCAAATCTCCATCCTGGAGCTGGGGGTGCAGCAGAGGGATCTATACTTCCACCTAGAGGTATATTTACATTTAAAAAAAACCCAAAAAACTCTTTTGTAATGCAAAAAAGATTTTTACAGTTTTCTTGAAGGCAGCTATATGGTTTCTGCTGGTGTGGGGCCAGGCTGAAAGGCTCTTTGTCCTGTGTCCAAGCAGCATGCTACACATGCTGTAGGTGTGCCTGCACTATGAATACCCTCGAGATAAGTCTTTCTCATTGCCAAACATCTGATGCTCATCATCTCAATTCGATTAATTTTTTTGTTAAACCTCCTATAGGCCTTTGCCCTGCAGGGAGGGCAGGCTTGGCTAAGTCATATGTGGCTCTGACGGCTAATCCGGCTGCATGCAGGGAAAGTGCTGATGCTGCCCAGCGCTGTGCGGGCTGGCCTGATGTTCCTGGCCCCCGTAACTTGTTTGCTGAAAAGCCAGAGAGGCATCTCCGTCGCAGAGCTGCGGCTTGCTGCTGGGGAGAGCGTATGCCAGCCGGGAGCAGGTGGTGGCTTCTGGGTCTGGTCCAGCGTTGCAGGAAAGAGATGGCATTTTGGGGTGGCCATCTTGTACTTACGTAACAGCACGCTGCCACCTCCTGCAGCAGCAACCAAGGGAAGAACTTGTTACACTCCCTCTCTGGAAGAGGGGCTGTATTAAAAGCCTACTTTTCCACAGAGCTGGATTTTTTGTTTTGAGTGCCTCGGAGTGAAGAAAGCTGATGTTTTTTTAGGCTTTTTTTGGGAATCTGAAGGCCTGCCCGGTTTCATAACCCTGCCCTTCTCAAATACAAGTGCTAACTCAAACCATTTCTGCCTCTGGCCAGGGACACAGGGTGTGAGCAGCCTTGTTCTGCAGCGTCAGTGAGGTTGTGTAAGTGAGGCTGACCAATAAAACCCAAATCGTCACCCGCCATGAGCCTCCCCGCTGCCTGCCTGCAACTTTTACAGGCAGTAAAACATTTTTGTCCAGCATGGCGATGGTTAATGCCGGTCCTGCCTGGGGACAGTCCCTGAGGCCTTGCCGCTGCAGCTTCCACTTCCCTTTGTCACCGATAAAGGCCTGGCCCAGGGTGGGGATTGCTGCTGCCTCTCCTTTCTCGGTCCCCGAGGGCAGATCCAGAGTTGCCATGGATTTAGGGTTTCTCCCAGCCGACCGCAGGATGAGCTGGCTGGAGTTAGTCACATCACTGCTGCAAAACCGGTTATCCTGACCTTAACCAGCTCTTTCTAGAATATTCAAGAGCTGGGGAGATACCAGAAATCTTTGGGACGCCCTGCCTGAAGCACAGGCAGCCCAAGTAATAAACTTGGGGATTTAATCATTATTCCTTGAGGAAGAAATTCAGATTTATTCAGTGTTGGAAATATTCAGGATTTGTAGTTTATTGCTTAGCCCCCTTCCTCACTCAGCCCAGACTGAGTGCTCTGTGTCTTTGGGTGTCCTTGAAGTCCTTGCTCCTCTGTTTGATTTCAAAAACAGCAACTCTGGACTAGTGGGAAATGCCAGACATTCCTGTTATATTTACAAGACTGGTCCTTCCAGTAGAATTCAGTTGATGCTTTGTAAATACATGGTAATGGAAGACAGGAGGAAGTATTAAAAAGTGAAGCTTGTTGGTAGCAGGACACGGTGCTGCGGGCAGATGGGTATTTGGGATACTTTTTGGCTGCTGCGTTTTTGCTCTCGTCCCTGGACAAGGTCACGGTGTATCTGATTAACTTTTCTGAGCTCACTGAACTGCTGGAAAATCTTGCAAAGGGGATTCTGACTGGGAACTTAACTTTCCTTTCTCTATATATTTATAAAGACTTTAGGGGGTTTAAAATTATATTTGCAAATGACTTGAATGGGTGGGGGATTTGCATGAGATAGGGAGAACTCGCCTGCCTATTTTTGAAAACTTAAAAGTCATGCTCTGGATGCAGTTTCCATCTCGGAATCCCCTTGTTTCGTATTTCTCTTGTTCCCAGAAGCTGTGCAGACCCACTCGCCCATGTTTGTGTGGAGGCGAATTCCCAGCAAAGGCTTATTTTTTTTTGGCATCTAGAGAAGGCGGCACTGCTCTGCAGGTGTCGCAGGATGCGGCAGCAAGTGTTAGAGGGCTAAAACACAATGTTTCGGGCTGACCAGTGGGTTTTCCTATAATAATGGGACTTTGTTGGGCTTTTTATGTGGGCAGACCTTCTTGTACTGACTCTGGTGAATTAGCAGCTTCTGGCAGGGCTGAGGGAAAGGAGACTTTGCCAGGACAAATTATGGTTTTCGCTGGCCTGACTCCTTTGTGCCGCATGGGAGCGAGGCAATGGTGAGTCAGGGCTGCCTGCGAGAGGATCTGCACGTACGTGGGGAAGGTCTGCGGAGCAGAAGCGGCGGAGGGGAGGAGCGTCACCGAGCCTCTGCAGCACCAGGCAGGCACATGGCAGGCTGGCAGGGGATCTCCCTGCCTGTTCCTGAGAGGCATGGCTTCATTCTGGTCAGCCCTGCTAGCTTTGACAAAGCTTTCGGGTTTATTAGTGCCTCTGTTTCAAAGCTTAATACACTGAGCTAGCTGGTGTATGCAGCTAACACCATTTTGTGATTTATTGGGCATTTTTTTTTTTTTGTCTGCTTCAGGCAGGCAGAACAAAACCCCTGCTCTATCCCTGCCTTTAGCTGAGCAGCAGCCCATGTTTCTATGAGCACCATGCTAAAGGCATATTGTGTAGGTGAAGGCAGCTTATGCTGAAAGAGCAGCCTGCTGTGAATATCTCCTGCGTCCCCAGGGGATGAAGTTTGAAGTCAAACCACTGTTTGAAGTCACAACTAGTGATCTGCCCATGCCAGTAGCCACCACCTTACATCACTCTCTTACCGGAGGCTTTTTGAACGCCGGCAGTCTAGCCTGGGCAGGTCGAAGAGGACAAACAGCTTTTAGATGCCACTGCTACTTGAGAACAGAATTATTGCAGTGTGGCCTGAGATGCATAATTAGAAATGCCCAGGGGCACCAGTGCTGCTGGGAAATGAGAGTCCTCCCATCCCAGTGGACAGTTAAGCTTCAGTTCAGCTTCCTCTTGGGATTGCAGACTGTTCCTGCTGTTGTGGGGATGCTCTAGTCCTGTAGAGGCAAGCAGCCTGAGTTCAGAGAGGCTTCTTTTAATCCAAACTTTGAAAAAAAAATAACTAGTTTTAAAACCTTGTGATGGTTTTCTGCTGCCCTGGGTGAAGGGGAGTGCAGGGGCTGGGGGAGACCCACAGCGTCTTCAGTTTGAAGAGGGACCTTGAGCGTATTAAAGAAGTCTTCACTCTTTTTTACATGTTCTCTGCCAAGGTGTTGTGTTTAATCAACTCAAGTCCACTTGCTTGTACAGGCTTAAAGGATGGGTTTTAAGCTTAGGCAGACTTTGCCGTGATTAGGTGCTTCTCAGCAGAAGACTGCCTGCCTAAGAGCGTATCTGCAGTCACGCTAGCGCTGAGCTGCCTGGGTCCCCGGTTGCAATGGGAAAGGCAGTCGAGGCCTGTAGGAAAAATGACTCGAGAGCTGGGAGGGAGGAGGCAGAATCTCTGCCTGCACACTCAAGTGCTTGAATTTTGTTGCGTTGTGTAGCTCCAAGGGAAGACTGGCAATGAAGAGAAGCTATGAAGGGAACATCTGCGTAGAAGGCAGGTGAGCTTTGGGTGGTGTACGTGGGGGATGACATGGAAATAGAAGTGTGTCTTGCCTGTATCTAAGACTCTCAAGTAGGAACATAAAGATAGTTTGACTCAGTAGCAGCTTTCTTGTTACCTCCATATTCATCATGTAGGTGTGTTGGTGTCTCTGCTTGATGAGGAAGTCTGGGTGATTCCTAAACCTGGCACCACCTTCTTCTCTTCTAGACACAGGATTCCAGCGACGATGTCGAAGCACCACGATGCAGGGACCGCTTTCATCCAGACCCAGCAGCTGCACGCTGCCATGGCAGACACCTTCCTGGAGCACATGTGCCGCTTGGACATCGACTCGGAGCCAACCATTGCAAGAAACACTGGCATCATCTGCACCATTGGTAAGCAATTTCTAGATAGGGGAGAATTGCAGCTGTGAACTCCTGCGTTGGTGAAACTTGTTAGGAAATTGTGGGAAGGCTTCAGCTTTCATCCGTTGCCAGGGCTGAACTTCTGTGTTGAAAGAACATGACTTTCCCATGTCTGCCTAACCCATGTTATTGCTAGGAGTGAATCTGGTAGCCAGGGAGATCAGAACTGCTTAGGTTCTGCTACGGTCCTCAAGGCAAGTTAAAACAATCTGCTACGGTGGAGATGGACTGCTTCAGTGCTGAGCAAGTCTGTATCCATTGTACCTTTTCTCTTCCACATGAAACAGCCTCGTGTGTGTGGGTTATCTCATTATTTTTACAAAGTTAATATTCAAACTGTTTCTTCCTCCTAGGCCCAGCCTCCCGCTCGGTGGAGAAGCTGAAGGAAATGATTAAATCTGGAATGAATGTTGCCCGCCTCAACTTCTCTCACGGCACCCACGAGGTAAGGGTGGGGTCTGAGCTGATACAGCCCTGGCCAGGCCGTGTGTGTGTCTGCTGACCCTGTCCCTCATGGAAGAGGGAAATCCAGCTTAGTCCAGATCAGCCTTGGTGTGGGAAGGCGAAACTTAGCTCTGCTTTTGGGGAAAGCATGCTGGTTGTACATATTGAGCCTGTGTAATTGCTGATAACATTTAAGTGCTCTTTCTGAGCCATTCTGAAAGCAGTTCAAGTTCGTTCCACACCCTTCTCTGTACCAGGGAGCCAGGTAACTGACACTTGTGTGTGTGCCAACTGCTTGCCATGAAATCCTTCAGTTCTTCCCTGTGTCCTGCCGTTTGGTGTACAAAGCTGCTGCTTCTCAGTTAATAGCAGAAGCCGAGAACATTTGTCCCTGTTTTGCTGTGTACCTCTGCAGGAGTGTCCAACTATCGGTTGCTCATCTCATTTCTTATTTTGTTGCTGGGGGGTTTGCCAGCAAGCAATCAATGAATAACCTTGTCTGAAAAGGAAACTGTTAGTGATTTCAAGTAATTGCTGTGCCTGGCTGAAAAAAATTGAACTCCTGGGTTTGCTTGGCTAACCAGCTGCTCCGGTTGTGTTCCTGGCAGTCATGAGGTTAGCACCACGATACTTAGGAGGTGGTGTGGTGAGCTTATAAGAATAAGGTCAAAAGAAATCAACCCTGTTCATAGCAAACAAGCCCTTATTGATATAAATAGATGAGATCCTCAGCGATACTGGAGGAGCCAAAGATCCCATTCCAGGTTGCCTAGAATGCCACCTTGAGCCTTCCCACTGAGTTTTTTTACCCTGGCTGCCCTCCAGCTTTCAAAATGTCAGACGGTAGCCAGTAGCAGCTGTAGGTGGCTTTACTTACTGAACCGTTAGCCTCGTGCTGCGTAACAGCTTGGCCTTTCACCCTCGTGGCCTTTAAAGGCCACAGGGCACTGTCAGAATCGAAAGGTCTGATATTTAACTGTGGACGACTGTCAGACCTTGACTAAACACCCAGGGGCAGTGTCGATGCATAGGCTGCAGTTAGCAAAATCTGCCTGAAAGGGTAGCGTGGAATAACTGCCTCTCAGTAGTCCAATCCTGCACCTGGGTGGCTCAGCAGAGAGTTGGTGGCCAGGCTGAAACTGGGAATTTTCACAGCGTTGCTGCCCAAGTGAGCTACTGCTGTGTTTTGTGTACTTGTTAGCTGAGGACGGGGACTGTGGCTTTCTGCTTTGAGTGAGGTCTAATTGCGCATCTCGTACAAATGAGGTTAGATTACAGCAGCATCTGGTCCTGCTGTCATCTGTTGAGTTTGACTGTCAGCTATAGCCGATCTTAAGTCCCCTCCTGGTTACTCCAAAACACTCCAGCTTCCAGTGAAGCCCCAAAGAGTTTTCATCTGTCACAAGTGCTTTGGTTCTTGTGTCCACCCTAAAGCATTCAACAGGGCTTCAACTTTTAACAGAGGTGCTCTAGCACCTGGCTGCAACCCTTTTATATAGAAAAAAAAAAAAAAATTGCTTTCACTTCCAGCTCTGCCTGCATTCCTGTTCTGCATACGTAACTCTTCAGGAAGTCAGACTCCCTAGGAGCCAGTTAGTCATCAGTATCAAACTAAAAAGGAAAAATCCCAGGTGACTGGGACCAGATAAACATAATAGCACTGTTCGGGCAAGTTTTCTGTACTGCATCCGTTTAGGCTGCAGTGCATGGAAGGGTTGGGGCCTTCTCAGTCTGAACTTGCACACTCGATCAGTAAACCAAGTAAGTTTTCCTGCTCTAAAGAATTAGCAGTTTTGGTGTTTCTCTGGCCAAGGGCATGCACACGAACTTTAGCACAGCTTTTTCCAGCCCCACCTTCCTGGTGCTGGATTATCGTCCCTGCAATACTGAAGTTGGTGTGTGGGGCTTGTGTCAAGGCGGATGAGTGTCATGAGGGAAGCTGGGTGTTTCCAGGTGAGTCAGGTCAAACATTGTCCGTCTGTGGAACAGAGGGGGGAAAGGGTATTTCTTATCTGCAAAAGTCTCTCAAGTGTTACACAACTTGCAGTCGAGGTTATCTTTTAATGTTGTTTAAGCAAGTAAAGTAAACTGATCTGCTGGTCATCTGAAGCTTGTTTGAGGTAGTTGGGATGGGAATTTCCCCACAGAACTGTCTGTCCTGAAACTGGCAGCGTTAACGAAATGCTCTTGCACACATGAAAGTTTGGAAGCTGGGTGCGTGGTGCTGGAGTCTTGAACTTCTGACCGCGATTGCTTTGGCACTCAGAATAAAATGTAAATACTTAAATGGATAATGTCCTCTTAGCAAATCCTTTATCTTTAGGGGAAATTTAAGTTATAAAAGAGCTTGTCCATCTGCTCACTTGTGGAACTGATAAGAGGGATCAGGCTTGGAAGTCTGTGGGGGAGTTGGCAGTGCAGAGAATGGCATCCTTCCTTCCATGCTCTGAAGGGAAGAGGAGAACAGCCATGTGTGGCAGTCACATAGCTGTGACATTCTTCTGGCATTCAGTTGTCTTTCCACGCACATAATAGTCCAGCTGCCAGTGCTGCTGATGTTCTGCCATGTTGAATAGGCAGGTGTTCAGCAAAGCTTTTGGAAACATTCTTCCTAAAGGCCTGTTGGTCAGTGGGCCATCTTCAAATGGCAAGTATATGTCCTGATGGAAAATCACTTCAGCTGAGTGCTTGGGCTGTCTCCTTGAGTTGTCCTTCTGGGATTAGAACTGGGGGCACTGAAGGCACAGCCAGATAACAGCTGGACTCCACTTTCATGTAGGGAAGGCCTTTGTATCTTCACACGCTGCTTTTCTGGAAGCTCAGTCTGAATTAAATTCTCAAGCTAGAACTGAAATCGAGCATAATGTGAGAGCAGAGCTGTCAGCTTGGGCAGCGTTTGGGGTGCGTAGTGATCTTTTTCATAAGTGGTGGAGTAGAAATGTCCTGAACGTTTCCATCTCCTTTTCCTTGCCAGTATCATGAGGGCACAATCAAGAACGTGCGAGAAGCTACAGAGAGCTTTGCCTCTGATCCCATCACCTACAGACCTGTGGCTATTGCACTGGATACCAAGGGACCTGAAATCCGAACTGGACTCATTAAGGGAGTAAGTTGCTTTTTTTTTTTTACTCCCACATTTTTCAGAGCATGAAATCATGTTAATGCTTATGGCCTTTTCCAAACAAAAAATGTCTCTAGGAAATGAGGTAACAAATCAACTACCAAAAGGTTTGATGAACTGCTGCAAGCTGGGAGGTGGTGGTGTGCTGGCTTCTACTGGTTTTGCTGAAATGTATGTTTTGGCACGCAGAGTGGCACAGCAGAAGTGGAGCTGAAGAAGGGTGCATCTCTCAAAGTGACCCTGGATGATGCCTTCATGGAGAAATGTGATGAGAATGTGCTGTGGGTGGACTACAAGAATCTCACCAAGGTTGTAGAAGTTGGCAGCAAAATCTACGTGGATGACGGTCTGATTTCCTTGCTGGTTAAGGAGAAAGGTGTGTAACAACCATTCCAGCTATGCCTGTTTGTTTGGCTTTTTTCCCCCTCAAAAAGTACTTGTGCTTTCCCTCCCGTAACTGCTTGCAGTTGTGTATTAAAGAAAGGAGTACGTGGTTCTTAATGCTGTAGTGAGACTTCGAGCAAAACTTTCTCTACTTCAACTAGCAAGTTTCCAAAAACTAACTTCAGCTGGGTTTCACTAGACTGTCATCTGAAACCCCTCTTCAAAGGTGAATGTGTGGTAGGGACGTGCCAGTGCTCATGATCAAAGCCTGTTCAGCCAATTCATATTTTAGCCAGGCCAATTCATACTTTTAATGCAGTATTCAACTGGTTTTACAGCATAAACCCTGAGTTTTGTGGCTAGAGACAGAACTAGCTTCGGCTGGTAATGTAGGGGCAAGGTTAGTTCCACAATACTCCCTTTGTAATGCTGCCTAAACTGCTCTAGCCTCAAGGTATTGCCTCTAATCCCAGAGTGTGTAGGGAGATGGAGGTGAGGCTTTTGCGGTGCTCAGTTTGGTATTCCAGGGCTCCTGTGTACAGAAATGCAACCTGGTGGCTTTTTTGAGGAGGCAGCCCCAACCTCTCACATGGAGCAAATGGCATCTTCTCTAAGAACAGCGTAGAAGTGGTTTTAAACCGGTCTGTTGTGCTCCCATGGGTAAATTACAAGCTTGTTACATAAATGCGCTGAAGAGAGCGGTGGTGCGCTTTTATCACGTGGTCGCTGTTGGCCCTGCTGTTCTCAGGCAGGGAGGTGGTGTGGGAGCTGGCAACGGGGAGCTTTCTGGTAAACACTGACTTCTCGTAAACACTGACTGTGGGAACACATCTGTTTCAGGCAAGGACTATGTCATGACGGAGATTGAGAACGGTGGCATGCTTGGCAGCAAGAAGGGAGTGAACCTGCCTGGTGCTGCTGTTGACCTGCCTGCAGTCTCTGAAAAGGACATTCAGGATCTAAAATTCGGTGTGGAGCAGAATGTGGATATGGTGTTTGCTTCTTTCATCCGCAAAGCTGCTGATGTCCATGCTGTCAGGAAGGTGCTAGGGGAGAAGGGAAAGAACATCAAGATCATCAGCAAGATTGAGAACCACGAGGGTGTGCGCAGGTGAGCTTTGTGCAGGTGACGCTTCAGGTTTCTCACCCTGTATCAATGGCAGAACACAGCCCCTTCACGCTGTAGTCGGGATTCCTGGTCTCTGGCTTGCCAGCAGCAGCAAACTTACTAGTCCGAGTAACAAGGTAGTAGGGCAAGCCATCAGTTAATACCATGTGCATGAGACTTGACGTAGCTGCGGTATGAGCAGTGGGTTGTGTAACTGTCACACGCCCTGAGTTCGTGGGGACAGTGTCACGATCTCCCTGCATCCCTGAAAAAGCTGTAATACTTTTTGTGGTGTGTGTGAGCTCAAAGTTGAGCAAACTTACTGTTCTGGATGCAAATCGGTGAGCTAATGCATGGGAATCACCAAGTCTGTGACAAACCCTCAGGCTAAAATAGATCAACTCACTCTCCCCTCGATCTGTCTTTGTATAGCTTTAGAAAGCTTTATGTAGTACTTTATATATGCTGTGACTTGGTCTTGTTTTTCTTCCTCCTACCTTGGTATTACAGGATACCAAAATGGCACATGGAAAGCCTGTGTGCTGACAGCGTAGCTGCGTAACGCGCTCCAGAGCGATGCTCCCTTTCAAAGGGGGAGGATGGAACAGAAGGGAAGGTGCTTTGCAGAACAAATCGGGTAACAAATCTCTTCTCTTGCTGTCAGGTTTGATGAGATCATGGAGGCCAGCGATGGCATTATGGTGGCCCGTGGTGACCTGGGAATCGAGATCCCTGCTGAAAAAGTCTTCCTTGCCCAGAAGATGATGATTGGGCGGTGCAACAGGGCTGGCAAACCCATCATCTGTGCCACTCAGGTACTCAAAACGCAATGCTAGCTCGTAACTGCCGGAGTCTGGCAGGGTGTGAATGTCAGTAGCTGTCATGGCTTGATGGCATTTGCTAGAGAGTGAGATGCCAAGAGCAAAGAGGTTTTGCTCATAGCCGAATAGCTCGTCTTGAGTCACTTCTTCAAAGATATGTTTGGGATCTTCCCCAGTAAGGTTACAGAACCTCTTGTGTGGCTGCTGAAGGTTTTACCCCTCAAAACTTAATGCAGTATGAGCCTTTTGGGCTGACTAAACAAATTCTGGGGAAAAAAAATTGCTTATGCTTTGCCTTGTAGCAGCACATCTGTGGGTAACAGAGAAGACTTCCTAAGTTTCCCAGGTATCTTACAAGATGCGCCCACATTGCAGTATCAGAAGGAACTGAGTAAAAGATCCATCTCCTTATTATTCTGGGAGCTGCTAGTGAGGGAGAGAGCTGATGCTCAGCTTCACTGGTTCCAGTAGGGATCATTTGCGGACAGTCCTCAGGCAGTGGGACGACTGGTTTCCTGGCTGTGCTTGCTCTGTGCACAGGCTGTGGAAGCAAAAAGTATCTCTAGACACTAGTCATCAGACAAGGTTTTACTGGATTTACAGTGGCATATGCTCCTTCCTCTTCCTGTATTGCTACTGAAATATAACTGTGAAATGCTGCCTCAACTGGTGTTTCTTGAGGAAATGAGTGATGTTTGCCTGGTGGTGAGCTGCAGCAGGGAGAAAGCTGAGCACCTGAGGAAGACAGAAGAGCTGGCCAGGCTTTGGTGTGTGGAGTTATACTAGCTTCTGGGAGAAGGGGATAGGAAGAGCTAACCTCATGGAAAGCTGTCCTGTTTCCCGGTCTCTTCATAGCGGGTGCTTGGGAGACTGGTGGTGTTAGCTGTTCTGAGTTTACTAGCCTGTATGTATTATATAAAGAATTTGAAATCTTGTGTGTATGAAGATGATGTTAGTTGGTGCAGACCTTGCTGTTTACCTATTTCTAGATGAAAAAAACCAAACCCCTAGATGCTAATTTGGGAACATGTGGCTGGATTTGAGCTTTCTGTAAAGATGTCTAATGCAATACTCTGCTCGAAAGGGCTCAGAGTTCCTTGGGCCAAGCCCTGTGCTGAAAAGTTAAATTGGAAAGTCAGAATACTCTTCTCCCAGAGTCCTTAGGCTGCATCCTGTCTTCTGCCCTATCTATAAAGTATATTGAAGTGCACTAGTGAAAAAGCAGCTGGTTCCTTCTGCAGTGTCTTGATTTCTTTGGATTTGTTATCTTCCAGATGCTGGAAAGCATGATCAAGAAACCTCGCCCGACCCGGGCTGAGGGCAGCGATGTTGCTAATGCCGTCCTGGATGGAGCAGACTGCATCATGCTCTCTGGAGAGACCGCCAAGGGAGACTACCCGCTCGAGGCTGTGCGCATGCAGCATGCTGTGAGTACTGCCTCTCCTGCAGGTGAAAATAGCAGTACTCTCTTGCCCTGCATCTTCCATCTGAGCCAGGCACCTGAAGATCTAAGTGTGTCTGGTGCTAGGTGGCAGCACCTAGCAGGCCAAAGTAGTGATTTTTTTGTTCACACTCCTGCCGTGGGTGTTTCTTTACCTAGCATGGTCCTGAGGGCCTGAAACCTCCCTTTATGTGCTCTGAACTATTGTTGGGCAGAGCTGAGAACTGCTCTGCAGTGTTCTGAGATATAAAACTTCAGTTTTCTCATATTAATTTTTGTTTAAGCCAGGTAAAGGGGTTTTTGCTGTTACCTTGGTATAAGTTTCTCCAAATGCCCTATTAGTTTTGGCCTATTAAATGCCCTAAACTTCTTCAAGGTCAAGGAGCTGCTTGAGCAGTTTATCTCTAGATAATGAAGGTATCGGCTGACTCCTCCATGGGGGAGGCGGGGGAGGCTTGTGAGTCTGATTTACAGTGCTGTTGCATTCAGCACCTGGTGTGCTTGGTGTTGGGGGTGTTTGTTGCATGAGTACTGACAGCACCGTATTTTTACATGCCTGAACTGCCAGAAACCTCTGCTCTGCTTTGAGTTCACCCAGCTCGCGTTTCAGCTGATAAAAAGCCTTGATGTCAAGTATCTCCAAGTTACCAAGTGCTGTGAATCACAGCAGTGATAACTCTCACCAGTTTTGTTTGCAGTTCAGATCATATAATCAACTCAGCTAGTGTTTGTTTGCAGTGCATTATGTAAATATCTTTTACCTCTATCTGGTCACTATGGAGTGGTGTTTTTTGCACGTGGCAAATACAAAATATGACTTGATTACTGGGCAGTGACTGCTGGTTTATAGGCTGAACACTAATGGTGCACCTAAAATGTTCTTCTTCAGTTTTCACCCCTTAAATCACAAGAGTTGATTTTCTACCAAGAGTGGGAAACTTGCTGCAGCAAACCTTACACCTGGCTTTCCATTCTGGCATTCTTAGACTCAGGCAGGTTGTACTGTACCTGTAGCCTGAGCTCAGGATCTGTTGCACATGCTTCCCTCTTCCTGCAGACCTGGGAATAGTGGTGTTCACTCTGCCAGGCCCCTGCAGAAATACTGAAGGTTTTAACCCTCTGTGCAGAGGAGCAAATACAGATTCACTTTGCTTAATGTAACATGGCACAGGCAGCAAGGTGCCAACTGTGTCATGGTAGAAGCATGTCCCCCTACAGTCAGGATCTTTCATCTGAGCTAATTCACTTGGTGTTAGTCAAGAGAAGCCCTGCCCAGCAATAACCCTGAATAACCACGGTCTGAAAATCTGCAGCATGGCCAGAGCAGATGAATATTTCCATCTGAAGTGGCCAAGTGGTCATAGCAGGGAGAGAGCACCTTACCTCTGGTAAAAAGCGGCTCCTCCTGTATGTGTTCCCTGGCCTGAAATTGGTATCAATTTAGGTTTATGTATTTGTTTATCCAGTGCTGCTACAGGATTATTCCAAATAAAGCTTCCTCTGTAGTGAGGTGCAAACAGCAAACATGGGCTGTGATGCTGAGAATGATGGGAGTCTGTGCCATATAGTAGCCTTGCACCTCTCTAAAAGACTTGACCTGTCTGTCCTCAACCTGTCCCAGCAGATTTGCCGGGACTCTGCAGTGGTTTCACTTAGCAATCCCTTTCTAGCCAGCCTTATAGAAATGAGCTTGCTCTTCAGTAGCTGGCATATCCGTGACAAAAATGCCATGTGCTTTGAGTTTAGTAGCAAGCTTCCAAATATTGGGCAGGCTGTTTCCTGCTTGTGGGAGTGGGCTTCCTTCCAATTCCAGTCCATGATCCGCACTTGTCTTCAGATGCCACCCTGGCCATGCTGTCTGACGGGACCAAGGTTTAAATAGCTGCTCCGTTTTCCTTTCTTCCACCTCTACCCTGGTATCTCCACCTGCCTACCATCTGGAAACCCTCTAGCCATTTCTGTATGAGTAAAGCCAGCTGTGACGTGGAGTTAAGAATTGCTGTGCCCTTCTGCAGCCACTATCAAAGCAGACATGTTGTATACACATAGTCTCTTAAAATTGGGGAATGCAGGTTTCCCTCTAAACTCAGGTTCACTCTGCGTGTTATGCAGAGCTGCCTGCCTTTGGACCAGGAGCTGAAGAAAAACTGCCTGGCTACCAGCTCTTGCATTTGGAGTGTTTTGAGGCGACTACTCCTATTTTATGTAACGGCAAATGTAAAGCCAGTAGTAACAAAACTGACTGCTTTAGGACCAGAGTTGGCACTGGACTGCTGTTCCTGCCTGTCACATGTGTCCTGGTATTTTTAGACATAAGATGCTTAACTACTTTGGCTTAAATAGATATCTGTGGAAGAGGGATAATTCCTAGCATCACATTCATTAACACTAGAGTAGCAAAATTCTTTTGGAAGGGGTCTAACTACAAAGCTTTCACTATAATGGCACTTCAGTCTCTGCTTAAACATCAGCTCGTCATGCTTTGTGTAGCGGCTGCTCACTTTCTGGAGTAACTGGATGAAGTTGTCCTTGAAAAGATGATCAACCTTTGCATGCTCTTCTAGTCTCTGCAAGCCTTCTTTATCGGGTTGTCAGGGGCTAATGCAGCCTGCTGAGATGAGAATTGTCTTTAAACGTAAGTGATTCCCAGCATACTGGGATGAATAGATTACTGAACTTGTTGCAAATGCTTACCCTGAACAGAAAGCTCTTAGTTGTGCCTCTGTACTTCTTGTCTGTCCAAGTCTGGCACTGTACAAACACCCCAGCATACATGTTGTGACAACCCTATAAGGAAGACTTGTTCCTATTTATTTCTCTATTACCGAAAGGGAAGTTGGTAAAGCATGTGGAGGTGAAACTTCATTGGCTCTCAAGTTAAACTAAACCTAATGAAGCAGAGAGAGAAAGTTTCCCAACTTCAGGGGTGGTGTTGAAAGTGCACTGCTTGCATGTTGGCTCCATGAAGACTGTTCCAGCAGTGCTGTGAGGTGTTGGGAGAGTGTGAAGGGGGGGACATGGAGCTACAGAGATTTCCTCTTGAGGAATTGCAGGCAGGACCATCAGCAGGCTGGTAGATGGCATGAGAGTCTCTAAAGGAAGTAATAAGCAGCTGCAACAAAGCACAGTCTGCCTCAGCTCTGGTCCTTGAAAAACAATCTGTGTTTGCGTGCTCTGAAAGGACTCCAAAATATAGCAAGAATGCCACCTTTGAAATGCCTGCCCAGTGACCAGGGCCTGCCAGTTACATGGCATGGTGGACCAGCCAGTGTGGCTGTGGCATGTTAGACTGGATTGCATTCAGCAAACTCCAAACTTGAGAGCCAAAAAGAGTTTCACAGCCTGACCTTTAATATCCTTGTGCATGCATTACTATGACAATTAAGCAAATTAACATGATCTCATGTTACTCTGGTATATCTTTCCTTCTTTTCTTTCCTCTTTTCTCCTCCTTCCCTCTTACTTGGGCCTGCAGATCGCTCGTGAGGCTGAGGCCGCAATGTTTCATCGTCAGCTGTTCGAAGAAATTTTCCGCCTCAATGTTAACAACAGGGACCCTGCCGATGCCATGGCAGTAGGCGCAGTGGAGGCCTCTTTTAAATGCTTAGCTGCAGCCCTGATAGTTCTGACCGAGTCCGGCAGGTAGGGCTCAGAGAGGGGGCTTGGTGCCCGTTGTTTCCATGAGTAAAAACACGCTCTGTTCTAACACTGCAAATATTTAGCAAGCAGCTTGCTGCTATGGTATCAGCCTTGCATAACCGCTGCAGTCTGAGTTGAGTTCATCTCTGTGGCAGGGAGGGACTCCAGGTAGGCAGGAGTAGAGCGAGAGTGCCTGGCAGTTGGCATGAATGTCACCCGAGTGTGGGCTCAGCAGGGCGAGGTGACTCAGTAGGTGCCACCAATTCAGAAGAGAAACCTTGAGAATTGAATGGTTCCTTGAGAAGGCTGTGCTGTTTGGGTGGCTGATTGTTGCAGCCATCACCCCAGCATGCTGAACTAAATCTGGGCTTGCTAATTGGTAACTCTTAATGTCAAAAGCTGATGGTATTTGTGTGACACCTTGCTGATAGAGCACCTCGCCTTACCCTGTGCCGCCCCGAGCGAATGATGCGAGTGTTGTCTTCCCGAACGCATGTTGCTCTTATAGATTGCCCGGGAGGCCGAAGCCGCCATCTTTCACAGGCAGTTGTTTGAGGAACTGCGTCGCCTGACTTCCCTGAACTGTGATCCCACGGAGGCCGCTGCTGTTGGCGCTGTGGAAGCGTCCTTCAAGTGCTGCAGCGGGGCCATTATTGTCCTCACCAAGTCTGGAAGGTAGGAGGTGACAGGTTCCCGCAGGTCAAGCCCACTTCGTGATGGGGTGGGGGAAGGAGACTCGCAAAACGATGGCTTTGAAGGACTAGAGCTGTAACTCTGAAGCCCAGGTTTTGGCAGCAACTGAGAGCACAGGCCGCCTGCCTGCAGTGTGCCGGTTCCTCAGGAGATGAGCAGAGGTCTCAAACATCTGCACATGCATAACCTCTGAGTTCCTCAGCCTGCCTCTGCCAGCGTGGCATCAGCACCAAGCCCTGCCTCCCCTCACTGTTGCGAATGGCATCTCTGCCAGCAGTGCTGGCTGGAAGAGTCGAGGGAAAATAAGTGTTGCAGCTTCGATTCAAACTTCTTGGCAAGAAATCCTCAATTTAACAGTAAGGCAGAAGTTTGCCTTGGCTTTTCATAGTAGCATCCAAACTATAGGTCCCTTACTGAACCTTTTGGGCATCAGCCCTACTTGTCTAAGCCTGAGGGGTGAAGAGGGGCTGCTTAGCCTAGAATTGTTAGGCAGGGAAACTGAAAGCGTTGGAAATTTCCTCTTACAGGCTTCCTTATGCCTGCCAGTGAGTAATCTCACTGAACAGGCAGGCATCTGGCAGGCACCCAGCAGCCAAGTGCTGCCTGCACACTCAGGTGAGCTTAGTGCCTTGGCTGCAGGTGAGAGACAGCAATGCAGATACGCTGGAACAATATAGTTCGGGATTTCTGTCCAGTGACAGTGACAACCACTGAGTAGAGACTCACTCTTCCAGTTGTGGAGAGGAAGCTGAAGCCTTCCTGATCAGCTTTTCCATCTAGAGGAACTAGGCTGCCTGCCATCAAAGCACGTCCAACCGTAAGTCTCAGACTGCTTTCTGGAAGAGAATCTGAATTTCTTGCACTGGATTTGGACCAAAGAAATAGTGCAGCAGCAGAGCTGTGATTATATGTGTTGGGCATGGTCTACCTGAAGAACTGGACCATCAGTGAACCCTTCACCCAAATTTACAGCTTAAAATGATTTGAAGCAGCCACTTTCTGCCGAGATGAGAAGTGACTATAAGCACTGAGTTTCTGGATACCCTTGTGCTTCTAATGTTTCTTTGTAAAAGGTTCCAGTCTTACACTTGACCTTTTTAAAGGGATTTGAACTCTGATATTTGAATATTTTTAGCTGTGGATTCTGTTACAGCCTTCGAGTACCTGGGTCTCCTAGAGCTACCAGGAGGCTTCTTGGGCAGCGTGGGAAAGATTGTCTGAGAGCTGGCACGTGTGTTTGGGCGCTTCAAGCGGACTGCTACTGCCTACTTTAAGCAGCAATCTTTAGTGGAGCTAAGCTCAGCAATACTCAAAGAAGGCTGCAAAAGCTAGTGGAGATACTGGCATCCTCATGGAGCTGTAAATGTCATGGCCTTGCAGTTTTAATCTCCATTTATTTGCAGATGCGCTCTGTAAGCAGTGCCCAGGGAGGGGGAAACTAGTGTCCACCCAGCATGTGCTGCTTGTTATGTTAAGGCATTTTGAGGATTCCATGCACAACTTCCCGGTATAAATTTTGGCCTCAGTTGCATTTACTTCCTGTTGGGTGCAGGAGCAGAGCTCTGTGCAGAGGAACCAGCCTGTTTGCTGGCTTCAGCAGGTGAACATGGCTGGGAGGCAAACGGCTTCCTCCTTGGCAAGCTTTGGGTAGCGCTGCTGGTGTGGGCTCTTGCCATTCCGTAAACTGGGAGCTCCTCAAAATGGAGGGAACTTGCAGGGACCCCCATTGAAATGCCAAGAGCTGCTTGCAGAGGCCAGAATAAATGGCACCTCGCCACCTTAACATAGCAACAGAGACAAATAAAGGCTTGTTTTCGGGACCAAAACACGCAGATGGCACTTCCTAAACTCGGAGGCGAGGTGATTTTCACCACAAGGCTGGAGTAGGGACTGTTGCCAAGGGATGGCCTTTGGTGGTGGTCTGCCCAGTTGCCCAACTGAAATTCAGCAGAGCATCAAGCTCATTGGTGAGCTTGGCTCTTGCCAGCATCTCCTGTGGTCATACTCTGTGTCCCTCCAGGGGTTTTGCGGAGCCCTCCAGGGTGACAGGCAAACCTCACAGCTGCTTGTGCTGTGAGCAGAGGTGTCCCTTTGGCTGTACACAAGCTTCCCCAAGCTCACTCTTGGGTGGCTGTGCCTGTAACGTGGTGCTTCACCTCGCGTCTGGTTTCCTTCTAGGTCAGCACACCTGGTGTCCCGGTACCGCCCGCGGGCTCCCATCATCGCTGTGACCCGTAATGAACAGACGGCGCGCCAGGCCCACCTCTATCGGGGCATCTTCCCCGTCCTGTGCAAAGAACCAGCCCATGATGCATGGGCGGAGGACGTGGACCTCCGTGTGAATCTGGGCATGAATGTTGGTGAGTGACACCCCTCCAGCCTCAGCTGGGGAGTGGTCTGGTGGGATATGGTGGTCCTGAGTGCTTCAGATGGTGCTTTTGGGGTTACCGATAGGGACTGGTGACACGGGGAGAGGAACTGGCTGGCTGTGTGGTAACAGTATCCGATTGGGAAACGGGACGGCAGTTGCATAAACACGGCTGCATCCGATGGGGAAATGAGACAGCGGGTTTGTCACAGCTGCCTTAAAATAGGTTCCAGCAGAAAACCAGGTTGGTTTTGATGTGATAAGTGCTTGAACTGTGATGCTGATTGCTCCTGAGGGACAAGAGAAGCCCAGAGCAGGGTGACTCCTTTCTCCAGCCCCTCTCCAAAGCCCATACTGTTGAATTTCAAGCTCTGTGTCACAGAGGAGCCCAAAGCAGAGGCGAAGGGTCTGAGATGGGTGGGCAGCAGGAGGATAGGGGTCTTGATACCATGTGTGGGGAACGGGTGACAAGCCACGTTCCCCTGCAGCAAGCTCATGGGAGCCAAGCTCTGACACCTCCCTCTCTTTTTCTCCTAGGCAAAGCACGTGGGTTCTTCAAGAGTGGCGACCTGGTCATTGTACTGACTGGCTGGCGCCCTGGCTCGGGCTACACCAACACCATGCGCGTGGTGCCGGTTCCTTGAACGACTGACTCCAACCAGCAACCACCTTCCTTCCTTCCCCTTTCCCCTCCGCTCCCCTCTCCCCTCACGTTAGACCAGCCATCGCTTGCGATGTTCTTCTTGTCCCTAGAGTGGATGTAGGTTGCTAAACACCACCCAGTGCAGCAGCAGCAGGGGGAATCACTAAAAAAAAAAAAAAAAATGTATACTTGAAGTGTTTAGCTTTTTTTAAAAACCTCTCCCTGTAGCGAGGTATGTCAGTCAGCGTCAGAGGTTCCTGTGTGCTGCTGGGCCCTCTCAGCCTAGTGCCTGTCCTCAGGGTGTGACATGTCCCTTTCCCTGCCCCTGGTTTGGGGCAACAGGGAAGGGGAGAGGCAACAGGTGATGTGTGGTCAACGGTTCCCCTGTACCCCTCCTCACTCGAGGCAAGCTGCTACTCGCCCCCAGCAGAAAACTCTTCCCTGGCCACAACCCCCCCACAGACCAAATCCAAGATGAACCCAGCCCCCTAAAGCTGTTGTTTTTCAGGGGTGGGGGCAGAAGAAGGGCGTTTGCCACCTCTGAGCGAAGGGTGTCCCGTGCTCCCCTCGCAGCCTTGTCTCGTGTTAGTCGTGTTTTCCCCCCAAACCCAGAGCCTTCTCCCTCACCCCGCGCTCCGGCGGGGGGCAGAGCACAGCTCCATCAATAAAGAGAAGCTGAAGCACCCGCCGGCCTGCCGCGCTGCTGCCTGGGCTGAGGGGGGCGGTGCTGGGGGGGGGGCCCGCTGGGGCTTCGGGCAGGGCTCGGGGGGGTCCTGCTGCTGCCTGCGCTCACGGGAGGGCCCTGGGCCGAGCCCCGGTTCCCTGCCTGCCGCTGAGACCCTCCCGGAGCTCCGGTCGCCGTGGGGCAGGACCGCGGTGCCCGCGGCCCCTTTAAGAGGCGGGTCCGCGCTAGACTCCGCCCCCGCCAGTGGGCGGGGCGCGGCCGCGGCGGAGGGAGGGGAACGGAGGACGGCGGCGGGCGGTAGCGACCAATGCGGGCGCGTGGCGGGGGCTTGGCGTGGCGGCGGGCGACCAATGGGCGGGCGCCGGGGCGCCGCGAGGAGGTCGGGCGCGCGGGGCATGACGGCACCGGCCAGCGCGGGGCCGCCGCGCAGGTAGGGGCGGGGGGGGTCCGGGAGGGGGTAGAGTCCGGGAGCTGCGGGGGTCCCGGTACCTGCGGGGATCCCGGTACCGGGGGGCGGCCGGGAGCCGCGGGGCGCCTCCCCGTTACCGCCGGGGAGCCCGGTGCCAGCCCTCGGCCTGCCCCCGGCCGGCTGCCGGCGGCGTCGCGCTCTGAGGGGAGCGCGGAAACACCGAGGCTCCCCCGCCCCCCCGCGAGGGGACGAACCGCGGCGGGGGGGTGGGTCCCGCCGCTGCCCGGCCCGGGAGCCGCCGGTTCTGCCCGGGGCGGGCTCCGAGCCCGGGCGGAGGCTGCCCCGGCCGCTCCTGGCCGCGGCCCCCGGCGTGGCTCGGTGCTGGGCGGTGGCCGAGCTTTCCGGGCCCGTCATTGCCCCACCGGTGCCCAAAGGGGACCAAGGCCGGGCTCACTCCGTGGCGTAGGGCTCGTGGAGCGGCGCCCAGTAAAAACCAGTATCCCGCGTGCTGGGAGTGATCCTAGGACCCAGGCCTCGGCTCCCACCGCGGCTGCGACCTGCCGAGGGTCAGCCCCGGGGACAGCCGGTTGCCGGGGGGGGACCCCGCGCGGACATCGAGGGAGGCCGGGACACGGGGGGGCACCCAGGGCTCCGTCTCTCCCTCCTCCCCTTGACCTCCCGCCTCTCTCCTGACAGCGCCGCTCGGGACCGGCCGTTCCCCTCCAGCATCCTCGGCGGTGGCTCCGCTCCAGCAGCCAACACACGGGATTGAAATGACCTTGAAAGCCGGGAACAAGGGCAGCTCGCCACATCCCGTCCGGGCTCACTCGGGCCGAGGCAGCCCGACCGCAAGTGCCTCCCTCCGGCTCTGATCCTCGTTTTTTTTTTTTTTGGGAGGAGAAATCCCTGGCTCGCTCTCTCTTGCCTCCTCTGCGCGCTTCCCTCTCACTTGTGCTGGCAGCGGGGAAGGGATCCAGCAAAAATCAAACGCCGCTGGAGGGGCTTGTGCCGGACCGTTTCCAGGCCGGATCCCAGCACTGCGTAAGGAGATGCCACTCCGTGGGGAGGGAGAAGCACTGGGCTTTGCTTGGCAAAGCTGCAGCCCGGGAGGCGAGCTGGGGGTCTTAGGGAGCCTTCACGGGCAGAGGGGGAGGCTGTCAGCCCTGCTACAGTGGGCTGGGGTTGGCAGGTCACCAGCAATGTTTTCCCTTTGCTGCGGACTCCTGTTCCACCTGCTCTGCCTCCTCTTGGGGGTTCTGCACTCTGACCGTTCTTGCTCCGCCTGTAGTTCGGGGCACTTGGGATGGCAGTTCTCCTGCAGGAGCAGCTTCCGGCTAAAAAAATTCCTCGAGGAGGGTGACGGCGTGAGCCGCTAGAAAGTGTTTTCCTCCCCATCAGCTGTGCCTGGAGCACAAATTTATCTTGTCCTGTGCTCCCAAACCCCGGATCTCCATCCCTGCTGCATCTGGGAGCCAGGATGGAGTGAGATCTGGAGAGGGGGGACAAGGCAGCTGCTGCGATGTCTCCACTGGGGCTGAGGATGGTCCTCACAGACCCCAGACCCTCCCTGGAGCCACCCGGTGCCAGCGTTGTGTCTGGGGACCGACTGACCCAGGACTTGTCCCTGGTGGTAACTGTAAGAGGGAGAGAAAACTGGGACAGGACCATGCAGCGCTTCCAAGTGCTCTCCAGCCTCTGGCTCTTCTCATTTTAGGGGATTTCTGTGTGTTTGGTGACCTCAGGGGGGTTTGTTGATGCCCTCGTCTTGAGCAGGGGGTGCCTCTCCCTGTCCCCTGTGCGGTGCCCCTTGGTGTCAGCCCTGGTTAGGGCTAAATCCGCTCGCCCAGATTAAGCAGCACAGCCGCTTGGGGATTTAAGGGATGACGTGGGGGAAGCTGGAGTGGGTTGAGAGTGGGTTGGAGCCCCTTTTCCAGCACAGGGGCGGGGGGGTGAAGGCTTTGGCGCCTTCACAATATGAATTTTGGCTTCAGGGCAGTGTGGCATCACCTGGGAGAGGGTGTTTATGGCATGGGGCTGCCCGTCCTGAAGGCACGGGGTGCCCAAGGAATCAAGCAGGGAAAAAGCATTTTGGTGCAGTGCCAAGGGATGTTATTTTGGTCCTTCTTGCCGGTAGAGTCTCCCTTCCCTTCCAGACACATCCTTTGACCTGAGCTTCTAAAAAAACCCCACAGCCTTGGTGTGTTCATCCCATCCCTACAATGCTCAGGCTTTGGGGCCGTGCGGGCAGCTCGTTTGCTTTGCAGACACTGGCTGTGGGAATCCAGGAGCTGGTTCCCAGCCTGGTCCTAACCACATGGCACCGGTGACTTGTGTTCATTTTTTCTGCAGCCACGCATACATGCTGCATCCTGAGGGAGCAAACCCTGTGCCTCCGGCCGGGATTCAGCCCAGCTCCATTGCATCGGGACAGCGTTTCGGTCGGGCCCTCGAGGCTGTGGGAGCGGGGGGCTCATGCGTCTTGAACTCTCAGGCCATTTGGTTGTCTGGTGCAGCACCCCCATCCTTGTCTGTGGGGGATTATTTAGATGGGTTTTCCTTTGGACATGCCTCTCGGAGCAGGAGCAGGGTGTGTGTAGGGAAGCACAGGGCAGCGAAAGAGCCCCTCTCTTTATTTAGGAAGCAGTTTGGGATGGCTTCTCCCCCTGGGCTCTGTCGCACCACCATGGCATTGTCCCTGTGAGCACCGGGATGCACTCCAGCTCCGCACTCGTCCTGCCTGCTGGTGTTCATCCTGCCCGCTGCCGACCTGCCTGTTCCCCACCTGCTCTGGCATCAGCCCCTGCCCGTTGAGCTGAGCTTTTTTCCCTTGAATAATTTCCTCTCTGCCGGTCTGGTGGCTGTTTGCTGGCTCTGCCATGCTGCCGGAGCCAGTGGGTCGCTGCTCCGACATCGGTTCCCTGGGATTGCACTCTGCTTTGGCTCTTGGTGCCAGAAGCACTGCGGCACAGCAATCTCTGGTTGCGGTTTGCCGAGGGCGGAAGCATCACCTTTCTGGCCTGCCGGGTGATAACCTTCCCTGCGCGCCACTGGGTGCATGTTTACTTTACCTGTCGCGGCTGATAAGTGCTTCTGATAAAACGCATGATGGTAAATAACGGGCTTTAATGAGAGGGGAGCAATTAAAGGAAGGAGGTAGTGCCTTCAGCATGGGCTTTGCCCTGGGAAGATGGTGTTTTGCCAACTTGGAGGAGCAGACCCTGGCCCTTGTTGGCCAAAATCTCCATCACCCCAGGGAGTTTCGTAGATCTGTGATTTTTCCCATCCCGACCTCCATCTCTTGAGGAGGAGAGGCTCTGCTTTGGAAAGTGTTATCGGAGGCAACGGGGAGGGAGCTGCCGCTCCTTGGCCACTTGGCTGCGAGTGCCGGGGAGTTCCTGGCAAGAAATGCCCTTTTTTTCCCTCCATGTGACTTGAGAAATCACAGAAATATTCTGGCTGTCCTTGAGCGGCAGAGATACGAACATCTCTGTGTGAACAGGGGTTGGAGAGAATTGATTTACAGCTCCGAAACACATCTCCCTTCCCCTTGGGGGCTAACAGGCTTCTCCCTGCAGTGCCAAACCGATGCATGAAAAAGCAGCTCCCCTGAAGAGCCCCGAGCCCATGCACGGCCGTGAGAAATTGGAGGCATCGCACAAGGAGAAGAGTTTGGATTCCCTCGATGGCAGGTGAGGGGCAGCGTCACTGTGGGGTCCTGGGGTCTGTGGTTGAGTGTTTGCTCTTTTTCCTCCTGTTTCCACCTCCTGCAGCATCCCTGCTGCCTCCAAGCCTCGAAATGCAGCCTGCCAGCTGGGGGGGTCCCCTCTTTGGTTTTGCTCTCAAATATTGTGTCTATAAAAGCAGAGAGGGGAGAGGGGTTTGGGAAGGGGGATGGTATTCCTGCTGCTGAGTGTTGGGACGATTTCACTGTCTGTCTGGTTTCTCCCTTCATCTGCCTGCGTGATGGATGCGAATGGGTGCCCCCACGCATGGCCAAAGTCCTCCTGCACCGGGCATGTTCCCAAATTCCCATTTGTGCTTTCCCTGGGGAAACCTTGACCTTGACCTGGCTGAAGCTCCCATCGCCAGCTCCTAGCCTGTCCCAGGCTGCTGCCGAGGGCAGCTCTGGGCTCCTTCCCCCAGTGCTGGGGTGTGTTTTGGGTATGGGCACCCCGGCACCAGTGCCTCCACCATGGCACGGACCGGCTCACCATAAGCCCGATGCCAGAGATCAGCCTTCTCCTGCAGCTCTTATTTAACCTCGAGGATATTCTTGCACGCCTGATGCTATGATAAATCGCTGAGACACCCAAAATGTGATTTCCCAGGGTCTCTCTTCAGTCCTCTACGTCTTGCTGTGTCTCTTCTTGCAGCACACGTGTTTTAGGGAGTGGGCGAGAGACCTGGGGCTCTTCACTTACCTGATTATTATTATTTTTCCTTCCAGCCTCCACCTGAATGAAGCCCTGAAGGATGAAGACATCAAGAAATGCCACCGGGAAGTGGTAAGTCTTTGGCTTCATGAGCAAATGGGCTGGTTCATTGTAGCCTGACCCCGGCCGTTTGCCATAGAGGAGCCCACCTGGGGTCTCAAATGTGGGCTGTGGGAGCCAGACACGAAGCCACAGTGGTTCCTGGTGTAGGGCAGAGGCTCCTGCCTGCGTTTTCAGGGGATCCGATGACTGTTTCGTGTGGCCCATGATCTGCCTTGCAAACACTTTCAGGATTTTCCATCCAGAGCAAAGGAGAAAGCAAAAATCTTGACTGCAAGCAGCTCGGTTCCCATCTGTTTGAACCTCTTTGGTTGTTCAAATCGTGCCAGAAGGAGAGCTTTTTGGTCCATCTACAAACAAGAGATGCTCTGGAAGAGGAAGGAGCGGAGGGAGGAGGCGTTTTGCCTTTTCCCATGAAAAAGACAGAGGAGAAAATAATTTTGCTGATTATTCAGAGGGAGGGTTACTAGACAGCAATGGGTTTGTGTTGGGGCCAGGGCGTGTTTCTTGACCTGTGGGTCAAGACAGCCCAGGGGTGTCTCAGAGGTGATGCCACCGCCCCCCCCATGTCCCCCTGTATCCCTCTGTGTCCACCTGAAATGCTCCCACTGGCACCCGCCACCGTCCTGGCGTCTCTCTGGGGGGTGTCTAAGCCAGCCCTAGGTGATGCAGAGCCTTGATCCTCTTATGGTCCGGTTCATCCGGTGACAAGGTACGTGGAGCAAAGGTGACCTTGTCACTACAGGCAGGAGGGCTCTGCCTGTGGTGCTGCCTGCAAACCAGCCTTGCTGCCCCGGGGCCCTTCGAGCTCTCCTGGACCTCTCCACACCCTGGCAAAGCATCTCGTCCCTTGGATTTCGGGTGGCAGCTGTCACTGCCGTGGGGACAGCCGTGTCCCCAGGGAGCACCCTGAGGTCTGGGGCGCTGCCTCCTCCAGCACAGGGGGCACAAATCTGCCTGCGCTGCCTTACAGGACTAAATGAGTGGATTTAATGCAAAGTGTGGAACTGCTTCGGAGCCTTTAACTTATATACAGAATTATTTAAGGGCAAACCTGCTGCGCCTGCTGCCACGGCTGCCGGCAGGCTTTGAAGAGGCACCAGGAATATAAATAGCTGGATGGCGCGGCGTGATGGGCGCAAAGCAAGTGTTGTCACCGTGCCCCGAATAAGGGACGAGCTCGAGGAGGAGGAGAGAAACCACTGGGCAAAATAAATTGCCTGCGGATGAGCCTGGGGAAAAACCAGCTCCTCGCAGAGGCTCAAACACCTCCTTAGATATTAGGGGAAATGTTTATTCGGAAGGATGGCACAGCGTTTGCTGGGTGCTGGATCATCCAACCCTCCTCTAGCCCTTCGGCTCTGCCGTCCCCAGCCTGGTGGGACCCCACTGCGCCTGTCCCGGGTGCGGGGAAAGGGAGATTTTTTTGCAGGAGAGTGGGTTTTTTTTTGGGTTTCCATATCAGCAAGGTCACCGGATAACTTTGCTCTGCTTCATTTTCAGGCCGCTAGCAAGTACAACTCCCAGTACCACAAGCTGTTCAAGGACATCCCGACGGAGGAGAGCGTGCTGAAAGGTGGGTGGCACGGCAAGGGACGGGCATGGGGGCGGCATGATCCGGCACACAGTCTGCCATGTCCCTCTCTCTGTCTTGCAGTTTGTTCCTGCGCCCTCCAGAGAGACATCCTCATCCAGGGAAGGCTTTACATCTCCCCCAACTGGCTCTGCTTCTACGCAAACCTTTTCGGGAAGGACATCAAGGTAACATGGGGGCCAGCTCACCCCGGTCCTGTAGGGCTTGTAGCCCAGGCTATGCCACAGCCCGCTTATCCCCTCCCGCACCCAAATACCACCAAAATTGCCATCAAAAGCCTCCGACGCGAAGGGGAGCGCGGCTGTGCCTCCCCCTCCGATCACCTGCAGGATCTGCCTGGGGAAAACAAATACTGGTTTGGTTTAAAATTCCCTGATGCAAAACCTCCTACAAGCCGCAATGGCGTTTGAAAGAAGATCAAAGGTTTCGGGGGGGAGATTTGAATCTCTCAACTTTTCTTCTTGATTTACAATCTGATGTTTCCCTGTTCGTCTTGTGGCTGACGGGGATCTTGGGGAGAGATGATTTCCTTTAAAACTGGGCTGAAGAACTGAATAATTTATGTCAGCCACTTTAAACAAATATCTGATGGAAGTACGGGGTTTCAGCGAAGTTATCCTGCCATAAATTACATCCTGCCTTATTTTTAACCCTCCCCAGGCTTGCAGGGGGCTCTTATGATGGGTCCTAGGGAGACGTGCTGGGTGATGCTTTCCCCTTGTCCTCACTGTTTTGATCGGGTAGAAACCACCTCTGAGCCAAGATTAACGCAGGAGGGATGCCCTGACCTTTAATAACAAACAAGCTGTCTCTGGGAAATGCTGAATCCCCATGTTGCTGTTCTGCTTGGGGCATAATTACAATGCATGTTAAATCGTCACCTTGTGAAAGAAACTCCCTGAGTTCGCACTGTGCCCATCCCTGCCCGTCCTTGTGTCTTTTTTACCCTTCAGGTTGTGATCCCAGTGGTCTCTGTACAGCTCATAAAAAAGCACAAGACGGCTCGGCTGCTACCCAACGGCTTGGCCATCACCACCAATGCCAGCAGAAAGGTAACACTGGCACTTCGAGCATCAGTACCCAGCCTTGCCACAGCCAGGGGATGCCCTGATCTGAGTTGGCTGTGATTTGAGAGCAGGGAATGAAGTGATTTCCATGTCTGGCTGAAAGCGTGGGCCGGCTGGGAAGTGAGCACTGTTCTCTGTGCCGGCAGCCAGACAGGGCAAATACCGCAGCTTTGCTTTTGTTTCTGAATTTCCCTTTGTTTCTGGGCGAAGCAAAGACCAAGTGAAACTCAGGTGAGCCTGACAAATCCCTACCAGGCTCAAATAAAACCTTTAAACTCCGTAAATGCAAGCAGGGGAAGGGTTTTGTCCAGCGTTCAACCTGAGCTGGCAGAAAACTTGGTTAAGGGGATGAATTTCCAGCTTTTAAGTCACATTGGGTGTTGTTGGCTGCAGTGAGATGATGTAGTCCTGCTCAGTGCATCCGAGTCCTCACTTGCCCAGGTGCTGCTTGTGGCAGCATGTGTTGCCCGTCCCCTCCCAGGGAGGCGGTAATTCCTGGAGGATTTCAGAAGGGTGTTATTCCTGTGGGATTTTAGCGGGGGGTGGGACAAGGCAGGATTTGGGCATTCAGAACGATCTGGTTGCAAGGCTGCCCTGCACATCGCATGGGCTCTGCATCGGGCAAGGTGAGCGCTGCCCCATGTGCTGATCCATGGAGGCGCTTTTGGTCACTCCTGGCCCCATTTGCTGCCACATCCCTCTGGGCTGAGCGTGGGAGACCCCGTGGGGACAGCAGCTGAGCAAAACCAGCCCCAAAAAAATCTGGTCCAGGTTTTCGCAGGCTGCAAAAATAGCAGCAGGGAAACTCCGCAGGGAGATGCCTGCAGGGGATGTGGCTCCCGAAAGAGGGGAGATTCAAGGGCAGGGTGTCTCTGCCTGTCCCCTGCCTGTGGGGAACTGGACTCGGGATGGGGGTGAATCTCTCCTGGCAGCTTCTCTCTTTCTCTTGCAGTACATCTTTGTGTCCCTTATCTCCCGCGACAGCGTCTACGACGTCCTGAGGAGAGTCTGCACGCACCTGCAGGTACCCTCCACGCCGCGTCTGACAGCATTTCTATAGCCACAAGCTCCCTTTGGGCTGCATTTTGGGGAGCAAAGCTCTTTGCCATCGCCATGAAGGCTTTGGACCGCTCCCAAAGCCCTCCCTGGTGCCATGCTGCCTCTTCTCGGCATCCTTGCTCCACAGTAAGGGACAGGAAGAGGGACAGGAGCCCACTGAGAACGGCAGCACTTCATGACACTGCTGCATCCCCACCATCCCCCCCGCCTGATGCAGGGGGCCATCCCGCTGTCCCCGTTTTGTAGTTTAAATGATGGTAGCTGTTTCTTGACATGCTCCTGAGCATCCCAGCGGGGCAGAGCCCATTCCTGGGTGTCATGTAGGCATCCTGTCCTCGTGAGCTGCCGGTGGCCTTTTCTGGGTCACAGATGATGGAGGCAGAGCCCAGAGTTTCTGCTCTCTCCCAGGGCGTGTATATGAATTATTTATAATCTGGTAGTAATACTAGTTCTGCCACTCTGCACATCGCTGCCTTTTCCCCAGATCTAAAGTTTAAGGGAAGGAAAAATGGTACAAAGTAAAAAAAAAAAAAAAAAAAAAAAAAGGCGAATTAAGCCTGAAGGGGGAAGAAATCCATCAGCCCTCAAGCTGGAGAGGAGGGTTGTGGGAACTTCCTTTTCTCCCTGCCTTTGAAGCACATGGGAAGCGGTGCTGGAGCCCTTCCCTGCCTGGAAGGGTGGCTGCTGGGTGTGCCGGGGCGGTGATTTAGGTGACTCGCCCCATCACTGAACTGGGGAATTTGTTCTTTGAAATGTGCCCAGTTCTGCCCAAATATTCCTTCCCCTCCCCCCGATGGTTTATCCCCTCCACTGGGAGCTGAGACTGGTGCGGGAGCCCTTCCAGGAGCCCTTGGCTCAGCCATGGCCCTGTAGGGTTTTCAGCAGCAGGAAGCAGCGATACAGTGCCGTGTCCTCTGCCGGATGCTTTTCTTCATCCCCAAAATCCCTCTGCTTGCAAATTTTAAGCAGCTGCTCTTCTTAGACTCACCAGAAGCATCAAAATTCAATTCTCTGGCTTAGGTTGAAGCAGGGAGAGGTGGTGCCCCAGCTGGTAACACCCATTTCTTTCCCCCCTCCAGGTTTCGAGTAAGAAGAGCTTGAGTTTGAAGGAGCTGACAGAGGAGCCCGATGCTGTGTCACTGGTGAGGGTCAGGGCGGCTCTGGGAGAGGGAAGGACCCCCATGAACACACGCTGTGGGCAGGAGAGCGTCCGCCTGGCCCCCTTGGTGGGTTTAACAGCTTCCTGGCACACTGAGGTTCAGCCAGCAGCCACTTGCAGGGTGCAGAGTCGGTCCCCTCCCCATGCTGCTGAGACAGGTTGAACAAAGGGGCAGCCGTCACCTTTGTAGCTCATCCTCTGGGATCCTTGTACTCCAGTTTGGCAGAAACAGCCAGGTCAAGAGGATGATTTGGACAGCCTGTGGCTGAACATAAGTCGATGACCCAGCCCGTTGGTCTTGGGGGTCCACTTATAGACCAAAAAACTTTGGAGCGATGTACAAAACACTGCTGCTCTGCTTGCACTGGCTGGTGCTGTTCACAGCTGTGAACACAGATAACGGGCTGGAAATGTGGCTGAATTATCCAAACACCTGTGGGGTGAGTGGGACGGCTTGTAGCCAGGAGGCTGGAGAGGGAAAAGGCTGCTGAACCACAGTGTGACCAAGGGAGCATGAGGGGCTGCATCCTGCTGCCTTTGGAGCACAGCAGGGCTTGGCTCAGCCCACAGTGGCTGCCTCCCCAGCCAGCGGGATGTGTCCTCCATGAAGTGTGGAGGGCCCGTCCCTGTCTCTGCTCTGCCGCCATGCCGGCCTGTATGGGGATGCTAAGCAGGGTGTCCACCATGGGCTGGTGGCCCTGTGCATCAGGCTGGGTGCAGGAGGTGACAAATGGGGTGCCCCCTGTGAGCCGGTGGCCCTGCACACAGGACCAGGAGGGTGACAAGTGGGATGTCCCCTATGGGCTGGTGGCATCCCAGGGGCTGAAGGCGCTTTTCAAGGAGTGAATCAGGAGGGACCCAGGCTGGAAGCATCTCCCAGTGCTTCTGAGGGATGTAGCCTTTCACCAGCTCCAGCCCTGGGGACTGTCTGGCAGGGGAACCCCTCTCCATGCTGGCTGCCACCCTGCTCAATTCAGTGCCTTTCTGGGGCGCTGGGACCGGGATGCTGAGCCACAGGGAGGGTGAGGGGCTCTTGGAGAACGATGCGTGACTGCGTTGAGCTTCAAAGCAAGGGGTGAAGGAGGCAGCAGTTGGTATTTGGGGCAGGCGTGAGGTGTGTGGGCAGGTCCTTCCTATGGCAGTAGGAACCTGTGTCCCCACGGGGCCGTCGTGGAGGACCAGTTCTCCCTTAGGATGATGTTTTGGATGTGCTGGTGCTCGATGGAGATGCCGTAAGGTTTGAGTCCGAATCTGGCCCCACCGCATCCTCAGCGCTTTCAGCTTCATGGGAGAAACCGCTGCCGGTGGCACGGCTCACCCAGGGCTGCTCCCGCAGGAGGTGATTGTCCCCGAGGGCAAGTGGAGGAAGGTGTCACCTGCCTCGCTGTCACTGTCGCTGCCAGACGCCGACTACCAGTGCATCCATCGAACCTCCGTCAGCAGCCTGAGCACCAAGGAGAGCTCCTTCACCTCTGAGGAGCCCCTGGTTTCAGGTGAGGACTGCGTCCAACCTGGGGACGTGGGTTTGTGCCCTGCCCCGCACACAGTGCTGGGCGTAAACCTCCATAAATACATGTTCATCCATCCTCTGCTCTCGTGGAGGGGGTTTCTGCCTTGCAGACGAGCAGGGTTGAGGCTGGGAGTCGGTGATGGGATCTTGGGGATGGGATGAGGTGTCCTGCCTGCCGGGTCTGAGCCCTCGGCATGTGCCTGTAACACCTGTGCAGGCAGCGTTAGCCTGTGGAGGAGGAATATTTGATGCCTGAAGGCTCCCGGTTGCTGGAGGAGCATGAGCATCTGCCCAGCGTCGCCATGCTGCTGACTCTGGGCTTGCATTTCAGAAAGTGCAATAAACACTGAGGAGGAGCTGGAGGTGGAGCAGAGCTGCGTGGCGGAGCTGAGACCTTCTGACTACCAGCTCCTGAAGATCTTCATCGTGCTGTAAGTGTGCTGAGCACGGCCACGGTGTGGGGAGAATGGGGGGGCTACACTGGGAACGTCTGTCTCAACCGCCAGCTGCTGAGCGCTTGTGCTTGTTCCTCTTCTCCCAGCATCTGCCTCCTGGTCGTGTCCTCCTCATACCTGGCGTTTCGCATCTTCCGTCTGGAGCAGCAGCTCTGCTCACTGAACCGGGACTACCTCTCCCGCGGGCACAGGAGGTGAGGGACGCCTGGGGACACTTCGGGGCAGGTGGGTCACACCACGAGTAGAGGACCTGAGGCATGTGGTGTAAAGAGTGACGGCTCCGCTCTGTGACATATCCCAGGGATGCTTTGTCCCTTATCCTGTGCCTGCTGTTGGGATGGTCGATGGCAGACCCAAAATGCCATCCCCATGGAGTAGGTGATCCTATCAAATGCTGGTTTGAGCGACCGGGCAAAGCTCTGCTGTCCCCGAGACTTTCAGCCCTTGGGAAAAGGTTTCTATGCGGGTTTGGGGCTGGTTCCCTGGTTGTAGGAAGCAGCAGGGCATCTCGGTGGAGCTGGGCTGTCCCCTGCGGCTAACGCGACCACAGGCATCAGCAAGGGATGGACAGGACTGGGTTCCCTTGGGTTGGGGACATCAGGGGGTCTCCCTCCTCATGCCCATGGGGCCTGGGTGCCGGGCTGGGGTATGGTGCCTCCGTGGCCACTCACCCCCTCTTACCCTGCTCTCCGCAGGTGACCGTTACCCCCAGCGCTGGCTGAGGACGGATGCTGAGACAGTGGCACCCTGCATACAGATCCTGGTGCTATCTTCCCAGCTGTGGCTGTTGCACGTGGCCCAGTTTTCCCTCGGCCGGTAAAACGGGACCAAGTATCTTCTCTCTTCCTACTGGCACCTGCTCCCAGCGGGACCGCCTGGCCGGCTCAGAGCCACCGGTGCCAACTCCCTGTCCCACTGGAATTCCATTTTCTCTGTGGGATGCTGCTGCGCTGTAGCACTGGACGATGGCTCGGGGCTGCCAAGTGGTTGGACCTCCCCTTAGGACTTGCTGCTAAAAAGGGGGCCAGTTTTTATTCCAGAGTTGGGTTTTTCTTGTTAAAAGATGACCTTGGGCTCATTGGGAACCCTGAAAAATGTGGGTGAGTTGTTGCTGCTGCTCTGGGTGAAGTCCAGGCAGCGGCTCTGGGCTGAACCCACCTGTTCGTCCCCCTCTCGCTACCCCTGGGGCCACAGCCGGAGGAATCACCCCAAGCCCAGGGGTCTGCAGAGATGGGGAGAAAGGGGCCACCAGCCCTGTGGGGCGTCATTTATCCCAGCACCCAAGGGTGGGGGTACAATCCAGACCGCCCCCAGCTCCGCTGGGCTCTGTACCAGCCCCCAGCCCTTCTCTCCTGGAGCACCAGGACATCTTGGGGTGCGTCTGTGTGTGTGTGTGTGTGTGTGTGTAAAGCCTGCAAAGCACTTTAGGGTCCCCCCAGACCAGGCATCTTCACTGGGGACTGCACTTGGGAATGGTGCCGGACAAGGGCTTTGTTAGTCCCGCTCGCCTTGTTAAGACATCCCAAAAGCAGCCAGTGGCTGGCACCGGTGAATGTTCCGGGTTGCAACGTGTCTGTGCCCTGGTTTGTGTTAACCTCGTCACGACGCGGAGCCAAGTGCCACAGGATTTATCCCGCATCCTGATCCGGGAGCATGCTGGGGCAGCAGGTGATACCTGTGCGATTTATTTTGGTTTTCTTTCCTATTTTTTGGGAACTACAAGTGATGATGGGGCCAAATCTGTGTGCCTGGAGAAGAGCTTGCTGCTTGCTCCAGGCTCGGTATGGCTTTTAAATGAAAATAAAACGAGGATTTTCTAGCACACCCTTGTCTGCTGCCAGCATCCTTGTGGCGGTGCCGGGCTGCAAGCCCCAAAATGGGATACTCAGAATCTGGGCTGTCCCAGTGGCCCTTCACTGGGACGTGGATTACGTGGGGATGGCCCCATCCTCTCATGGGCTTGGGGATGGGTGGCATCGCTTGGGACAGCACTGGTGGACCTGGGGCTGTGTGGCTCCCAATGTCACACCCCATAGGTCCGGACAGGAAGGATGCTGGTGGGTGCGCAGCATCGTTTCTCCAGCACTGTGTCACCCTGGCCATGCCGGGGGGGAGACACCAGGCTAGGGGTGCAGCCCTGGCTGGAGCAGGGGGACCAGGGTGGCTTTTGGGGGACACCCAGGGCCAGGGATACTCCGGGTGTAGGGAACAGGGAGGTTTTTCTCACTAGATGGCAGCAGAGACCGTGGGATGTGACGCTAAAGCTGGTGGCAGGACCACCCTGGGGACAGTGGATGCCTGGGAGGGTGCTGAGTTGCAGCCCCATCCTTCTGGGGTGGTCGGGGTGAGCCTTCCTCCTCCTCCTCCCTGAGCATCCGCAACCCCAATCCCCCCCACCAGCCTGGCCCATGCAGCAAAATGCATGAAAATGGACCAACCTGAAAGCCACAGCAGAGGTGGCATTGGCTAAGTGGGGACTGGAGTGGTGTCACCCCATTTTTTTGGGAGATTTAGCACCCTGGGGTGCTGGGGGGCAGTCTGTGGTTCAGCCATGTTTCTGGCCAAACTATTGAAGCTGCTTCTTCAAAGCCCCAGTGTTATGCGGCTGTCAGAGCCTTTGATTTTGTGGGTGACCTGGTGGATGAAAGGTGCTGTCCCGCTGCCGCCCCATTCCCACCAGGGACTCGCCCAGCTCGTTTTACAGGTGCAGCTGTCGAAATGGGTTTGGGGTTGTGTTTTTTTAAAAACAAGTTGGTGCTCAGTGGGTTCAACCTCAAAGTGGGGCTCGTGGCCCCAAAAATGAGGTTTAGAGGTTTAGGATTGGGGGTTTTTTGGTCGTGTGCCCAGCCTGGTGTTTTTTTGGGTGCTCTGCAGCACCCAACACAAAGCAGGTGTGTGGGGTCCCTGGTCCCTGTGTGGAGCCTGGGCCAGGTGTGTGACAGTGGTGACAGCCACCTCAGCTCCTTTCGGGGCTCTTTGGTTGAAGCCAGTGGTGGGACAACCTGTGGGTGCAGTTGGCTGATGTGGAGGAGGTTTGGAGGAGCCCGGGGCAAGCCCCTGGTGTGGTTTGGGGGGGTCTCTGCTGCTGGGAGCTGGTTGCAAGGCTCTGGTTTTGTTCTCCAGCCAGTGTTTGCCTGCCTTGTCAGTGTGTTTGCTCTCCCGGTGACGCCCTGCTTGAGCTTATTTGCTTTTCTTTGTGTAAAGAAATGTCATGTAAAAGCCTTGGGTGCAGGAAATGTCCCTGGGTGCTCACCTTGCTGGCTCTGGCAGCCCTGCCCCTTGGGGATGGGGAGCACAGGGTGCCCTCTGGATGAGCGCAGCCCCTGCCCTGCAGTCCCCCGATGCTTCCTGCGTCAGACCCACCATCCTGCCTTCCTACCTCCCCTCTGCCCGCGCTCCTCCCCAACCCAAATCAACTCCTAAAAATATGATTAGGAGATTAAATCAGCCCATATGGCCTCCTCGCTATTGTTCGAGGTGCTGGCGGAGTTGTCCCCAGGCTCGCTGGCTCTCCAAGACTGATTTCTGCTCGGTTTCACCCACTGCAGGGTGCAGAGTGGCTGCAAAGCTATAACCCTTGCAGCCGCAACACCATCGCACAAGGAACTGTGGGACAGCAGGAGCCACTGCTTGTTAGCGGGTACCTACACAAAAGACAGGACGATGCTGACAAACACACAGTTTGGTGTGAGTTTTATTCTGGACCAGGCAGCCTCTCACGGTGGCAGTGACGTTGCTCCAGCAAAGCCCCGTGCGAATCCCCTTCGGCGAGTGGCTTGATGCCATTTTGGCTCCATCCAAGCGCTGGAAGAGGTTTTCCAGGGAGGGCTGGTGCTCAGAGGGACGCCCTGATCTGCTGGCTGCTCTCCTGTCTGGGCAGCCTATGAAGGATGGGAATGACCCCGACCCTCTTTTTGCCCCTCCGCTGTCTGTGTGTGATTGCTTGGGTGTTTTGGGAGAGCCTGGGCTGTAGCTACTTACCTTCTTCTCAGCAACAAGGGAAGTTTAAGACCTTCCTGCAGTTCACCACTCTTGGTGCTGTGCTGGTACACACACTGGTGGGGCTGGGCTGGCAATAAGATGGGTGAAGAGCGCTGGGTTCAACATAATCCTTCCCCCTCTTCCAAGGGTTACATTTAACCTGGCTTTCCCTAATCCAGTTGGCGCGCTGGGGTGTGGTTGCTCTGCTAGACACCACCTGAGCAACCTCCTCTTTGCTTCTCATGAGGTTAGAGATTACTTCTTATCCTGCAACAACATCTCATTTTAATTTTTATTTTCCCTGCTGCTAAGCCTGTCTTTTAACAAGAGGATCTGCTCTGAGATCCCAGCTGTCAGAAACAGGAGGAAAAGTGTTTCAATGAGAAGTGTATTAAGGACTTCTTGGGCTTCAAGGAGACCGCAGTTATCTTTGGCTTTTATATATCAGACTCTGTCCTTTTGTTCTCCCTGGTGTGTTTTTTATCTCGAGTAACAGAGCTGGTTTTGTGCTAGAGGAAGCAGCAACCGCCTCGTACGCTCTGAGCACGGCAAACACTAATGAGCGTTGGGGAGCGCTGACAAACCCTCCCTGAATGGAGATGACCTAAAATCATAATGAAAAAAAAAAAAACAACTTCAAAGAGTGAGTGTCACTTTTCATCTCAATTAAGTTTCCTTTTCTAGGATTGGGTTTCTCAGCTTCCTATTAATCTTCCAGCAGTTCAGAGTCAGGTTTTAATTTGTAATAAGAGCAAGCAGGGGTGGGGGACAAAAAAAAAAGCTATCGCTGTACAGCTTAGGAGCCACCTATGTGAAGAAAACTGATTTTCTTTTTGCCCCATTCTTTAAATAATCGTAGCATTTCCTTTGGAGTTTCGTCTTTTGACATTGACGTCTCAGCATCAGGTTTTCAGGGGTAAAAAATCCTTGCTGCTAAATCCTAGACTGCTCAAATACCACTAGTGGGAGGCACAAATTAGAAATAGCCATGATAAAGCATTTGGGGGCTTGATTTTAAAGGGCATTTGCTAAACCTGGCTTGGAACAGCAATGCCTCTAGTCAATTAAAGCCACCTAATGAGGGCGTGTTGCCTGCTGGGCAAAGGTGGAGAAGTCTCTTTAGCAACCCATTTTGCCACCGCGATTAGTGTAAAAATTCACCATCGAGAGGAGGATTTCTTTGAAAGCAAAGTGACTTTCCTTGTTAGAGGTTCAAAGGCCAGTGATTTCCAGAGGGGACTAAGGCTTTTCTAGGAGGGAACAGGGTGTTTGGGGGGTGTAGCCATGCTGGAGGGGTTAGGTTCTTCTTCTTTGGGACAATCCCGCACATGGGCATCTCCCTCAGGCACTGGGGGTGCTGCCTGGCGGCCAGGGAAGGCAGTTTTTGGGGGCGCTGGAGCTGCATCTTGATCACTTCTGCGCCAGATTCGTGATGAGAGCTTTCCACTCCGATCTCTTCTGAGTGATGTAGGAGGGAGTGAGGAGCTGCAGCAAAGGCTCCGGGCGGTCCCTGAAGTATCCCTGACACAGAACCTCCGTGTTGCAGATGACGTACATCCCACAGTCATAGCTGTTCTGCTGGGCAGGTGCCTTCTCCTCCACGAATGTTGCTTTACCCCCTCTTTTGCCTAAGAAGGCCTCCAGCTTCCCTGCCACTTGCTTGGCGTGGACAGAGTTGCATTTACTGTGGGAATCGTAATGGGCGAAGCACTTTTTGTCCCTGAAATAAACCAGTAAGCTCCAGTGGGTGCCCCCAGCAACCTGGCTGGAGTTGTCATTGATAGGCAAGAACACCAGCTTCTTGTGGAGAAGGTCCAGCGGTTGAAGGAATATGGCTATTTCTTCCTGACTAAGGGCACATTTAATGAACTGAGCCACTTCGGGGCTGATAAAACAAACCTGATCACTAAATTCTTGGAACTGGTGGTTGGCAAAGTACTCAAAGGCAAACCCGATGATGTGATCGTTAAGCCAGTTTGGGGGCTCCAGCAAGGCAACATCTGACTGCCTCAGCAAACTGTCCATGTAACTGAGAACAACAGGGTCCATCCTGCGCAGGTCGGGGCCACAGCACTCCGGGAAACTTCAAAATCTGAAACATAGAAAGAGAAGATGAATTAAGGAATTAGATCCCACCTGGGACAAGATACAACACAACAAACATCTTGAGTTCCTTCTGAGCAAGCAGTGAGCAAAAGCCCAGGTTTCCCAGACGGATATTTGAAGGACCAGCGTTTGAACTATCTGCCAGATGAGCAGACAGAGGACACACAGCTCCTCACCTGCAGTGTGACGGGTTGAGCCGGGCTCTTCTGCTGCTCTAAGAGCAGTGTGTGGCTCTGATTAGATAAACATTTCATCGTTATGATCTTAACCTCAAAGCAAAGTGATTTCAAAGCAGTTCCTGCTCGGGAACTGCAGACACGCCTTCAGCTCTGTGCTTTGCACAGAAACCATACGTGATCCAGGAGAAGTCGGTTGGTGTTTTTGTGTTTCAGTGTTTCACCTGCACAGTGACAATCACTGTAATTCTTTGCATCATTGGTATTCCTTAAATACAAGTCTTTTTGGGGCTGTCTGGCAGGCATATGGTCCCTTTTGCCTAACAGATAGTGCCACAGCTCGGTGCCAGACGCATGACCTGTTCCAGGAAAACCTGCTGGCCCGCCAGCACAGGAGGCAAGGCGGCAATGAGTATGGAGAAACAAAGCAAAACAAGATCACAAACAAACCAGTTCCCTACCGTGGGAATCTTTAGGACAACTCTCTGCCTAGCCGGTAGAGATTTCAGTAACTCAAATACCACCAAAGCTGGATGGTCCACGAAATACCTATAGTTTTTTAGCTCAGGTTCTAACTTGCCAAAACTTTGCTCACAAAAGGAGAAAGTGCTTGCGGGTACACTGAGGGGTGAAGATCCCTGCAGGCTTCCACTGGTGATGTCCACCTGCGAACAGAGGTGACTGGTCATGCTGACCCACTCTTTCCAATCTTTTACTCTGTTATTTGTCCATTCTTCCCTTCTAATCTGCACCTGCTTTCCACAAATAGAGGCTGCTTATCCTTAAAAAGGTTCCTGGAAATTCAAGTAGACTGTAGCACCTGGCTCTCCCCACCCATGTGTTTCAGGATGTACTCAAGGGACTTCAACAGGTCTTCCAGGCAAGACTTCTCCTGACTTCTCTCTGTTTATCAGGTTATCTGGGTATCTGCTAATTCTGGCCTTTCTACCAGTCATATAATTGCTTTTCAGAAGCTGTTGCACTTGCTGCTTTCGCGTCCCAGGGGGATTAAAGTGTGTTTTAAGAAAGAGGTTGCACAGCACACTAAGAGGTGCTACTCAACAGACAACACGAAATACTCGCTGGCACCAGACTAGGATTTAGGAGGAGATCTTCCAAAGAGAAACTGTTGATATAAAGCCCCTATATCCACACTGATTTTTCCTTTTGCTCTCGCATCGCCCAGCCTGGGCTCCTCAGCTGCTGCGATGCACCATCAGCCCCTGACGCTTCTCTCCTTGCCAGGACAGTGCTAGAAACACTGCAGCTCGTGATAGCGGTGACGTGGAGCTGGTTTGGCCTCACCCTTTCCTCATCTGTGCCCAACGTAGCATGAAAACATCTTAGCATTTCTTAAAGTACCATGTAAAAACTAATAATGATAAGATCACTTTAATAGGAGTCACTATAAATAAGACACTAATTATCCGTTATGATGGGGGAAATAAAAAAAAAAAAATCAAGTGTTGTGTTGTTTACATGTTAGGAAGAAGTAGATTTGTGCTTCTTATTGCAACATGAATCATGAAAAAAATCCTTCCTGGCCAGGTATGCATAAATTAAGAGAGATTTATCTCTAAAAAGTTTTGGCAAGGTCACATCACATGTGACTTGTAAATAACCGAATGGATGAAGCATGCTGAATGTGTAATACATCGGAAGGAAGGGCCGAGGTAGAGTATCTGGGGCTTGAAAAAGCTAATAACTATTTGTGTACTGCTGATAAATCCGAGACATGCCAAGCAGCAAGAGTCACTGAAAAGGAAGGGGAGCAGTCATTGTTATTTATACTGAGCCAAACACAATGGTATTTGGACATGCTTCCTACGTTAATGAGCTCGAACTATTTCCAAGTTTGTGGAGCAGATCCTTTGCAACAGCCTGCAGTATAAAAACAAAACAAAAAATCTAAACTAAATCCCAGCAACTCCATAGCATGCCTGAATATAATCTTGTTTAAAAAGCTGTACATCCTGCAGGCCTACAAGCAACCAGTTTGTGGGTTTAAAAGGGTCACTGCTGAAATACTTTTTGCATGTGCCCATACAACACCCCAAATTTTGCTTTACTGCATGTTTTTTCTGCTTCACCTTCTCCTAGAGATGTATGAAATACAGCAAATAGCTTTCCACTCAAGTCCAAACGGGATTACGGGCTAGGAAAGGAAGCATGTGTCCTGTGTTCTGTTAATTTTCCACTCTGCAGAAACATCGTTTGTGTGGTTTTTCGGTCAAGGAAAAGAAAAAAAAAGAAAAAAGAAAAAAGACATTTGGCAGCTTCCTACAGTCAGGAAGGGAGAATGGTTATAGCAAATGCTTAATTGCCACTACCTACTACTTTTAATTTTATTGCCATCTGGTATTTGCGAAACTGCATGTGTGAGTTCTGCAGGATGACTCACCACGCGCAGCGCACAGCTTAAAGGAAAACCCTTTGTAGGCTCGGACGCATTTCAGAGCCACTTAAGGTAAGCGGTGAGGATCGAAAAAAGCATAGTGGAGCTGTGAAAAGCCATCAGAGAGGTGGTTTTGTTCAGAAGAACCTTCCCATTAAAGCTAAAGATGAATCCGCAGAGAACCCAGGACATGGATTAAGAACCTTTGATGTTAAGGGGTGTTGAAATCCAGTCGCAGATCACAAGCAGCTCTGCTCAGACACAGCCAGGATCTGCTTCCTGAAGGCTCAGGCACACTCTGTTCAGAAGTTTTCATAAAGATAGGAATAAATACTGGTGCAGGCCTGGAATGTTTGTTGTAGGTTGCCAACAAGAGTCTTGCTTGTTCATTACATTTGCATATTAGTAGTTGGAATTTGTGCAAACTCTCTGTAATCCTCAGCTTCTGGGAGGGATATTCATCTGACCTGTTTTGAGTGCTAAGATGAGAACACCAGGGAGAGAAAAAGGAGCATTTCAATAAAAATGTCATCAAGCCAACCAAGATGAAACCTCCCATTTCGTTTACAGATTTGAAAATGGTGTCATCTTGCATCACTATGGCAAGAAGTCAAGTTTCTCTCCTCTCTAAGTTATAACAATTTAACAAATAAGCTGCTGTCATTAGTGCAAGTTTGATCCATGAACTGATGGGACTCCTTCGCGTCCAGGATGCAAGGCAAAGCCTGCGTTTTGTAATACTTGACATAAAAACCCCAAACGTGCTATTTTCACAACATTACAGACAACTACCTTCTGCATGTAATTGTTGCCTTGCACTCTGAAGGCAGCACTTGAGAGCCAGGGAATGAAACTCCCTAGTAATTGAGTGTAAATAGGCAGTGACAGAGCAAAGAGAGCATAAATTAAGGATGAATCAGATTCCTAAGGTCTATTTTAATAAATGAAAGGTGCTAAGAACATCCGGAGTGAATATTTTAAGGTGCCACATCACTAAACTCAGGTACCGAATTTAAAGAATATGTAGGTAAATACAAAAAGCCACCTGAAAGACAAATTATTCAGACTTTACTGGGGAAGAGTCGGAGGGACAGAGAAATTTTCAGCAGCTTGGCTGAGGTCTCTGGAATGATCAAGACTAAAAGGCCCCACGATTTAACCATAAGACCATTCTCTTTTACTGGAAATACAGTTTTTAGACGCAGTGTCAGTGCTTCTAATAGCGGTCGTTGTTAATGGTAGCAAGATCAGACAAGGAACATCAATTTCTATTTACCAGCGTGAGCTGGGCTGGGCTACCAGCACCTGAGTCTCCACACTTATCTGTCTCCTAACAGAGACAAAGAAGAAACTCAAACAAAATTTAAACAATTAAGCCAGAAAAGAAGCATACTCATCTACTCTTTTGTTAAGTGTAAGCAATCTCTTTGTACCCTATAGATATTATAATTCCTGTATGATACAAGAACAGAGCCTTTGCGGTTCAATAGGCCGGGAATGCCGGACTCGGAAGAAAACATTCATCATTTCTGTACACACAGACAATGCCCAAACCTTTCTGTTCCCGACAAATTCCCCAAACCAGACACGTGCAGCTGGTCTACACAACCAAACTCCAGAACCCTGCTTTGTTTCGCAACATTTCATGGGGCAGTAAACTAAAAGCCGGAGGAACTACACCAAATGCAACACAATCAATCAAAAGCATTTTGCTCCCCAGGATGGGGTTGGCCAAAGCATTAAGTTTAACAGGGGAAAAAAACCAGCAACCTGAACACCTGGGGATGAGAGGTGCCACCGAGACTCTCTCGGAGGCAATGATGAGAAACCCCTTTCATCGGAATGATGTTAAACCAGATGTCAATGGATCGCGTTCACCTACTTTGAGAAAGAGTTTATTCAAGAGAGTAGTGGGAAGTGCTGGGAGAGAATATCATTTTCCTGAAAGACCTAAAGGTCACAGGAATTCAGTCATGAGAAGGAATTTGGTCGGAGGAAGGGATTCGAGTTGTCATCACTCTGTGGAGACATGACCGATGGCGCCCAGGCAGAGGAGCGACGTGCTTGACCCCAAGCTTCTCCCTGGCAGTCGGTGCCGGTTGGGATCAGAGCATGCCAGCAGCCCCCCGGGAAAAGCTCGCTCATCCCGTTGCCGCTTCTAAGGAAATAAATGAGAATTAAGGGGAGAGGAGAGGGTCCACCCGGGGCTGGGGTCAGGGTCAGTGTCAAGGCCAGGGTGGGGAGCAGGGCCTGGCCCAGGACCAGCCGGCAGCGCCGCTCCCTGCGAGCCCACCCAGGCCAAGCAGTGCCCGGGCAGCCCCAGGTCGACACCCGGTACCGGTAACGCGGCTCTACGTTTAACGATTTTAACCGTTTTCCCTCAAAAAAAACGCGCGTTGAAGCCTCCGGGCCCGGTGGAGGCCGGCACGGACCCCCAACGGCTGCGACCTGCGCGCCCACCGGGCACAGTAACCGCCGCTGGGGCCCTACCGACGCCGCTGTTGCCGTGGCAACACCGGCCGGGCCGGGCCCTCGCCGCCGCCGCTCACCTGCCGCCGCATCGCCCGCTCGCCCTCCGCCGAGCCGGCACCGGCCGGTTGCTGCGCACTGCCGTAAAGCTGGCAGCGCCGCGTCGTAACGACCCGGCGACGGCAGGGTGTGCGCAGGCGCGGGAGGAGAAGGAGGCGGAGGGAGGGTGGGGGCGGTCTCAGGGGCGGGGCTACAGGCGGGGCGGGGCTACAGGCGGGGCGAGGCGAAGCGAGGCGCGCGCCTGCCTTCCCACCCCCCACCCCCCCCGGCGGCGCGCGGGCGGTGGCGGGTGCGCGAGGGAGGCGCGCGCGGGCAGTCGGGCAGCGCCCGAGCGGCGGCGGGAGCGGCCGTTCCCCCCGCTCCCCGTCATCGTTCTCCTCCCGCCCCCCGCCCGGTCCCCCCTCAGCAGCGCCTGGCGGGACCCCCCCAGCAGCAGCGGCGGCGGCGGTAGCGGCGGCGGGCGGGGGATGCGCCGCGCCCCGGCACCCAGGTGAGCGGCAGCGGAGCGGGGCGGGGGCCTCCGGGTGTGTGTGCGTGTGTGTGCAAGGGGGGAGCGGCGGGCTGTGGTGGCCGCGTCCCGCTCAGCGTGAGGCGAGCCCCGTAGGCGCGGCGGAGCATCGCCCGGTGCCGGCGGGAGCCTTTGTTCGGCGGAGGAGGGCGAGTCCCTCCGGTGGCGTGGAGTTCCCGTAACGGGTAAAGATGGGCTGGGCCCACGCGAGCCTGGCCCCCACGCGTGACCGGTCCCCCCCGGTGCGCGGCGGGCGCAAGGTGCGGGGCGGCTCTTGGCCGCCAGCCCCGCATGGGCTTCCCCACGCGTGGGAACGCTGAGGGCGGCAGCGGGGCTGCTGGTTTTTAATCCTCCGGGACCAACACGCTGCAGTTTACACCCACTTTGGGGTGGGTCGGACATGCAAGACGTGAAGAAACCAGCCTTGGGGGGGGAAGCTTTTACCTCCCTTAGTGTTTCTAGTATCACCAGTGGGTCCGTGGGCTGGCAGCATCCCTACAACCCCCCCCCGGCGAGTGGGGAAACAGCCCTGACGCCGCGACGATGGGCACTGCGACGGGACCGGATCGTGGTTGGCACCGTCGTCTTTGGCAAAGGAGCAGCCCGTTACGCTGCTAAATGCGAGCGGCGTTAACGATTTCCACCCTGTCTTAACAAGATATTTCTGTTTTTTAACGCAGTATTTGAACCCGTGGCAGCTTGCTTCCCGGCACTCTGGACCTTTATGGGAGTGCTGCTCCTCTAAAGGTTAAAAAAGGTCGATATTTCTTTCTGGAATTTTCCTAAATGTAGCTGAAACGGCCTTTGCTTTATCCCCCCAAAAAATCCTTCGACGTGACTCAGGTAGGACCTGCCGTGAGTTCAGAGCCGGGCGTTTTGCTGCCCTTCTGCTTATAGATCGGCTTCTTCCTCCTCCATTTATGTTTTCATATCCTGAAATCAAGCTGGGATTAATAAAGTCGTGAGCGTGAGCTCAGCAGAAATCATGGCTTTCACATCCCTTGCTGCAGCGCACGTTACCCTGCCCATCAGCGTATTAAAAAATAATCACGTAGCGGCAAAGGAAAGAGGAGAACGCTGCTACAGGGAGAGAAAACAGCATGGCATTTTGCTAAATCTATAACGAAGCACTTTAATAAATCACTTCGTAAATAGGTTATTAGTTGGAGAAATGGGTTTCTGGCCGGCTCAAGCATTTTTCCAGCTCTTTTCCCTGGGGAGTGCTAGGAAATGACAGGGGAGCGTCGTCCTCTCGTCTCTCCTGACGAGATGTGCGTGGACATGGTGGTAATGGGCTGTGAATGCGTAAGTGCAACCTTACCGAGCTGAGCTTAACCACAGGCTTCAGCAAACTCTGGTTGGGGTCAGAGAGGCTGCGTTATCACTGAAGAGCATCTTCTCTTCAGCCCATCATCCTGGAGTCATGTGATAATCACGATTTCCCCTACATCTTTGAGTGAACTTATCCATTTCAGTGGCTTTTCTCATTTTTTAACATTTTTTTATTAAAATAAGAGGATTTGCTTTGTGTTTTTCCCCTTATGAAGGCTCTACCAGCCTTCACTCTCACTCCTAGCCATGATTTTTCATCCCCAAGATTATTTTGGAAGCTGCCCATCCGGCTGCTGACAGTAGGAAAGGTAATTCAGCAGCTCTGGCACACAACTAATAAGCTTTTGTTTCCTGGTCTATCAGTGATGATGCAACTTCATTTATTTATTTATTTATTTATTTATTTATTTATTTATTGCAATCAACATATAAATCAGGATGGCTTTAGAGATGTTTCATCTTTATTGAAAAGCCTGTGGTCCATCAGTGGTGACTCTGAAACATCTGAAAAAAGGTTTATTTGAATACCCTGATTCTCTTTATTTTTTAAAAAAGTATTAAAATGTAGAATCAGCTTTGCAGAGTGTGCCTCAGAGTTATTTCTCCTGTGCATCCGCAGCTCCAGTTACGATTTATGAAGTTCACATTTTTACCTTTTTTCTTTTTTTTTTTTTTTTGGTGGGGAAGCTTCATTTTAAGATTTAAAGGTATCAGATGGCCGACGTGACATCTGCTGTTGCAATATCTTTTACAAACACTGGCACTTATATATGCCACCTAAAACTCAGACTAGCAAACCTTTGGCATCCTTTGCTAGAAAATCTAACCATCTAAATGTTTTATGCCTAAATTATTTTTATCTAGGGTGTTCATGGTGATTTTAGCAAGCGTTCATCACATTTGTGAGAAAACCTCTGAGAATGTGAAGCATGCGAGGGCAGGTGCTTAGGAAACGTGAAACCTGAGGTTACCTGCAGAACCTTAATTTAGCCCCTTTTGAGGTAGGGCTGTACTAGAACTCCTAATCACCCATGTATGCCGCTTGACTTCTGGAAGGAAGGATCACTCTTCCACGTCATCCGCAGTCAACAGGGGGAGTACTGTGAGCACAGGGCAGTGCTGGTCCTGGTCCCTCCACTGGTTTTACAGCTTGGCACCACCATGCAGCTGGTGAGGAAGACCAGGGTTCACCATTACAGCCTTGGGACCAAGTGCGCCACGTAGTCCTGAAGCCTTAAATACCTTGAGTCTAGCAAAACTGCAAATGAATGTGATCCAAGAGTTTCTAAAGCCATTTGGGCTGGTTGTTTTTGGTGAGCGTAGCGTGGCCGTTTTCTGTCAAATTCTAGTTCTTACTCCAAACCATGGAGCTTTTGGATATAATTTCTTTAAAAATACATCTATTGGGGAGAAAACAAGGTTGTTGAGCCGCTTGAATTGTCTTAGCTGGTCAGACTCAATTTCAGAAATTCCTGTGTCCTGTTGGTTTATAAACAAAATGGGATTGCAGTCCCACTTGCACACAAAATACTCAAGAAGTATGAAGCCAGACCAAGCAACTGAGAAGAGCTACCGTCCGCGGGAAGAAACCCCGTCGTTTTTAGACGGGTTGTTTTGCTGTCGTGTCACCCTGAGGTTGAAGGCCCGCTTGTTATGCAGTTTATGAAGCTCCCAGCCTGGTCCTGGAGTCTGGCTCCCCAAGATGGTCTGGGTACAGGTTTCGGCTGTAGAAGGCGGCTGCTATTTTTTTTTTTTTTTTTTTTTTGTCTTGAGCTTGAAAAGAGCAACTTATTTTCTCAGGCTTGGGTCCTGCATCCCTACATTTGCTTAACTTCCTCTTGAGTGAATGGGATTTCTCTCTTCTCTAAAAAGTAAACATGTGCATAAATATTTAAAGGATTGCGGCTTAAGTTTGCGAATTTGAGACTTTCTCTAGCATTCCTTTGGACAAAAGCAGTGTCATCAGAGATTTTGATTGTGTCTGGGTAGTTCCCTGCTCTGGGAAGAGGCTTGTTAATTGTTTGGGCTTCCTGCTGCATCTTGGTGTTCAAAAATATTATGCTGTGTTTTCAGGTTAGAAGTCCGGGATTATCACAAAGCTTAGGCGTGGGTTTCTTATTGAATTGTAAGGATGAAATGCTGCTGATGGGATGTCTATAGGTCATCAGAATTAAGATTATTTTTATGGTCCTTTATTTTTTTTTTTTACATTGGCCAAATTTTTCTATAGGCTTTGGGTATATGTGTGAAGGCACAGGTGTTCAGGATTGAGAATATATAAACCAAACATGTGAAACTCTTGCCAGATAATGGATAATAACAGGAAAAAAGGGAAACGGAATAGTCTTTGCTTTTTCTGTGCGACTCTTATTAATAATACTCTTGCTACGGTGTTTGGCAGGTCGAACGCCATGATGTGATGTACATCTCACTCCTGTGATTGCGTTGATGTCTTAACTTCTATATCTTAGGAATCGAACATTGAAAAGCAAACTCAACAAACCATATGTCCTCAGAAAATGTCAAAATTCAGAAGGGAAGTATATTGAACAGTGATTTTAGAATTGAACTAATTTTTCTATGTGTTTTAAAATATTATCAAGAGTTATGGCTCTGCTAGTCATCACAGTAGCATTTTTTTTTTTTTTTTTTGTGGGGAGGAATCCTGTAACAGGTACCTATGGAAAAGCCTTATAGGTGAAGTGAGAACTGTATGTCTTTGCCACAAATGCTTTTTATTTTAACAAAACCCTCATGATTTTAATGCTACCCAGTTGTGTATTGCTGCTTTTAGTTTTTTTTTTTCTTTCCGTTGCTTTCCTGTGATGGAGGACCATAGGATCATTTAGGTCAGAAGGGGGCCAGTCAGTTCAAAATCTTGCTCTGAGTACAGTTGGCTGCAAGGTCAGACTGGGTTCCTCGCAGCTTTAGATATCTCACGTCGGTGGTCTTCCACCTGTGGTTTGCAGATGGCAAGAAGAGAAGGGGAGGGGAATGGTTTGAGCTGTGTTGGGTGGAAAATGTCCAAGGAGAACAAGATTATACATGATCTGTGGCAACCCTTTTTCACAGAGCACAGCCTTCCACTTGCAAGTGTGTTAAACTGCCTGTTTACACTGCATTTCCATGATTTCATTAAGCTGATCTAGTAGCAGGCTTCTGTTGAAAGAGGGTCTGATCTGGCTGAGGTTAATCTTGGGAGGGGAACGGGGGTAGTCCTCACCCAGGTTGATTTGCTGATAATCAGCCCAAGGATGGCAAGTGGCTGGCACTGCAGCATTTTGGTGGAAACTCCTTGGAGGTCAAATGGTCGTGCACCATTTTTCTAGGCAAAATGAAATAAAAAATAAATACCTGTAGATTTAAGGATTATCGTTACTCCCCTGATTCCTTTCTGCCATTGAAATCTTGCATTGTGGTTTCTCTTCAGGCATGGATGAGCATCCCTTTGGAGAGGGATGAGCCATCTCTTTCTTGCGTAGGGTTCTCATATGCCTTTGGCTGTCCACACTGTGCCAAGGCACAGCATAGCACTAGCTCTGTGAAATGAAGCCATGGGTCTCAGTTTCAGGCTCTGTTGGTGTTTCTTGTCAGCCCTTTTTAAGGTTTTGCCAAGAGCCTTGTGAAGAGACGGAGCTAGGTCTCCTGCCAAGCCCATCATCTGTCAAGGGAGATGAGTTTTAAGTGTGGAAAGCTCGTGGTGTGCTGCGGATGCCCCAGATACAAGCTGGGGTGCGCTTGGACCCTTTAAGGTATGACTCTCCATCCTCCACCAGGAACATTGATAGGGTCTGCTTGGTTGCATCCTCTTGCTGTTGATGTGAGATAAGCACATGGAGAAGCTTAGCCAGCTGCATTTCATCCAAGCTCTCGTCTCGCATGGCTGCTGAGTTATATTGCTGTTTTTGCAGCTACACGCCTGACTTAAAGCAAGCCACGGGCGTAGCTCTGCTGTGGTCTTCCTTCATCTCTCTGGTGTGCATTTAAAGTGTCTCCTTCAAGTCCCAAGAAGGCTTATGAAATCCCTGTGTGTGTTGAATGTCCCTAGGAATAGGCTGGCTGTAGGTGTAGGTCAGTCTAAAGTTGCCTGCATTGAGAGGAGGGCTGGATCGGGCCCTTTCAACCCTGGCATCTTCTGTGGTTCAAACTGGGTGCTCAGCTTCTCTTAGAGAAATCATCTTGGGTTTCATCCTACAACTTGCAGGACTTACTGCAAATACCTGTTAGGACCAATGGGGAACAGAGTGGTGACCTGCCCCACTTGGATACTGTGTACAGTAGCAGAGGAAAAATGTATTTTAAAATACACAAATTGTAATGCCCAGAAGTGCTGCATTCGGTGTGTAATGGACTGCTATTCAGTATTTTTACTTCTTGATATTTAACTATCTATTTAGGACCTAACTGAGGATACTGGGTGTATACCGTGAATACTGATTTTTCTTATGTTACTATTTTGGTCACCACCTCTATTAATGTAAAAATGGCAAAAATATGTGGGTTTCAATATCAGATTTGATTCTTGCTTACTGATCTCTCCACCTTGAATTGCTTCTGGTATACCCCAAAATGACCTTGAATCAGTAGTAGAGTTATTCCTTCTTCAGCTGCCTGTTTAGTCTCTGCTTTTATCCACCAAACACTGATAATCTGACAGCCCCTGTGCTGTTTTTTAATCAAAATTCTTATGACTATCTTCTATTACTTGTAAATTATGACATTTAAGAAGGTATGTGATCATGGATATGGTATATCATGGTTGAGCATTAATGGAAGTAGAGTGTCTAATCCATATAGATACATCTTTGAAAAACCTGAGCTTTAAAACCAACCCAGACCATGAATGTTTTTGATAGACTGCCAAGAATTCTTTTATTGTATTCGGCATCTACACGGTTGGTTTTGAGGGATGAACTTAAAACAAGTTGACCAAAAATATTTACTTTAGAAGACTTCCGTAAGTCTACTGTCTTTTCATACTTTGCATAAATACATAGACCGAAATAAAATTCTCAAAAATATTGACATTTTTACTTTTACAGTACTTATCTAAGTACTGTTAGGTTGGTTTATGCTTGTTGGGTGCATAGGACAACCTCCCCCAGGAAGAATTAGTAAATTATTTAATTGTTAAGGAATGTGGTCCCATTATGCAAAAATAAATAAATAATTGAATGCAGTAGATCATTAGAAACGTAGCACTTGATTAAAACAATGTCAACCAACTTTTTAAGATTTCAGAATAAGTATTTTTTGGAAGAGGGAGGTTATGTTGGTAAATAACCCTTCTGGGGATTTCTTTGAGTAATGTAAGTGCAGGAGAGCCAGTCCCTGCTCCTTAATTCACTGGTTGCTCAGTAAATGGGGGATAATTATGTGGGTTTTGTTGCTGCTGGTGGTGGTAAGGATGGCTGAACAACTCCTACTCAGAGGGACCCAGACATCATTTGAAAGCAGAACCACTTTTTCTTCTGCATCTTTTCATCAGAAAATAAAGATGCAAGCCCTTCCCGTTGCAGGGCTATTGGGGAAGGATGCAGTGGACAGGTGACTTGGTCTGGATTTGGGCCACCTTATATGCAAACGTCTCGATGAGCAACAAGGGCATGTGCTACGTGTTTTATCCTTCACAGGAAGACCATTGCATAAATAATCTGTACAGGCAGGCACTTGCATTTCATGTCAGAAGAGCAGGCTCGTTTGCTGTGGCCATCACCTTGGATAATCTTATCCGGAGGTGCTTCACTGTGCCTGAAAGGTAACTGAGGAGATAGGAGGGCAATGCAGAGCAGAGGTCAGGTTTGAGGTGCCTGCAGCAGATAATGAGGAATCTTAAGAGTATATCTAAACTATGAACAGAATGAACGAACCAAAAGCAAGTATGATTTTATAAACAAAAAAACGCTTTTTTTCTCACTGCATAACCTTGTTCAACTCTAGTGATGGCCAAGCACATCTTTGCTTGTCAAGGCACAGGACCTGTTTCAAAGCATAGTTGCACTTCTCCAAATACATCTTTGATTTCACTGCGATCTGCAGTGTTTTGATTAAGGAATTTATTAGCATTAATAAATATTAGCAGTAATATTTCTTCTAAGGCTGAAATGGTGCCTCTAGAAATAAATTGCCAAGAAACATGACTTAGCAGCAGTTGCCCGTCACTGGCCCCACCACTTTTGCTACCACTCTTTAGAAGAGGCATATACTCATGTGCATTGTTTCAGAGTCAAATCCCTTTCTAATTACAGGATGGGAGCTGCAGGCCTGCCTTCAAATGTATTGTTTCTGAGTTCAGCTGTACTATGTGTTCTGTTTCTATTCCTCTCCCTCCATTTATGTGATTTAAATACCTCTCTAGAGCTGTTGCTATTTTTTTGCCATGAGCAATACAATAAATATGAGGATGAAAAAAAAAATATTTTAAAAAAAAAGGCACCTTCAGCAAATGGGTAAGGATAATGAAATAGAGAAAAAAGTGAGCACTGAAGTCCATGTCTCCAGTACTGAGAATTCATCCTCCCACCTAAAAGTCCTTGCTGGAAAGAAATAAGATCTGAAAACTGAAACAAGGGGAAAAAAATCCCCCTGCCTGAATATTTTTCTGTATTTTTTTCTTGTTGAAGGAAGGTGTGAATCTGGCTCACAACATTTTGCTGGCTGGGTTTTTAGCAACATTAGGGGTTTCCTCCTCTGGTTTACTTCTCTGCGGTGCAGCTGTCCTACTTGAATGCTGCTTTCTTTTTTGTTTTGTCCGGGAAGATGTGAAACTTGAGGAATAAAAGCTGAATGAGAAGTTTTACGCAGTTGTTGTAGTCTAGCGAATGCCCCCGGTGTGAGATCTCCAATGCTAAATATGAAGCGTTTTCAATTGCATGCAAAACTCTTAAAAACTCAGTTTAAAAGCAGCTCACTGTTGATATTAGTGATTCAGGCTGTGTGGTGGGGAGATTGCAATCTTCGCTCTTGCGTTGTGTTTATTTTTAGTAAAAATGAAATCCTTGAGAGAATATCTCTTCTTTCAAGAAAAAAAAAAAGACATTAAAACATGCAGACATAGATTTAAAATGTTTTAGGTGCAGTTTTTCTGTGTTATTTCTAAGTTATTGTTATGTGAGCATGCACTATCTTCTGCACCGAGGAATGGTTGTTGTTGGTGTGGGGTTTTTCTTGTTTGTTTGGTTTTTTGGGGGTTGTTTGTGTTGTGTTTTTTGGTTTTTTTTTTTTTTTTTTTTTTTTTTTTTGTAGGACTGGATCAACTTTCTTTTCTGCTATTTAAGTTTTCTGGGAGCAGTAATCTACGTACTTTTCTTTCAGGTATTCTCTTCAGAGGGTGGAGGGGACAAGTATTCAAAAAACTTGAACAATTTTCCCTACATGAAGGATCATTACAGGTTCAGATGCTGGTGCTGTTAGTGAGACTCCCACTATCTGCAATTTAGTTTTCTAAACGTATAAATGTTGAAATTCCTGATCGTTATGGAAGTATGTGTATTTGTGTCCTTTGGGGACTTGTAGCTCTGAAAAGCCAGGATAATGTTTAGTGAACAGCCACTCATGGATTTGGCAAACTTCAGTCTCAGTTGGTAATGCTAATTAATCATCAGAAAGTGCAACTGTTTTTGTTTCTAAGCTCTATGCAACAAAAAAGCTTTGTGGTGTGTAAAATAATTGTAAAGCTGCAAAGTCAAGTGTGAAAGTTGAGCAGAAAATAGTGAGCTAGGGACTTGGTGCACACCAATATCATGCTTTGTAGACCTTGGGGTGCTTCTCCTGATGGGCACCTTCTTCAGGAGCAGCCTCTTGAGATGGGTGCTCTTGGAACTTTAGAGATGGGAAAAGTGAAATGGAAGGAAATGAAGCTCAAAACTAACAAAAAAATTCCTCTGGTTAATTTTGGATCATTGTGTAGGGCTGTGGTATCATCCTTATGTGAAGACCAAGACAGAAGATGCCATGGTGGCACGGAGGACATGGGGGTCAGGCTGGGTTAGACTCTGCAGGCTTTGAGATCACCCTGTGTGTTTTTGCTGGCATTGCTGAGGACTGCTGCTTTGTTCTGCACCTTCCAGTGCTCAGCAGCTCTGTAAATCTGAACCTAAACTGGTTTGGGGTTTTTTTTGGGGGGTGGGGTGGGATTTTTTTTGTGGCTGTTTTGGGGTTTTTCTGTTTGTTTTGATTTTTTTTTCTTTTTTCCCCAAGTACCTAAAAATAACCACAACTCTGGTCACCTGGTAGGAATCATTGCCTACTGTAGAGGCAAGTAGGGAAGTGAATTTTCTTTGGTGGCATTTGCTTGCTGATAAGACTATTTTTTTAATGCATTTCCTTTCCTCATTCTCTACATGCCTTCTAATTTCTCAAGAAACAAGGTGTGGGTCCTTCTGGTGCCTTAGTGCAGAATTGAACTATTCTCTGTGTTCCGTGTGTGTGCTAAGATACGCAGCAGTGCAAGCCATAGGCAGGTGAATTTAGGTGGGCAGCTGTGCAACTGTGTATTATTTTGAGGAAAACAAGTATTTTGTTCATGTTACAAAGTATGCCAAATGGATTAGTGTTGCAGGTGAAACTTCCATTTGGGTTAGCTGCATCATTCACTATAACATGCCTGAAAAAGGTGAATACACATTTGCTCTTGCTTTTTTTCTTTTTCAATTTTATTTTTGTCCTGAAGCAGTTAATGCTGCAGCATATGTTGATTTTTGGGCAAAAACAATACGAGGCAGTTGCTGTGGTCTGCAGGGTGTGGCTCGGAAAGGTCTTGTTTCTGATTCCCTTTGCTAGGCTGAGCTGGGAAGGGCTAATTATAGAGACAAACTGGGGAAGGAAGAGAACGGGGTCAATTAGAGCATCCAGCACAGTTTCCTTTAAATTAGTGGTTGGGCTGGATAGATTAAAAAAAAACAACAACAAAAAACCCAAAAACAACCAACAACAAAAAAAACAATAAAGATGCACAGAGTGAGATTTCAAATGCTCTGGTTGGAGCAAGGTCGGCAGCTACAGCAGATGTTTTGCAGTTTTGGTTTGATTTAAGTAAAGAACAGGTTGAATTAGTAGTTTTATTACCAGAGTTGCCAAATTGAACTGAAAAGACAGAGGAGACATTACTACTGTTTTTCTTCTTTAATGTGTTTTTGAACAACAATAGGTTGTGATAGTGAATGAAGCAAAGAAATGCCTTGCCCCCAACCATTGAGTAAAATGGTTTTCCTATGAAAAAGGAATTGTGCAATAATTATAAGTCTTTAATACTCAAGATGTTATATTTTCATAAAAAGACTGCTTTGCTCCCTGCATCTTATGTAATGTAAAATGGATCAGTTTTGGGTGTGTTTTATTCCTAGCTGGAGAGCAAACTGGGGCTAGACTTCTTTTACTTGAGGCTGTCTTATGGGTTTAAAAGTTTGTTGTTTTGTTTTTTTCTGGATTTATGTATGAACTAACTCAGATTAGAAGACACAGTATTTAAAGAGGCGATGCAGAAGCGGTATGAGCTCTTGGGTCGTGGCTCTGCAGGTGTGGAAAGCAATAAACCTCTATGCCAACTGGAATTCATGCAAGTCAGTAAAAAAAAAAAAAAAAAAGCAAGCTTTCATGGTACTCTTACCAGATGATCCTTTCAGTTCCTTAACACCCCTTTGTCTCAGTTTTTCTCTTTTTAGGAAAAAAGCCTTGGTTGGCAGACCCTCCCCATTTCTGCCATGTATTTTTGCTTCTCCTTTGCTGGACTGTCTGCCTGGCAGCATGCAATTACCGAGAACTGCTGTGCAGAAATGGAGATAGCAGAGCAGGGAGAAAAATCCTAAGTTTCATCTGTGCTTTTCAATTCAGTTTGGTGAGTTCCTTCTGCCAGTGGCATGACTCATCCCGGGCTTCCTCGCTGGAGGCCACTTCTGGCAGGGCATCAAAGGAGCAGCCCACGCTTTCAAACCAGAGCTGAACCAGGACCTTCCTTGAGTGAAGGGTGGGATCTCTCATGTCATGGAAGATAGTGAGATGCGCCCAAATCTCAAGGGAATTTGTGATAAATTAAATTAATTCATCCTGAGGATGAGAAGGGTTTCTTCTTGCTGTTTTGAGCAAGACATGTGCTTGTCCAGAGGGTCTTGCCCAACTGGGGATGTGTTGGAAAAGGCCCTTTGAGTCAATGATACAATCAGCAGAACAGTTTTTCCCCTTCTTAGTTTCTTTTGTAGAGCTGATATGTAGGATTTCAGTGTGTCAGTTAGGAAATTCTTAGGCTAGGAAGGGAATTTTTAGTTTTATTTTTCCTGAGGGTGTAGGTAGAGGTGCACTTTGCTCAGGGCTCTGATGCCAGCAGAGGCTCCTGCTGTCCTCTCCTTTGTTGTCCTGGTAAAAATAACACTATAAATGCTTATTCCTCATTTTTGGTTAAATCAAGTTAGCTTTAAACCTTTGAAAGAGTAATTATTTTTTCATAAGCTTATTTATTCAGAGCAAGGAGTGTGAGCAGTTCCACAAGGAGGAGTTTAGGGTGGTGCTGCCAGCAGGGAAAAGCACACTGGACTTAGAAGAAGACATCGATCTGCAGGATATGTTACCAGTGACTTGATGCAAGAACCTCCTCATTGTGAGCTCTTCTCTTTTTTTAGGGATTTTTTTCAACTGAAATGCATCGTCAATGTTTTGTAGGTTTCTAATATTATTTTATAAATGGTTTACAGTATTATATAGTATTTTTAGGCTTATTCTACTTGTTTATTGTATTGCCTGTGTGCCCTAGTTACAGCCTCAGGTCTCTTGCAGAAATTGCAAACAACTTAATCGTTTGAGATGGATCCACAGGGTCTACCAAGGGGGGCGATAAAAAAACTATAGGTTAGTGCGGGGCCTTGGCTGTGGGATATTTCTGTTTTGTAGGTGTTGTGTAAGGGAGAGAAAAGCTTGAGAGCATATGAAAAGGATGTATAAATATTTAGAGGCTTCCTCTTTCAAACATGTAATGGGAGAGTCTTGGAAAATCACGAAAGTGGTGGTGGTTTTTTTTTTGTTGTTGTTTTTTTCCTTAATGCATTGGAAATGGAGATCAGCATCCTGAGCTAGTAGAGGAGTCAACCTCTTGATAGTGATCTTAAGTTATACACAAGGAAGAGCCTTAGAGGCATAGATAAAAAATGCAAAGTTAATTCAGTAAGGATGTATTAGGATGCAAGAGAAGAGCAAATGCGGTCATATAAAAATAATGATTTTTGCTGCAATGTCCTGGCAGGTTGGGGCAGGGCAACATTGCCTTTCCCCTGATCAGAGCAAAGCTGCTCCACCAGCTGAGATAAGTGCCCGAGAAGGGAGTTTTACCTTTTTTTTCCTCCCTGTCTCTGTTGGATTTAGCCCCCGCAATTTTTATTTAGGCAGTGACATTTTAAATACCGTATCACTCTGGTTCCTCTTTTGCTGCCACATTGTATACACGTTTCTTTCCTTCACCCACTTCTTGGTTATTTCATGTGCATGACAGTCTGCAGCACAGAGCTGTTATGGTTTTCATATCACCTCCTTATTCTAAATCTATATCGTGCAATCCCTGGAGTTTTGGAGGGCTGCTATAATACTTATAAGTATATTTAAGCAGTTTTTCTTATTTTTTTCAGTTGGTGTTGATGCTTCAGTCTGCATTCCCTCCTTTCTTTTTTTGCTCTGTTTTGTTACAATTTAGGACATCTTAATACCAAGATTCCTACTTTTTTTGCAAAGTCATCAAACCTTCACATTTTTATTTTGGATTGTTTCCCTCAGAGTGCCGAGTTGATCTTTCACGTCTTTCGTCTGTCAGCACAACTGTTGAGCAAGTGAAATTTCACTGCATTGCCGAGTTCTTTTTTGCTGTTCAGTTTTTTTATTAGTCTTTAGGTAAGAGCACTTGATTGCAAGATATTGCGATTTGCAAGGTGCTCAGTATATCTTACAACTAAATTGGCTCTATTTCTAATTAAGATTTCAGATGGTCACCTTTAGGTAGTTACATGTGAAAATTGTACCCGAGCATGCAAAGTGGCTTTCTGTAGGCAAGTGTGCTGAAGAAGGTAATTCTTAGGTCTGTGTTAATGATTTTAATAGTCTTATTTAATTTTGCATGGGTTGGGATGTCTGATCATGCTCAGTGCTGCGAACAATTTTTTTTTCCCTCGTACAGTATGCTTAGCCTAGCCAAGATGTTATACCCAGCTTTAATTTTCTCCGTTTCCTATCATTCTCGGTTAACCCTCTTTTCAGGAAATTAGTGGCTTCCTGCAGACTATTTGTAGTTGCTGTTGGCTGAGAGAAGCGAGGTGATGTCTCCGCAATGAAATATGATGAAGGGTTTGGGAAGATTAGTTTGGAGGTACCAGGGTGGGTTTTTTGTTTGTTTAAGGCATTGTCGAGGTGAAAACATGCAGCAGCGGCACTTCCATTAATCTTATTTACTGGTGTTTGAAGAATATCTGATGCTATTGTCCGTTCCTTCATATGTGAAATCTAATCTCTGCTTGAATTAGCCTTTGTAATAAGTCTCCCACTTGATAAGCGAGTAGACAAATATTAGGGCATTGCCACCAAGGGCCTTATCCTTCACTGAGATAAAGCAGTTGAGCTTGAATATGGGTTATTTATTTATGCACGGAAAACGGACTTATCAGTGTTCCTGAATTACCCCTACTGCAGAGAGCGGGCACTCCTGCCTCTGAACAAAGCCAGATTTAGCTAGATGGCTTCTTCCATATCACAGAAATAAAATTTTTTTCCATTTTTCCATGTGGACGGTATTTCTGGTGCTGCCTATGGTGTGCATGCAGAAAATGCATAAAGAATCCGGTGTCCGTGGGCAGCTCTCGCGTCAGCCCAGGGCTTCCAGTGCTGTGGCTGAAATATGTGCAGCCTGTTCCCTCAACGCCTACACGGTCCGGCGACCTGGCGAGGAGGAGGATGACAACGGGGGCCAGAAGCAGATTATTGCTGTTGCAAATAAAACCACTTGTCTATCCTGCTTCAGAGCAGAGGATCCTGGAGGTTAAGCGTCTTCTGCTGTGGAATGTAACAAGGAAATCGAGCTGCACCAAGCCTCAAAGCTTGGGCAAGATACAGTATCAGTGTTGGAAGGTGGCTCGTGTTCTGGGACTGGTGGCTGTTATTTATTTACTTCTGTTCAGGCTTGGAAAGTGTAAGGCACAAGGGAAAATAAGTCATGTTAAATGAGGTACTTATAAAGTGTCTTTATGATTTTCCAGAGTTCTGGCAGTTGTGACGTGGAATTTTTGGCTTTTTTGGGGGGAAAGTGGGGAGAGAAAATTGCTTCCAGAGGTCCAGAGGTCATCCTGCAGCTGATGAAAGAGGTAGCACTAGGGTAGAGATGGCAGGTGTTGCAGAGATTTCTTCCTGTCCTTATCCAAAATTCTTGTTGAAGCTTTATGTTATGGGGGAATCCTTTGCAAAATAACACCAGGATACCCGTTGGAGAGCACCCCCTTGTTAACTCTTGCAAAGCATAGCAAGCCAGCCCATGAAATGGCCGTGCTCAAGATGAATCTGAAAAAAGCTTTGAAGTTCTTCATCATGTTATGGCAGATCAAGTAAACTATTCTCACTTCAGCATATTTCTATGTAAACTCATTAGCTAACCTTCTCCACTTTATATTTCTCCTAATTCATACTTTAAATGCCTTAGTGCCACCATTTGGTGGCTTTGATATTCATCTGATTTAATCGTTCTTTGCATTCGCTATAATGGTGCTTCAGTTTGCTCTGGTTGTGGTGCAGAGCGAAGGGACCTGCAAAACCTCAGGGAGATAAGGGGATACCGAAAGAAATGGGAGTGTGAGGTAGCAGTCTCTGTAGTTTGACAAAATCAGTAACCAGGTCAGGATATTGGAGTCAAGTTGCATGATATTCAAAGTAGTCATCAACTTAGGTAATTTTGGTGGAGGTAATTCAAAATTCAATTTGAATGGATCATAAAATACCCATATATTAATTTTGAAAGCTTTTGTGTGTCTGGGCCTTGCTGGATTTTCCTCTCATTTGTGCTTCTGCAGACGTTTGCCAGCAGAACTCATGGGACTAAAACTTCTTAACATCTTAATGTGGTTGGTCTTGGTCTAGTAATCTTCTGCCTGTGTCATCCACCTTAAAACTGAACCTGGTGACCAGGGTCCTTAGGCATGGAGAAGACAGACAAGCTGATGCATGCTTTCCTTTGGGAATTTCCCCAAATCTCTATATTGGTTGCTTTGTAGGCCTCTCAACCTAACAGGATTTCTGGTGATTGGTGTGATGGGCCTCCACTTGAGTCATGTGGAGGGAATCAACCCCTTTTCTACCTGCCTGATCCAAAGTCAGAGTACCACTGTGGACGTGCTCAGCCGGAGTTTTGGCTAGTCGCTTGTACTGTTGGCACATGAAATGTAAAAAAAATTCTTGCCATCCCTAGAAATGTTTTCATTTGACTAGTTGACTGTCTCCATGGTAAGCCCACCTCAGTTTTGGCTTTCCTCATTTCCAGTCACAGAAAGCAATGGCCAGATGATCCCAGGGAAGTAGCATAGTGGAGAATGTTAGCTCCTCTGCAGGAACATGCTGTCCCCCTTGATTTAGTTGGCTTGATCCAGTGCTTCTCATCTGGTTTTTCACTGAAGCAACTGATTTAACTTTCCTTACTGAAGATTGACATTCTTTCATCCAAAAAACCCAAAACCTGGCAAAATATTAAGGGTTACCCTGAAATGAGATGTCATCCATTGCATACTCACATGGAGGACTGTGGCAAGGACCTGCTGAGATCCAGATTATTTATTTATAAAAGCAAATTAGAAGTGTGTTTTCCATGGCTGCTTGTCAAAGAAGCCTTTTTGATTTATGTTCTTGCATCTTTTGCATCTGAGATGAAAACCAGCATGGCTAAATGATGAGGTTCAGGGCGATATGAGCCAAATAAATGCACTGCAGAAAATGAAACTTCAATCTTGGATTTACTTAGCTCATTTCCTAGTGTCATTACATTATCTGGATGATGAATGTGCTTTAGTTGTGTGATCCTACACTGAATATATTTTTAAACATTTTTTTCACGCTCCCTTCTGTTGATCTCATCACATAGCCAAGTTAATAGATTTAAAGCAGTTTCATTTCCATACCATATGTTCTCTAAGGTGTTTTGGAGGGATAATTATGTTTCTATATTTTATTTTACCATATGATGCCAACATGTACGCTGTTTTTTCAGGTAACAGAGGTAGGTATATGCATTCTCAGAGAAGCTCTGAGATAACTTGTGCTTTCTGAAAGGTACCATCTCCTGTTGTCTTTTAGAAGAGCCAGGAAGGATGACACCTTGGATGTGAGGACAAGGAGATCATGCAGTCGCTTTGGAAGTGTTTATTAGATTTTGGTTTGTGTTTTTGTTTTTTGGGGTTTTTTTGTTCGTTTGTTTTTTTTACCCCCCTCAGCCTGCCAACAAGATGTTTCCTTGAAGAAGAACTTCTAAACCATTATTTCTGTAACATTAGTTATTGGGGAAGTAGGAGTTTATGCAGTAGCTGTAAGTATTGCAATGTGTTTAAACAACCAGGGCAAAGCAGGATCTTCCCTGCTTAAATCGCCATAGCTAATTGTAAATGTAAATTACAAAACTGAATTATGTACTCTGAGAAAGCCTAATCTCTTTTGGGAAGGACATGATTTTTTTCCTATCTAACAAATCGCGATGGGTGCCTGAAGAATGAACTCAGCTGCAATTATGAGCTGCTGCTGAGGCTTTGCTAATTTACCTAAATCACTGGAGCAATGTACTGACGCTGACAAATTTAGTGGCATCTGGATGGTACTAACTAAGTTGAAACTTTCCTTCTTTAAACAAATATAGTAGTTTGTTTAAATTGGTCTGTGTTAGAGGTGAACAGGTTGTCCTAGACTAAAGATGTTACTGAAGTTTGGAGGAAAAAAATATTCAGTTGGATTATTTGGTAACTTAGACTGGGAAATTTCTTCTTCCTTGCATGCACTTCCTTAGGGCTTGTTTTTTTTAATTAAAATTTGAGGTTTGGTTTTTTTTTTTTTTTTATGGTGAATGGAGCCTGATAGAATTCAAACCAGAATGGCAGTATGGTTTTTTTATTGTTATTTAGAGAAGTTGGAATTTGCTCTGTTAAATTTTAACCTGACAAAATAGTGCAGAGGGAACACTTATTTATCACAGTGGCTTATTTTAACTGCTTCTGTAGATATTAACATCCTTTAATATAAATGCTGAACTTATGGAAGATGGAGATGCAGGAGGTAACCTGAAAAAAAAAAAAAACAACCTGAGAAAGAAAACCTGAGGGCCTGGAATGACTTTTGAGATGGGGGGGGAGGGGGAAATCCCAAAACAGCAGGTTATGGAGTACAAGGATGAACAAGCTCCAAAAATTTACACTGATATTATGTGTGTATTATGTGTGATATCTGAACGAGCAGTTGGCAAAGCAGTAGGAGAAATGGGTGAGTGTGGCAGAAGCTGAAAGAAGCAGAGCATTATGAGGACAGAGAAAAGTACAATTATATGTCCCAAAGTCTCTGGGAGTGTTTTCTTCTTCATGCAGCTTATTGGTGTTTTTATCAGTGTCTAAGCCCTTTAAGTCCTTATTTCTGAAGTTAATTTGGTCTCACTTTTCACTCTTACTTTAAAAAAATCCCCAAACCTCTGTTTCAGGGAAACATGTTTAAAAAAAGGCAACAACAACAACAAAGCCTTCATTCTTTTAAAAAGTTGCCTTTAAAACCTGATTGCTCTTTAAAGGTTGATGGTTTAAGTAAATGGTGATGGTTTAAGTCAAATTGAAGATGAGTTTCGCTGCAGACTTGATTGGAAAGGCTCAAGGGAAGTGGCAAATCCATGAGACTCAAGTCTAAAGTTAACGAGAACAACCAAAAATACAACAAATGGTTTTCCATGTGTGTGTCAGACCCCAGATACTAACAGCTTAAAAAACTTTGATGCCCTTAAATGGCCACGAATCTTTAGGTTAGGCTGCTTTCATTTTAGGCTGTCTGCAGCTGAGGTATAGATAAGGATAATAATCCTAAGCTGGTTAAAAAGCATTTTTCTGTAGAAAGTGACTTTTGGGCTGAGGGTGGAAAGATAGGGTAAGATAGGAAGGAAGTTTTCTATCCTGAAAAGTCAGCTAAATCTCAGGTTTCTGGTCCAAATCGTGGTCTGCGATTCCCATGCATGCGATATAGGTGGAGGTGGTGTATCAGGGCCAGCATTTTATAGGGCGGACACGGGAATGGGACCAAACAGATAGAAGAACTCTTCATTTTGTTTTATCTCTTAAAAAAAATACACGCAGTGTGTAAATGTCAGTGACAGTACAAGAAATAACGAGATCTATTTCGGTCCTCTCCAAACAATGCTCATTGATTAGCAATAACTTGGCATTCATCCGATCAACTGAGTCCTAAAAACCTTTCTATGTGAGATCAATGCATCTCATAATTTTCTTATTAGTAAATTTTTAAATTTTCCTTAGTGTATTTTTAAATTTGCAGGACTAACACACCTGCACCTTCTTCTGACCGTGTTCGTGCCAGCAGCTAATCCTGGGAGCTCTCTGTGGAGAGACAAGCACTGTGTCTTTGTGTGCCTGATGAGAGCTGAGAGGTAGCATCTGCTCCGGGACAGACCTGTTGTCGCTGCAGGGTGATGGTAGAGAGGATGGCTTATTGTATGTTATGGCCCTGGGCAGCTGCCTGTTGTAGCCAGCGCTGCTGTCCTAACATTTCTAATTCTGCTGGTGAAATGGAGTGCAAGTAATTGCAAAATCCAATAGGTCAAACCTTCTGATTTTTTTATTATTTTATTTTATTGCTGGATCCCCTCTTCATCCCCACCTCCCTGTTTCATAATGACCTTGCTTTGCCTCCAGCAAGAAAATTGAACTAATTTTGTTGACTTGTCTTTTTAGATACTCATTATTGGATTTACCTGACCTCTTCCTCTGATGCAGAGAGCTGTGCTGGCCTTGTGCCAGCTGAATAATTCATAGTAATCTGAAAGCGCTTGGTTAAAATGGTTTACAGTCCCCATCACCTAACTTCTGCTTTAAATAAAACAATTGTCGTGAAACTTCTAGGTATGTTGATTTAGTTGGGCAGATGAGCATTTTGAAATAAATCCTTTGAGTATGAAAAAGATAGACAAGATGCATGCACAAGACTGAAAATATTTCAGCTGAGGTATTTGCAATGTTGCTGAATATAAATAAAAAATTTAATAACTTGAGGAAAAGTATATGGTGTAACTTTTTTAGGTAGGATCTTGGAAGGTGTTTTTGTATTGAGGTCTGGTGACTTTAGGGAGAGGTTTGTGATCTCATATAGTGTTTTGAAGTGGCAGGAAGTATGGTTTCTCTTTTATGACTGGTGTTTGATTCTCGTAAATCAGGTTCTGGTACCAGGGTAAATGCTGTATATTTTCTAGGTGATGTGCCTGTGGAAAACCATTTAGATCTGGATATTGTGGAGTGCCTGTAGTTCCCATCTCAGTTGTCCTTCATGTAAATAAAAGGTAGAAATGAAACCAGCGCTGTTATCTGAGCCTGTTGAACTGTAATCAGCATTGTATTTCGGTTTCTTCAGATAACACACGGCTGACCTTGGCTGCGTCCTGTCCCCTTCCAAGGCCAGGGATGCCAGGCTGGTGTTGTGTGTTGTCTTAAATACAGGCCCTGCTCTGTGTCAGCTCCAGGGTGTGAGGTTGGGGAGGTATGCTGGGATGCACAGTGGTCCTTGCTTGGTTTTGGGTGGACTCATGGTCCTAGTAAAGCATACTGTGTGCTCATGTTTCTCATCACTATACACTGATGTTCAATATACCTGACATAATATTAAGAGTTGGGGCAACATTTTGGAAACTGTGGAAATTATTTTTTTATAGGGGTTGGATCAAATGAAAGGTCCCCTACAGAAACAGGTGAACGTTATGAGGACCTTGCTTGCTGTAACAAGCCCTTTTCCTAGGATGTTTGGAGATAGAAAAAAAGGTCGTTTCAAGCTTATGGAAGCTATTTGGTTGCTCCCCAATTTAAAAGTCATAATAATAATTTTAAAAAAGCTTCAAGAAACTTAAGGATTATGTTTATAATCAATTCTTCGCTGCAGATTTGTTAAATGCAGAATTGCCTATTTATGTTGCTGATGGCATCTTTATACTAGCAAAGAAAGTATCTAAACTGTACTGCTAATACCCTTTACAAAGGAAGAAGCTTAAAACCCATGTGTACTGCAGTTTTTGGAGGGATGTCTGTATTTCATCTCCTGTGTCAGGTGGAATTAATGGTTTTTTCTACTGAAATACGGACATCACTGTATGTTTTGTGGGGAAGAGATGCCTCTGCTTCTCCTTGAACGTGGAAAAGAAAAATTAGGAGAGACAGATCAGCATGTGGTGGAAAGTAAAAGGTGAGAAGGCCTGGTGACTTTTTCTGGGAATAACCCTGCAACTGAAGCTAATAGTCCTTGAATAATTAGAAGAATCACCTTAGAAATGTTCAAACCCAAAGTATCCTAGGGGAGGCTTTAGATTTATAGTAGGTTTCAAAGAAAATTAATATACGAGGTGGAAGAGATATTTTTCTCATATTGCATTTGGCACCCCATTTCAGGATAAGTGCGATTATCTGCTGGCTGCAATTAGGGCAAATGCCGTTACTGGAGCTGCTTTGCAAGCTGCGCTGTGGTAAATGCTTGAACAGATGTCGAAGAAGCAGTTTTGCAGACCTGGCTTAAAACAGCTTACCTTTCTCCCCGTGATGTTTCTACTTGGGATGTAGAATTATCTTTGAGATGTTTAATACTTTGCTGCTGCAATCTCTGTCATCTAATTTCTTAAACCACTGAGGATGCTTGACCTCTGTTGGTGCAGATTGCCTGAGCTGTATCCTCGAGGACCATTTGTTTTCCATTTGTTTTAATCTTTCCTTTCTGAGGATGGACCGGGTCAGAATTTGTTTTTCATGGCGGTGCTCTGCCCTAGTGAGAAACTATGCCTGCCAATGGCAAAAAGTGGGAAGCTCACCCCCGCCACCTCTTATTCTGGATGGAAAAATAGTCCTTCTAAAGACAAGGGAGGACACGTGGAAGTTCAAGACACTCTGAATGGAAGAAAAGAAGCAAATACATTGTGCTAGTTTGAATTAAATATGCTTGGTGTTTTAATTTGTGCCCATTGAACCATTAAAATAATTCCACTGCCAGTCTTGTGAATATTTCTATTTTTGCTGCTTGATCTCCAAAGAAACCAGAACTCCAGCCTCCAGATGAGATGGGTTTTTTTCAGAGAATATGAGATTCAGGCTGTTACCTCCATCGGCTTAATTCTTGCCTTATTGGACTAATATAGTAATTTAAAAAAAAAAAAAAATTCCGGAATGTGCTTTTGAATTTTATTTGCTCAACAGCTACATTCCTCTGCTACCCTATTCTGTGTCGAGTTCTAGCTCGGCTGGTTGAGGTGGAAGCTGTTACCCAAGTACAAGAATGAAATTGTGGTTCGAGCTGCTATGTTGTTCTAGCTTTTGCCCAAAGCTGGGAAGATTCAAATGAAATGCGAAGTCTGTGTATGTCTTTGTCCCCTGCTGTTGTCTTAATCCTTGTCTGTAGGCACTGCTTGTCCTGCTTCATGTTGGGGGGCCATATGGAGTTACCCGCTTGGCAGGTTTGGAAATCAGGATGCTTTCTTCCTAACCCTTATCAGTGATGTACGATTAGCAAAAGGTGTATGGACCCCCCATAAACCAGCCTTAAATAACCCGGGGATATCGGAGGCACCCTAAAATACATGTTTATTATGGCGTTTGTCTTTTATACATGCTGTGTTTGGATGCTAGCACTGATCTCTCACTGGCCATCCATAGCACTTTGCCTGTGAAAACAAACACCGTGCACACACAGGAATTTCTCCTTTTGCTGCTAACTTTTTTAAAATAAAGTGATCTTTTCTATGATATTCCAATGCTTGTTTTAACTGAGCAAATAAAAAATGGGTCTTGGTAACAGTACCTCCCATCTTGCAGAGGACAGCAACCTAGTTAGTTAATTAATTAGTCTCTCACATCCATTTTTCAAAATGCAGCTTGACTTCCTCCTGTATTTTTGCTCCTAGACAAGCAGTGGAGGTGGAAACTTTCTCCACATTACCATACTGTGCCTCTGTTTATTCAAAGGATCTCTAATCCTCCAAAATAACCTTATCTTCATAGTCCGTCCAGTTCTTGCCTTACCTAGTAAAAATGTTGGGAGTGATGCCAGGATAGCATTTAGTTTTCTTAGTCCTTCACATAAAATCCATAGTTTATTTCAGGTATATAATGAACAATTAAAGTAGCTGTTGATTGCAGCTCTGTGTCCTTGTGAGAGCTGCAGCTACAGAATTGAGAAACAAGTGAGGAATTTATTAAAAATAAAACTTACATAGGAAGCTTTGCCCCTAAGTGGACAAAAAGACTAGCTGAAGTGCAGAGATTCGTGCTAAAAGTACTAACTGCTAGCAGTGGTGGCATACATAATATATATATCATATATATAATATTGGTGGTATTTTAAACAAGCTGTCCCTTTAGTTTTATAATATCAATATTAGTTAGTGAAATATCAACCTTGAACTATTTTGGTGATAAGCATTATTAAATACTTGGATAGCTTCCCCCCCCCTTTTTTTTTTTTTGCTTCTCTTTTAGATATTAATGATTTCAAAGAACTACAAAGCTTGTGTTTTCAGGCAGCTGACAATAACTATTTTTAGTGAAGCTGTCATCTATAATTCAAGGGATTTTTCAGTACTTCTTGGATTGTAAGAAGGCTTTTGTTTTTGGTTTCAGGTCCCGATGCATTCAGAACACTCTTATTCAAGTTTAAAAGCCACTCTTATGTTGTGGCACTTACCTGACAGCTTAATTTTGAGATCGAATATATTGTTTTGTGGTTAGTTTAAATGCAACATGCTATTTGTGCCGTTGCTTGTAAATTATCATAATCTGTGGAATTAATATTTTTTATAAATACGTCCTTTAGAGGAAAAAGACTTATTTTTTTCATAAACTAGTTGCTGGAAATCTTGTTTAAAATATGATTCATCCTGTTTTGGTGTTTGGTTTTTGGAGGGCTTTTGGGGGTTTTCTTAATGTAACTGAGCAGATCTGGCAGTACAAGTTTAATATTCCTTTCCTTTTGATCTTTGATGATGCATTTCTGAACGCTTTAAGATCTATTCTTTGTGCTAGCTAGGCTATATAACGAATGTATAGGTTGCTACCAGCCATGCATCAGATTGCAGCCTGAGGATAATGGGATCGGGTACCTGGCACCTGCATGGACCGGGGAGCAGAAGGATGCTTTCAGGTCGGCGCTACAAGCTTTTGCATAGTTCTGCACTGAAAAGAAACACTAATTTTGTAGGATTCTTAAGTGCTCAGTTTAAAGGAGTGGAAGCTACCTGTATGGTCTGGCTATACAGATCAAATTTCTAAAATACATAGGTTAAGTGATGCACTAAGCTGTTTTGGATGCTGAACTTTGAGAGGAGACGGATAACACAAGATTTCATCTCTTACTTAATGTAAACCTAAATCTAGTCATGAGCAGCTGCTTTTTTTCTGATGAGGCTGCAGTTATTGCTGCTGAGGGATGACTTTCATTTATTGCAGAAAAGATGATTCTCTTTAGGGAAATGATTTCATCTGCAGATAGGAAGGAGGTGCAAGCAGAAGTGGCAAACCAGAGGACAAAACTTGCATGCGTTTTGCAGTTAGTTGAGAGTAACCTTCATTTAAGGAGGATTTTAAAAGAACAAGGGTGGGCTTTCATGGAAGCCTTAGTGATTTGTGTTTTGGAAATAAGAGTTATAGCAGAAGAAACCATGGCTGGCAGGTGCCAGCAGCTGCAGGGGTAGGTGCGCATGGTACTGTATGAATATGGACTTCCAAAAATAGCTCTATTCCTATTCAGATGCTTAAGAAAAGCTGAATTGTAGTGTTTCTTAAAGGATATGAGACAGAGCAGAAAAATTGGAAATTTAGCTATTTAAACTCTTGTTCATTAAAAGGTATGTTTTACCTAAAATGTTAAAAAATGGTATTTGGCTTCTGACCAGCTTTTTATCATTCATTTTAATCCTGAGGAGTATATATCCTGTCAGTAGGAAAGCTGGAAGAGAAAGCTTTTGGCGGAAGAGAAAGCTCAGGTTTTTGTGTTGATGGGTCACCGGGAGCAGCCAGGTAATAGTTTTTGTAAAATGTAATAAAACTGCTTTGGGAACACTGGAAAATTTTATTTGAAGTGGATTGTTTGCCAAAAAGAGTTTTCTGTAAGAAGGCTTTAAAATCATCCCTTTCTTGCTATCAGTTGCTGTCCATAATCCTCCATAAAATGAGGAAAGAGAGAACATCAGTAATGACGTTATTATACCTTCTCCTAGTACTATTGCACTTAAATTTGACTTTGCAACTAGGCTGTATTAACTTCTTCCAGATAACTTCAAAGCTTTTAAGTCTACAGGAAAAACATCTGAAATTACCAAGATATTATTTGACCCAGTATTCAAAAATAATGTGGTGCCATCCAGTTATGTAAATTGTCAATATTTTTTTTTTTAGGGAAATACATCACAGGTATTGTCACTTCCAAAGTGGTTTAATGTTTATTTTGATGCATGCGTGGGCTCCACGATAAGCAAGGCTAAGAAGCATTGGTTTGTCTCAGCTTGTGCTGGAAGTGGGTTGAGTCTCCCGAGGAAGACCTCCACACTGAGGATCTGCTGAACGACGTGGTTCTATAACCCAATAAGATCCTTTCAAATGGATCAACATACTGATATATTGATATGTATTGATATATATAGGTATCAGTATATATATATCAATATATAAATATTCAAAATACTCTCACATTATGATGAAATTGCAATGTGAGAAATTATTTCTTGATGATAGCATATAAAAATGTAATTTTTTTTTTTTAATAAGCTGCCATTTATTCCCCTTACCTTTGGAAATTTTGTAATGCATTGATATGGTGGCATTTAGGTGCTAGTGCAATGTATTCGTGTAATTGCTTCTGGAAAGGCAAGTGTCTTTTTGCTCAGCTGTCACTTCAAGTGTGATGCTTGCTGATGCTGTAAGTGGTACTGGAGTGCCGCACTGCATCCTTCAATGTGCATCCTTTTCAGCATGGCAGTAGTCTGGTTTCTCCTACCACTGGTGCCTGCAGGGCTGGATTAGGAGGGGAAGGATGCCTTTATTTCCCTGGGTTTTGTTCTCTGAAGCTCTTGAGCCCTTCTAGGATAGAAGTGTCTTGTCCTTAACACTGGTGTAATTCCTGGGCTCTGAAAAAGGTATTTTCTGCATCTGTTTTGGGGCTGGTGAGATGCTCCTGAGTGTGAGCTCCTGTAGCCCTTGGCAGTGTCTCTCTGCTCTAACACTTCATATCTTTCATTTTTAACAGGTTCAAAAAGATTTTTATTGTAAACACTTTTTTTTTTCAGGCTCTACATGTGAATTTTTTGGCTGCAAACAAAACTATAAATACCTAGGCATGTGCTTCATGAGACAATAGGAAGATCTTGTGTCCATTTACAGTTTATACAGCCATCTCCCTGCTAGCTGGCTCTCCTCTTCGCTTGTATTAATGTGGTGTTCAACAGTAATCTATGCTTTCAGGATATCAACTTCAGGTTTGCTTCCAGTTGGCTTTCCAGAGACTGAACTGCTCTGCGTACACCTGTAAGGAGCAAATCCAACCAGCAAAGCTGGAAAATCGGATATTTTGGCTGTTCATGTGAACAGAATTGCTGTATTGATGAGGGATGCTCTGTCAGATGATGATGCTCAAGCCTGGACTTAGTCTGGTAAAACTCGATGGTGCTGCAAATGTAGTTTTGCCACTTCTAAAAATGACAAATTTATCTTGGTATTTGGAACAGGGTTGTCATGCCTCTGGCCAGTGACTACTTAATTAGTCATTAGAAGAAGCAAAACAACCTATAACAATGATTCACCCCCCTGAAAGTCTCCAAACACTTGCGATTCACAAAGCACTTCCTTAGTTTCTGGCTTTTTGTTAACCCTTGCCATCAGTTTACAGTTCTCCTTAGCCATGTAGGGAATACGAGAACAGCAAGTGTAAGTTAAATGAGTGCCACCCTTGCAGCCTGAGAGAGGATTCAGTAATTTCCTTTGACTTTTTTTTTATTTTTTATATTATTATTTTTTTGGTTTCTGGCAAAAAAAGCCAAGGGAGCAGCTGGAGGGTTCGGTGCCTGACACAGGCTTCGTTACCAGTCATCATTTGTCAGAATGAAGCTTTTAATGATGCTGCATTTTTGCGAAGTACCCAGCATTTCTTGCATCCTTGCTTACTCTGACACATTGATGAACCTCTGGAACACTGAGAATTAACTTCCAAGTGCTGGCTGTTCAGTGAGTACCACGAAAAAAGCTGATTATTTTAATACTGTAACACCACTGCCGCTCTTTATTTAGGGCGCACGTTTTGGGAGATCAGTAGTGTTGCCAGAAATCAAGATGCAATGACTCAAGTTGGGAGCTCAAGAAAGAGGAACGGTCCGGGGCAAGATTTTGTTTGCACCATTTTTCTGGTCTCCCAACATCACGCAGAAAGGCTGATGGAAGCAAAGATGGAAATCACTTCTCCCATTCATTTGCCTCAATCATGAGACCTCACCAAGCCTTCTTGTAGTCCCTTTTTTTTAATTTTCATTCTTTTTGCCCTCATCCATGCCTACGGTAACATCTCCAGCAGACGAGGCAGGAACCCTGCAGACAAGAGCTTCCTTCACTGTGTAGCCCTGATTAATTCCTCGGACGCTGACTCATTCCCTGCATAGAAGGTGCTTTGACCTTAAGGGGAAGAGTAAGCGATCATGTTATTATTCATGTCCTAATTCAGTTCCTCGTTCATCAGAACTGTTTGCAACGGCTTATAGGAATAATTTGTTTTGCAACAGTTTTTCCTGTAACTTTTTTAGTTTTTTGGGGTTTTTTTGGGTTTTTTTTTTTTTTTTTTTTGCTTCCCACTTTCATTTTTTGTCAGATAAAAGGTCTGGTAGAAGATGACAGAGTCCACATGTAGATGCATAAGCAAGAGTATGATGGATGGGTAGCAGCATCCTTGCCCATCTTTCAGCTTCTAGAAGGAACCATTGAGTGGTTGTTGCACCACAGGGGAATATCAAAACCTCAAAACATGGGGTAATTCCCTCTTGGAGGGACTGTCATCTACTGAGGTGCTCTATATATCCGTGAGCCACTTAAATAGCAAGAAATGTCAGATTAAAGTATGGGTAAATAGAGTCCATCTCCAAAAGAGAAGAAAAAAGACCTCTAATGCACAGCAGTACTTGTGCTACAGTCATGGAGAAGCTTCCAGGTGAGAAGCTGAAGCGCAAGTCTCATCCTCTAGTATAGAGGTGAATAGACAAGAAGCTGATAAAGTTGCTTAAAGTACTGAATAAAAATGAAAAACACAAGAAAAATGAGCCTGATATGACTTTTCTCAATTTTTCAAGCCACAGGAGAAGCTGGTGGGCTTAGGAACAACTTAGAAAACACTTGCAACCTGTTTTAGGTTACACGTAGTGTGGGCAACTATACATCTTTTAGAATGATTCGCATAGTTTGAGCTCTGTATTCACAACTTATTTTATATTCTGGGAATCTTCCTCAGAGGCTGAGTAGACATCTGACTGTCGAGGCATGACAGTGTGGGATCACCCCTACTTGCAGAAGTAGTTCCCCCTACCAGAGGCATGGTAATTAATGCCAACAAGCATGGTTTCTCCTTTTATTACGACTCTTGACAATAACAGCCAAAAACCAGTTTATGAATCCATCTTGGATTGGGGATGTCAAGAAGGTTTATCTACAAAATCATTTGGGTTTGCAGGAAGTGACGGGACACCAGATTTTTAGGTTCACCCATGTTAGTTTTGAACTCCTGGGCAAGATGAAACGAATTTAGAGAAGGGAGAATAATTCTTCATTACAGAATTGGGACCAAATGGAAAATTTTAAGGGGAGAGGGAAGAAACTGCCGAAGAAGTAAAAGGTGTAGTTGGGATGCTCCTGCCATTGCACGCTTGTCCTCACTGTCTCAGGAGATGGGTGGTTTGGTGCCTGCAGGGGTTGCTTTTCAGTTGTGAATCGGCATCCCATCGCGCCAGGTCCAGCAGGGACTTGTGTTGCTGCTGAGCATCTGCAAGCATGTCTCTGCTCCTGCTTTCATTTTCTGTTCTAATTGAGGTCGTCTCACTGCATTGGCATCCTGCTTAGGTGCTTCAGTCCAAATAAACTACTCTGAAATTTATCCAAAAGACTTTGCTTCTGTGGATGGAGAATCTTGGAGTGCTGATTGTTTTTTTTTCCCCATCCAAAGTTATCATTCCTTTTAAAGGAGTAAATTTGAATTGCTATTGCAAATCTAGTTGAAGACATCCCTGATCATTGCAGAAGGGTTGGACCAGATGACCTTTAAATGTCCCTTCCAACCCAAACCATTCTACGATCACTATAACACAAATCTCACTTTTCCTGCATTAGAGAAAAAAAACCAAAAACGTTCTTTTGGGTGAAACTCATTTTATAGAGATTTTGCATGCAGTTTTACTGTAAAACAGTCCCCTTTGCACCTCTTGCCGTCACACCAATATCTGGGTCCATAAATCTGTATTTTAGGTAGCACCACCTCCTGCACTTGCACCATGAGGTTCTTTGAGGTGGACAACATAGGTGATTAAGCGATGATAATGATGTTTCTCTCCCATCAGCAAACAGTGAGAAGAGAAAAACAGTGAGCATGGAAGAGAAGGATGATAAAAAGGAGAGGGTTAAGCATTATATAAAAGATCAAATGAACTGACATGTAAAACTGTGCAATAATAACCAAGATGTTGAGCATCTACATGGGCTTTTCTGCCCATCTAGGATGTGGTAGTTTTTACAGCATCAGCTGTCACAGATGTATCAGTCTGGCATCAGTTTTGGTGTTATTTTCGGTACTAGCAGCACGAGGCTATTTGCTGCTGCAAGAGAGAAATTCGGAGAGCTCTTGTGCCGATATATTCAGATTAAGCAGTAAAGTATGTTTAAATTGGCCATTTCTTTATCAGATTTTTTAAGTTTATCTGTTTCAGGAATTTCTGCCCTACACGGTATGCGTTTTGACGTACCGGTGGATGGATAAATCCAGGCTGTCTTGAGCAACTGAGCCTGTTATGATTGCCTAAAGGTTGGGAATGGGGAGAAAATGTCATTATTTTTGTAGTCCCTTGTCTGGGTTATGGGATGTTATGATAAAACCAAGTGAACTTTGCTTCCAGAATTGCCCCTTTAGCAGCCTCAACACTGACACGAATCTGTATTTTTTCCAAATCATCCAATATTTGGCAAACTCTGTCTGTGATTTCAGGCTTTAGCTGTCACAGATTATTTGTGATGGGTACTGATGCTTCCAGTTTATTTTGGATTTTTGCCATGTGTTGCTTACGCTGTCCCTGAAAATGAAAATACTGAGATTGGTCTTTCTGAATGGAAAAATAAGAAATGGCATGACTAAAAGCCTCCATTTCAATTACCTTTCTGAAGGTAATTGGAGCATCGTCATTTGTTTGATATCCCTTACAGCATAACATTTGCTAAAAAATGCAGCCCCCAATGCAAGAGCACTCAATATATGCAGTCATAAATATGTTTAATTTGAGAAAGCACATTTACTACCAGTGTTTATGTATATTAAACTGTGGTCAACTAGTAAAAGATTGCATATAATATAAAAGTAAACCACTATTTGCAAGTTTAGTGTATCCACAAAGCCTAGTTGACCATCATAATTTTAGTATGCTTTTTCTGTCAACCTGCTGATAATAAGATTATTATTTATGTTACTTATTGCTATTTTTATAAGGGCCTCTGAGCTTCTTGGAAATATGAATCTATTTTGTTATGTAGGAGGACACAAGGCTTAATTTGTAACCTCCTGTTTGTTTGGAGATCATGCTTTTTACAGTGCAAGTGGAGTTATGATAGTAGAATTGAGCAAAATCAGTGTTCAGAGTCAATTTGAGTAAGAATCTTCATTCAAGTGTAGAAAATGGAAAATGATATATATTGGCTTAAAATGTCATAAATTCTTTCTTTCACAGGCATGCATAATCCATAAATTTTGGCCAGAGTGTTCACGGGAGTTGGCAATTATTTCTGATCTAATGTATCCCCTGGGTTTCCATCTCCCAGGGGATCAGCATCCTGTTACTGCTGCCTTCATCCTTGCCAAAGCCAGTACATGAGTGAAGCAGCTGAATAATAGCTTGGTGGTAAAGTCTGTTCATCTTATAATCTGCCACTTACTTGGGTACAGAGACAAGCATTCCCTTTCAGTAAGACATTAGCTTTTCTTTTCTTATATAAATGACTTGCCTACTTTGATGTAGCATAAATTTTTATATGCTCTCATTTAAATGTAAACATGTAGCAATGCAAAATGCCTTTAATTAAAATAGTGCATAAAGTGAGTATTTGCGGGTTACGAAATACTTACTCTTGTTTTGGTCTTTTCATGTCCTTATTTAGTTTTTTTGCATCCAAACACAAAAATATTGTTAATTTAAAAAGTCATATAAAAGCTAATATGAGAGCCTGCTTGAACAGTTGTCATTAGGAGCCTCTCTCCCTAACATATGCTAATTACCTAATTACGCATATTTCATTGCAATATTTTCTCCAAAATACTTTGGAAACTGACTGTCCACAAGAGGCGTGTTTGATGTTGAGCAGAGCCAGGCTCATGTGCATCAGTGGTAGGGAGACCACAAGCAATTATCTTCATTAATGTTTCTTTGACCTAACATAATACTCCAAGACATGTTTAGCATTATTAAAAGTAAATCATGTGGCATGTCTCCTGTGATTTATGAGTCAAATTAACACCTCTTTGCTTTCTGACCTCGCTAAATTTCTTAGTCATTAGTGGAAGCTTCTGGCATTTGTGTGGTTTTGGGGAGGACTTGGCTCTTCTGTGTTCCCAGAATTACTGGGGCTTTTAGCATCTCCATGGGGTTCATGCTTGGCTCACGATTCTGCTGAATTCAAGTTGTTTGGATGCAGAAGACACAGATGTTTGTTATTCTACTGAGTCTATGCAGAATAAGCATCTATAGAGAAGCGAAGAAAGCTTTTGGGTAGGCAGGGTAGAGCGGCCTCGTGCTTTATAGAGAATTTATTGAGCTTGCAAGTATTTGATGGGAGGGAGGAGGTAGAAGGGAAGGTCGGTTTGGTCAAGTTGGCCAACTTAGAGTCCTGTTTGCAGTTCTCTTGTGAGTCAGCAATCTTTGATATGCTCTGGTAACTTGAATAAAAATAGCCTTCTTGTCGTGAGCTTTTGAAGTAAAATCTTGGTTTAAGTGTTAAAATCTAGCTTTAAGTGTTGTTTTTTGTTGTTGTTTGTTTTTTTTCCTCTCTCCTTGAAGAAAGGCTGATGCTGAAGTTGCAGAGCTAGACAAAGAAAGCCCAACCCAGCACTTAACTGACATCATCTCTGTTGCATCTGTGCCTATACTAAACCTATAGGAAAGCAGCTGGAGCACTTCCCAGTATAGTCCTGCTACCAAGCAATGCGCCGTGAATCTGTGCCAGATGTATTTCACTGTGACATATTAATTTCTTTGCTTCGAATATGTGTGGCTGGGGATAATATACTTAATGAAATATTGGAGTGAGAAACAATACAATATAAAATAATGCTTTTCATTTCAGGCCCTCAGAAATTCTTGTAGCAAATTAAACAAATCTGCAAATATTAGCCTTGCGTGGATGTAGATGATGGGGTGGCTGTGCTTGGACTGAAGGTCTTGGATCCAGGTACCTGGGGAGAAGCACAAGGACAGAGCAACCATGTGAAATGTTTCCTCTGAATATTCTTCCCGATGTCAAATATCTGAAGCTCAGGAGCTCCCTAAACCTGACATGGTTTTGACCTCATGTTTTTTGACCGTTCTCGAGCGTTTTGCTGACACAGTCAGGGAACCATCATAGTTATGAGGTCTTGCTCCTGTGGGGCAGTGCTCAAGGAAAAGCTCAACGTGATACATAATGTTAGGATGTGCATGACAAACTTTTATCTTTGTTAAATGTCACCTGCCACTTTATTGCCCAGATCCTGGCTCTGAGGATCCTCTGCATTTCTTTGTAGTTACCTTTTGTCTTTATATCAGAATAACTCTTAACATCTTCAAGGGGAGTTTTGAGTTTATTAGAACCAGTTGGTGGAGAACTGAGGACACTAACTCTGGAATCGCTTTCATTTGAGGCCAGTGGTAGGGTGTCTTCTCCTTGTAGTAATTAAGTTTGAGAAATTATCTGTACATTTGGTGTTTCAATGCCAGAGATCTGTGTTCTGTGGTTTTTAAGCAGTATGAGGGAAATAAAAAGTGCAATTGTGCGAGGGAGTTGGCTGTAATACTTCATATCTGATGTCAGATATGGACACCTTTGGAAAAGGTTGACTTGGTGGGTGGAGAAGTGCTACTTTTTGAATCCCGATGGATAGAGAATCTCCTGGACAGAAAAAGAAAGGAGTTTATTTACTGTTCACCAGCACAGGACCATGGCATAATGTATCTAGGGCAAGGACTAGATCCACAGGGGAAGGTGATGGTCATTTTATCCTAGTGTGACACAGCTGAAATTGGAGGGTATTGTGTCCCACACACCCATGAGTAGCTGATGATTCTTCTCACAGTCTGGATTTCGGAGCAGCTGTAGGTGTAGGTTAATTCAGTCGATACAAGGTCCTCATCCCAGGAGTGTTGGAGCAAAGCATCAGGTGTATCAGCAGTGTGTGCTCTTGGATGGGCGCCCATGCAGGAATCGCGCATCCATTTACAATGTGGGAGAACATGGAGCTTGTGACCACTGAGTAATTCAATTTTTTGTAAACTTGTGACTAGGCAAATCATTGTGTTTCAAGAGTCATTTCGAATGGTGTTCAGGAAGGCCTTTGAATTGACAAAGAAGGCATTTTCCTTTTGGTTGGCGTATGCAAAGGCGATATTTTAAAGAGTTGGTTTGTTTTTTGTTTTTTGTTTTTTTTTTCTTAAGTTACCATTTTATGCAACTGTTCAAAATCACTAAAGGTTTAGTTCTCTAACAACATCTAGAAAATATATAATTTATGTGTATGGGTAGGTCAGTGTTGGGAATGTCAGGGGGTGTGTTTTCCAAAGTCATGGTTAGCTGAATGGTGCTTTCCCTAAGTTGGCATGAAGTATGAAAACATGGAAATAGAGGCGTTAACTCTTAAATAAGTTATTTGGTATTTATATTATTTAAGCAATAAGTCTGTAGCAACTTTTGACATGAGGAGAATGCCAGTATTGATTCAGTAGGCTGTCTGGTGTGTTGCTCACAAAGTATTGATTTTATTCGCTGTGAAATACGCTGAAAATCAGAGTCTGTCTGAATCTTTGATGCCTCAGAGTCAGGGAAAAATTAGCAAAAGCTTGAGGTGCTGTGGGTAGTTGTGTCCAAGTAGAAGGAAGCCTGAGGTGGCTAGGCTAGTGTTTGTGTGTTAAATACCTTTATTACATCTTTGGTGGGTTAAAACCCTGCTCCCTTTTCAGATGTCAATTGGGAATCATCAGTTGCCTTCTTAAGGTGATGGGTATCATCACATGAATTGCTCCATTGCATCTTGTGGTGCACGTCAACTGTTTTTCAGGGATCAAGATAAAACGCCTAACCTATTTTTGTTTTGCTTTTTTCTTTTTTTAGTGTTGCTAACATGATGACCTGACACCATACAGGACGGTCCTCACTATGCAGCACAGGTACTGATGGGAAAGGATCCAATATGAGTGTAAATGATGTTGGAGGAAGACGACGCTTTGAGGATAGCGAGTACACGTTGCACATATACCCAGGGAGCATCGCAGAAGGGACTATCTACTGCCCCATCACCGCCAGGAAAACTTCCACAGCCGCTGAGGTGATCGATTCACTTATTAATAAACTTCAGCTTGAGAAAACAAAATGTTATGTCCTTGCCGAAGTGAAGGAGTTTGGTGGGGAGGAATGGATCCTCAACCCTACGGACTGCCCGGTCCAGCGCATGATGCTGTGGCCTCGCATGGCCCTGGAGAACCGCATCAGCGGCGAGGATTATCGCTTCCTCCTGCGGGAGAAGAACCTGGATGGGTCCATTCACTATGGGAGCCTCCAGTCCTGGCTGCGGGTGACAGAGGAGCGTCGCAGGATGGTGGAGCGTGGTTTCCTTCCCCAGCCGCAGCAGAAGGACTACGATGACTTGTGCAGTCTGCCGGACTTGAACGAGAAAACGCTCCTGGAAAATCTCAGAAACCGCTTCAAGCAAGAAAAAATCTACACCTACGTAGGCAGCATCCTCATTGTTATTAATCCATTCAAGTTTCTACCTATTTATAACCCCAAGTATGTCAAGATGTATGATAACCATCAGCTGGGAAAACTGGAGCCCCATATTTATGCTGTGGCAGACGTGGCTTACCATGCCATGCTTCAGCGGAGGAAGAACCAGTGCATCGTGATTTCAGGAGAGAGCGGGTCAGGAAAGACACAGAGCACCAACTTTCTGATTCATCACCTCACTGCCCTCAGCCAGAAGGGATTTGCCAGTGGAGTAGAACAGATTATTCTTGGAGCTGGACCAGTGCTTGAGGTAAGATGAAAATGATAGTAGCATGGAAACTTTTTAACAGTGAAAAAAAAAAAAAAACCAAGTAGCTGGGGTTTTATTATGACACTAGTCTGGGGTTATCTGCTAAAGCTGATAATAGTGACAACAGTATTAACAATAAGAGAAGATTGTGTTTCTGCCTATAGAATACTACCTGCTTCAAAAAAAAGGAAAAATAGAAGTAGAGCAAATAGCTTGCTGACAAAGTTATTAATGCTTTGTTTTCACTCAAGTGTTTCTTAATACCGATATATCTCCATGATTTTTCAGTTTGAAAGTGGAAATGAAAAAGGCTTTCTCAAATTAATGGTATCCTTTCTTTACAGTACATTGCAAAGAGAATTGAATGCGCGTAGTGTATAGGTAGTGTTGTGTTTGGGGAGTTTCTGCACACTCAACTTCATTGAGCTTGGGGAATAGATCAAAGGTAACTTTCATGGTCAAAATTTTATTTTCTAATCATGAGCACTTGATTTAGCCAATGCGATTAGTTACTTTATGAGGACTTTTCCTGGGGAGGAAAGGAGATTAGATGAACTGCACCATTAACTTTGCAGATATGAAACTCTAAAGAGGATACAAGCATTCATTAATTAATTTGCCTTGAGTTTGCCATAACTCTTTGAAATGGTCTTCCTTAGAATTTCCAGTTTTGCTTGTTAAAGAGTTTTGTTTGTTAAAGCCCGTCTGCACGTGGGTGACGTGAGCATCAGCTTCAGCCGTGCTGTTGTTGTTCTTTGAAGCTGCGGCACAGAGAGGTGGTTTGATGGCTGTGTTTTCTTCTCTTAAAATAAAAAGTGGCTTCGACTAAAGGATAGTAAAACTGCTGGATTTTGGGGGATTTGTTTTCTATTTTGAAAGTTTTTTTTTGGCAGATGCAGACAAAGATATCTACTCACTGTGTCTGTATTCCATTAATGAGTCCAAGGACTTTGGTCAGCTTCAACTACCAGCAGAAGACTGGAAATCAGAGGAAGAGCTAGTGCTCATGGATGTCTCAGCTAAGGATAAGCAAACAGCTTCATTTTGCAAAGCTAACAAGTTTTTCTGTTCTCACATCAGGTAGAATGGGCTGAGCTAATTTAATCTGGAGTTAGCAAATGATTAAAGTCATTCGGGATGGCTTTGCCCTGAAAAGCAGCAAAGCTGTATGACAAACTGAAGGTAAAGAAATTAAAAAGGCTTTTTTTTTGCCTTTTTCCTTTTTTCTTTTTTCCTGACAGTCTACATGAAACTGTGTGTTGATTCTTTTAAAGCACACAGGCAAGCGGACTACCCGGTCTTGCACTCGCCAGTTTTTCTCCTGTTGTACAAGAGATTATGGAGCTATTTCTTGCTGGAGCTGATGAGAGAATATCAGACCAGGGTCCAGTAGTCTGGAATTAATGGTTGTTACTGTGGTGACCCAATTAGGTGACTGCATTAATTTAAGAAAACGGATATGAGAACTATTGCATTCCATCTCCAATGCTGTTATTGATTTGAAACATTTGCATGCCTGTTTGGTTTTTGGTATGCTTTTTAATGTATCTTGTTAGACCAAAGTCCACTTTATAGGGAACCCTTATATAGAACAGTATATAGAACCCTTTATAGTTCTCTTAAGTAGTGTCAGAGAGAGCATCTCTGTCTAGCTTAGGTTTCCAGAGGTGGAGAAGAGAGATCTCCATGAAAGGGAGGGTAGAAGAAAGTTTTGGGAATTGTTTTTTTTCTTAAATTCTACTTTTTTCAGGAATAGGTAAAATAGTGCAGTTCCAAAACTGCCTGAGCATCACTCAGTCCACTGATGCAGTCCCCTAAATAAATGAACTGTTCCACCTACTTGAAAGATTAAATCTTTTTTTTTTTTTCCCCCAAATACAGACTTATACTCATTGCTTATAGTCAAACAAGCTTGTGTCCAGAGGCAAGAAATAGAGGATGTCTATGAGCTGCACGTTTCTTTGCTTTTCTTTCTCTGCTTGCTGTTATTTTCTGCTCTTGAAAAGGGAGAGAGGGTGCAAACAATTTCAGGATGGTGCAATTTGAAGATCCCTGGTTATCAGGATCCCTGCTGTTACCCCCGTGTTTCAGGATCTGAAGTTTAAGTTTACTTGTTTGGCTCTTGGATGGAGGGCAGAAGCACAAGTGGTTTACTGGTAATGCTGCTTTGGTGATGGCCACTTACTTCTTCCTGGGGACTGTTGTGTGTTTTGGGATTAGGTACAGGGGAGGGATGTACTAAGCCTCTTTGCTTTCCTTTCACAAGATCTGCAACTGTTTTTAAGAAAAAAAAAATCTGAATCATATCTGTTATTTCTTTTGCTTTTGGAACAGAAGTTTGCATTCCTTCGCTCTGGCAGCTGGACGGCTGCTGTTGTGCTTCTCTAGCTTCCTCCAGGTCTCTCAGAGAAAGTGAGGGTAAACCAGAATTTCTTCTGCTCTGCCAGCTCCAGTGTCAAATAGTCACAAATCACACAGGCTGAAAGATAAAATGTGCATACTTCTGCTTTTCCTTCCCTTCCTAAAATTTCCTAAAAAAGGGATCTTCAGAGATCTGTTGTAACGGGTTGTGTTACCCTGCTACCCATTTGCAGATTTGATTTTGATTCCTTGCATTTGTGGTTGAAATATACTTTTCACTTCTCTGTAAGTTTAGGTGCCAAACTTGTGTATTTTTTTTTCTTCATTCTTCTCCCCTCCTCCAGACACCTTCTTGGATCCCCTTGTTTTCCCTTTGTGTATTTAAAATTAAATGGTCTTCAGCTTGGGTTTATCTTTTAGGAGGCAGTGACATACCTTTTCATGCTGTGACTTCTGATTTAGGGAACAGAGCACAGCAAATAAGAGTTTACTCGGACCTGTTAATCTCTTTTTCTTTCCCTGCTTGCAAAACATTTCTGGTAGCACAAGTGTTTGCACCGAATGACCTGCACAAGTGTTTGCACCGAATGACCTGTTCCTGGGAATGCCTTTGCAGTCATGCTCGCACGGTAGGAGCGGAAGTGGAGCAAAATTAAGTTGTGGTTTTTTTTTTTTTTTTTTTTCTGCAGCTTCTCTGTTTTCCTAATTTACCTTTTTTGAATAGCCTTAGGCTATTGTTTGGGACTTCTTTTCTTGCACAAGATTCCTGTGAGCCTTGTCCAAATTGCACTTTTGGGGGTGGCTGTCAAGGCAAGCTGTTACTGCCATCTAAATGCAGTAGTATCATCCAGCAGTTTTATGTAGCAATGACTGCAGTTAGAGGTGTGTACTGAGACCAAATGTGTCCTTTTAAAGTGTATCTGACATAAGTCCTATGGATTTTCTTTTTCCTTAAATGGGATTAAATAGGCAAGCTTCTTTTGTAGCGGTGCTCCTTGGAGAGGCTGCAATATGCCTTTTTTGTTTTGTGATAAATGATATTAGAAAATATTTAAATATATATTACTTAGTTGTGATAAATTATATTACTTAAATACGGTACTTATTCTTCTAATAACATGGTTCCAATTGGTTGAAAAAGGTGATTTTCTTTATATTTTTTCTGTATTTTTCCCCAGTTTCTTATAAAGGACATTTTTCCCTATAGAAGATTGCTTTTTCAGCAGGGTATCCATAGAGCTGAGTTTACCAAAATTTTGCTCTCTGGCTATTTAGTTTCTAGACTGAGCTTCTCAAATTCAGGTATTCTATGTAGTGACCGGAGGAAGAGTTGCACGTGCTGCAATTCAATTCTGTTTCTGATAGACTTCATGTAATACTTCAGATTAAAACTTCATTATGCCAGCCTGATGCTCCATTAGGGACCCAGAGTGCATTACTTTGCTGCCATGTAGGTAGTTTGTTTTTCATTTAGATGCCAACCCTGATATTATTTAAGACAGCATTGAGGAAGTGTGCTGGTCAGGCAAACACTTTACTCCAACTGTTGCACTTTTTGTTGGAGAGGGTAATAGGAAGAGCTTCCTATAGGCAACTTATGCAGACCATGAAGTGTTTCTACTCAATGTCTAATTCCAAAAGCCACAATTAAAGGTTTGCTCTAAAAAAACCCAAGATGTCATTATTGCAGGACCTCTAAATAAGGGTAGGGAGACACTGGAGGAGGTTGCCCAGAGAAGTGGATGACCCATCATTGGAAGTGTTCAAGGTCAGACTGGACAGGTTGAACAACCTGATCTGGTGGAAGATGTCCCCAACCATGGCAGGGTCGTTGGACTAGATGATCTTTGAAGGTCCCTCCCAACCCAAACCATTCTGTGATTCAATTAGTGATCTACCTGGAGAACTGTGGTTTAGTCACAGGACTATTTTACTCTGTATGTAGGTAACTTGTTCATGTGAACTTAGGACAGTGTTTTAAGACCCTGTTTTCTAATTAGATTAGCTAGAAACATCCAGATGAACTTTATATTGGAAGCCCAGCTTGTTTTCACAGCCTTAAACCTTTAGAGGTGGGATGTTGGTGTGCTGCTCCCCAGCCCTCCCTGGGATCATCACCATGGGCCGGTGCACGATGCAGCACGTGAGCATCCTCCTCCATTTGGTGCAAAGCGAAACAAACCATGCTTCAGCTTTCCTGGGGAGGTTTGAATGTAAGTTAATTTATTATGTTACCTTTTTTTTTTTTTTTTCCCCCAAATCTCAGCAAAAATGCAGAAGTAGCAAATTTCTCCCTGGCTCAGGTATGCCCAAAGGTCCCCATACAGGTATCGGATTAGCCTAGATCTAAAGGAGTCTGCACGAGATGGTTTTATCATCTGTAACTTTCTCAACATCTCGTTTGTCACAAGAAGTACTGCGATGGCAACTACAAAAGCCAGATATGTTTTCTAAGCAGCTGTTTACATGCATCTTCAAATATCCCAGTGGGGAATTCTCAATTGGTTTATAAAAAAAAAAAAAAAAAAAGGCAAAAAGAAACGTTTCTGTGATAGGCTGAGGAATGCTGCTGGTGGTGGAGGGTGGCTGTTGCTGTCCTTCACAGCTGATGTGAAGCATCTGCAGCATCTATGCCAGAAAAAAAGGAGTTGATTGCTTGAATTGCTTTTGAAGAAATTGCAGCTAGCCTTTTGTAGTGGCAGCAATGCTGTTTGCATTCCCAATAGGTGGTGGTTTGCATATAAACCTTAGGAACAGCAACTGGAATTGCTTTTTAATTTCTGGAGCAATATTACACAATATGTGTGTTTTGCTCGTATGGGGAAGTTATATCTTCAATCTTAAGGTCTAGAAATATGAAAGCTGTTATTTTTCTTTTTTTTTTTTTTTAATATTGATTGTTGGATTGTTAGAGGAAAATGCAAGCAGCAGCTAAAAGATATTGAATTTTATTTTATAGGACTTTGTCGTGGTATGTACAGCCTCCTTCCAACTGAATTAAGCTCTCGCAGCAGCAGCTGAAGAGCTGGCCACTGTTAGGTGCGAGTGAAAATGATACCACGCTGCCAAAATTTCAGTCGATGCTGCTGAACGTTTCCAGCATTAAACAAAGAGCTATTGAGCTGAGTTAAAAAAAAAAATCAATTAACTAGAAGAATTGGGCATGTCCTGGACTTTCAGTATATTTGACTGGCACTGGACAGTGCAGAGATGCTAAAGCTAAATGTGCATGCATCCTCTACTGCTTATCTCAAGCAATTTGGCTGGATGCATGCAAGACCTGTAGTAATCCCAGGTAGGATTCAGCTCTGCTGGCAGATCCCACTCCGTTAACTCCTGCAGTGCATAGCCAGGATAAGATGACGCTGTTTTTATACAGCAAATTATGGTGCAATTATTTCCCTGTGAGAAAAGGCAATATCAAATCCAACATATTCATGTATTTACTTGGACCCGTATTAATGGGAGGTAAACTTTGAGTATATTCACATTTTTTTTGCTACTTGGAACAGTATTAATGGAAGGTAACCAAATTTCATTAAAATGGAGTTTCAAAAAAAAAAAAAAGATCTGATTTAGTTCACGAAGTTCAATTTCCAATACACTGATTTTAAGTCATTAGGTTGTGTATTCTGGCTCTAGAGGTTTTATATCTGAAAAATGGATTTATATGAAGGGAAGAAGCAAAGACTCGTTATTCTGCTCATTACTCACTTATAATCATTTTTAACCTGTAATATATACAATTATTATTGATCTTCTGTATAGTCTGAGTTTGGGGTAGGTGTTTAATGCAGCAGCCAGGATTTTTTTGCCTTGCATTCTTCCCTCCCCAATGCACGGAAAGGTTAGAGACAGAGCAGCACACAGAGATTATACAGATGATGCCTAATGTGGGAAGAATTTGTGCAGGCCTCCGCCGGCAGCAGTGACACAAAGGAGTCATACAGCAAGGCTCATGCACCAAATGCTTTTCACCAGTGCTTTCAAAATGCTGTTATTCTTTAGCTGGGGATATTTTACAGTTTCAGGCTCTGTATCAAATAGCGACTTGTTCATCTGTTTCTCTCATGCTGAATTATTCAATCTTTTTGCTTTAGAGGCTTCCTGAAATATCCAGATTGGCTGTATCGGTGGCTGAGTTTAATTTTTTTTTTTTAATTATTTGCTATCTTCAGCAAACATTTTGTCACCATCAAATCCAGCTAATTATGATTAAATGACAGAAGTGGTTACTTCTGACCTGAGATGACTGCAGGAAAATGGATTAGTTACTAAAGCAGGTTTATGTGAAGCTGCCTTTTTTCCCCCACCCTTAAGAATTAGCAGCTATTTTGTTTCCAGGAGGGAAATACTAAATAAAACCTTGCCTTTGTTGGGTGGAGTGCTTGCCTTACAGGGGACATTTTATTGAACCTACACATGCAAGCATCCTATCTTTTCCCTCCCTCCTTGCCATCTCTTTTTGGGGGAGTTGTTTTGGTTTACCATTCGTTCTCATTCATGCCCTTCCATTTTTATCCTCTTCTTTAGTTTTCTTTCACTGATCTCTTAGGGTTTCACTTTTCCCTCTATTGATCTATATCTAGATATCTAGATTTTATAGATACCTGGATCCCCAGATATCCAGATACCTGGATATCTAGATTTTGTAGATATTTATCTATATATCTATATATCTATAAAATATAATCCTGAGCAATATATATAATCCCAAGCAGGGACCATGTATTCATGCTTGCATGCAACCATAGGGAACACAGATGATGCTCGGCATTATATGGTATTAGAGAACAACTGAATTTCTTAATACCATTTTTTTTATCTTCCACTGACTTATTACACCAGTGTTTCTGTTATTTGGTTTGGTATTAAGTTTTTTTTCACTATATATACTTATCAAATAGTATAATGATAATGTAGCACATTACATCAGTAATGTTTTTGATCAAAGATTGTGCTGCTACTGTCCAGTAAGGCTTCCATGAGGACTTAATATCAATAAATGAGGTGCAGACTTTTTATCCCTGATATGCATAGTTAATATGGCACTGTATTTTTCTAGTCATGGAATGAGAATTTAATGCTCTAGTAGGGATTTTGTTTCTTTCTCCCCTCTCTTCTCCCAGTGAAAATACAGATTTTGTGGTTTAGGACCATTTACTGAGACCATTTTGACTTTTTTCGTGGCTGGGGAGCCCATATTGGATTTTACATGCTGGGCTTGGGTGCTGGGTGGATGCCATATAGGTGGTGTGCTGCAGCTTGGTCGCCCTTGATGGGGAACAGAAGAGCCTGAGAACAAGGAGCCTTTGTAGGACAGGGACTACACCCAGCTCCGTGGTAGCAGTTGACAAATTTTGCCTTTTTAATGGCTTCTGCTGTCCCCGTGGCTTTTCCAGGCACAAAACATGAGTGTTCTCCACAAAATGTCTCTGGTGAGTGCATTTTGTTTTGCTGCTCGAGGAGCAATACCCTCTCTTGTCTGCTCAATGACAAGGTGATGGTGTCTTACTGAGCTCTGGGAATTCAAACAAATTGTTTCCCGAGGCAGCAAATAAAATTTTCTGAATCTCTCCTCAGTGTCTTCAAATGTGAGAAGCGTTCCCTTCTTATTTATAGCAGAGAAATTGTTATTGTCACTTATTTTATGCAGTAGAGAGACAGAGAAAATGTGATTAGTTATGTTTTTTTTTTTTCCTTTTAGTGTCTCCAGTGATCACTGATATATATAAATTTAAAAGAAGAGTGTTACTTCTGGAGTTGGTGCATGTGGCTGGTGCTTGCTCCCGCCTCTTCTTTACTTTGTTTTCCTGTATGAGCCTGGAGAGGTCTGCAAGTATCATATTTGTAAAGGTACTGAAGTACCTAGCTGTCCTAGATGGAAATTAAAGATATGTATATATTATATATGTGCATATACACCCTATATATATGTTAGCAAGTGGTTCAGCACAACAGGGAGCCATTGTGTGGTGGGAAGCAGCCGGTGCCAAGCCCGCATGTGCACCTCCAGGGTCTTATGGTGGACGAGCTCCCATCTGGTCCTGCAGCAGAAGACCTCAGTTGCCTACAACCAAGATTTAGTCTGAATCGCAGCGGTTTTGGAGAATAGAAACTGAAGTGGATTTAGTGGGAGGGTCAAGAGGTTCCCTTTGAAGCCCTCATGAGCCAACTACAGCACTGTGGCAATGCAATGTATGCACCTTATTTCCCCATATGCTTCCTATAGGAAGAGAGAAGTCAACGCGTTCATTGGTGACTGCAAGTGGAGCATGAACATTGGTGTGAATAGTGATCATCGTTTATGGTTGTGTCAATGAAAATGTCTAAACCCAAGAGTTTCTGTGATGAGTGGTGTTGACCATCTCTTCTACATCTTGGAGAAGATTGCATTTTCTTTGTGGTCCCAACGTCTTTCAGATATAAAGCAGCTTAACCAAGCGCCACCTGTTCTGACAAAATAGCTTTGCCAAATTCAACAGAAATCAATTAAAAAAAGGAAGGCAATATAGCAATGCATAGGGCAGGTAGCTGCTCCAATTTGTTCAGCCTCTAAGGTTAAATATTATATAGAGGTTAAGTTAAAGCTCAGCGGAGCCTGTGGCAGAGGGCAATGGAACAATCCTTCCCCAAACCTACGTTGCACAAGTCTTGCTGAAACTCATGGCAGCAATTTGGGGTAGGCAAATAAAATAATTGTTTCCCATGTTTGTGGAAAGGATCTGCCTTAACTGCAGCAGCTGATTGCAACTCGCTTTTATTCACTTAATTAAGATGGATAACAGATAAATGTCATGCCAGACAGTTGAGCCTTTGGCTTTGTCACAGTGATTGGGGATTTGGATTTTTACGGGCAAGGGCTGTGATAGGGAAGGTGAAAGGACAAGCTGAATCTTAAGAGTTACTATTGAGTTTAAAACAACAGAGACATTTTGCAGATCATTTATTTTAGGACATAGAAAACATTTTTAAAAAAATGTCCATTTTGCATTAGTGCGAGCAACAAATTAACGAAGCTTTCTGTCACTGGCATGGTTGGTGCCCCACGTGCATCGCTGCTCGCTCCCCTGAAGCTTTGCGATGTAGGTAAGCACCGCCTCTGTTTTGTAGAGAAGAGCCTTGGAGAAGTGAGGTCCTCCTCCTTTGCCCATAAGGATGGCTGCACTCAGCCAGATGAAGGCTTCACCTCATCCTTCATCCCGTCCCTGGGAGGACATTAGGCAGGGCAGGGTGAGGCTTCCCTGCCAGTCCAACCGCTTTCAGGCATCTGTAGCTCAGGGATCTCCTAAATTGGCAGCTATCTCTGTCTAATAAATCTGGATGGGATTTTTGGGGGTCAGCTTGACTACGTGAAGCTTGTGATGACTACCATAAATTATCTTTGTTCCAGCCAGCACCATAGGAACAGCAGCGCACCGCTTGCTTTTTGGCCTACACCTGGATGGCTCTACCTCATGCTGCTAACCCAGTAATGATTTTCATAATAATGCATCTTATGGCTAAGTGAAGGCTAAAGTTTTTGGTAGGTCTTAATAGGACACAATTGATAAAATTAATGGTGTCTACATTATATAGCTGCCATCCGCCTACGCTGGTGCTTGTCAGCTGTGGCAAAGCCATCTGCAAAATGAATAACGTAATCTTCCTTGTTGTAAAAGCAGAGCATTTTAAAAATTATATATTTCCATTTTCAAGAGTTCTAGCCCTACCAAAGCCCATAAGTAAAGCCAGAATAGAGGAAAAGATAGTACAATATTATTTAAGAATTGAAATAATTCAAAGTTTAGCACAACACAAGACAAATCAGGATGGTTGGCCATTATGAAAAACATTATTTGTAGTCATGAAAGCAAATTGTGTCATTTATTTCTATTATAAAAGGTACCAGGAAACCATATAATCCGCTATAGGAGAAGTAGAGATCTGAGTAATTGTGATTATTTCTCATTTTAAGCATTACTGGATCTATTTAATACTTTTGCATTTACCAAGATGGTTAATTTAACGTGGACTAGTTCATGCTGGTATGGGCAGACTGGTAGCGGAGTATAATGTAGTGGTTTCCAAGCAGTTCCTATGAAAATACTTAAAGAAATGCTAATGCCACACACTAAGAAAATATTAATTTTGAGGGGGAAAAGGAAAAGAAATACTTTTTAAAAAGACCTTTTCAGAGTAAGAAACTGTTTAAATCTGCCCCCTCCCCTCATTACCACTTTCAGGAAAGTGAGGTTTTGAAGAAGGGGAGAGCACAGGTCTCAGAAAAAGGAGTATGTGTACCGAAAAATGCTGGGGGTGAGGCTGACTTTTTTAATTATAAAAAAGAAAAAAAAAAAGAAATAAAAAAGAAAAGTTCCGCAATTTCTGGACATAATATAATTAAGAAAACCTTATTTTTTTGCCAGCATTTTCCAGATCTGTAGTATCCTCGTGTTTGATAGGAGGGAATAAGAACAGAGAAACGGGATGCCTATGCAGCAACTTTGTGGTAGGGATCAAAGATTTACTGATTGTCCCAAAACAGGCAGATTTACTTATGGTTTTTAATCAGGAGAAAAATCTTGGACAAGAAGCCATATGAAGGATGCCAAAGGAGAATGAAAGCATGTGGATAAAAATGCTCATGTCCAAGATAAGGGCAAAATGTTAAAAGTTTAATCTGCTTTATCATTGAGGAAATTGGATTTTTTTTTTTTGAGAAATGGCAGGTTTGGAGAGCAAAGGTTTGACGTGGTGGGTTAGGGTGGGAGCTGTATCCCAAATATTTGATGCTCAAGCGCTTTCCAAAGCAGAGCAGATCTAATCTCTCCAGACTTCAGTGAAGCATCTGACATGCTTGGAGAAGAAACAAAAAAGAAAAAGAAGAAGAAAAAAAAGAAAAAAGAAGAAGAAGAAGAAGAAGAAAAAATAATAAGAAGAAAGAGACCAAGCAGTTTTTAATAACTTGGAATCTTTTTTTTAAGAATTTCTGCTTTCTCTGAATTCAGAAAAACTTAAATACAGGCTGGGAGATGTAAAGGGTAACACTGAGTCTCTCCTATGGGAAAGTGTGGGGTTCAAGTGGGGTTTTCTTCTTACAGCTTACAAATGTAAGTGTGAAATTGAATTATCCTTTAATTAAGGAGATCCAGAAGATTGTCCTGAAGAGTAGAAAATGCCATATTTTTTTGTTTGTGAGATACAAGTGGAGTGGGCTGCATCTGATGGAGCTGGGGAAGATTTGGGATTGCCTCCTTAAAAAAAACCTTCTCTACAAGGTTTATATCCACTTCTTCATTGAAAATAAACTTTGTAAGCTTTATAAATACACTTTTATGGTTTAATGTAAGGCTCTGAAAAATGTGAAGTTGGAAGTATTGGAGTTTATTTCTTTATTACCTAGGCTACGGCTGCAGAACTGGCGATGCTCAGAGGAATGTATTTGAATTATCAGGCTGAACTCTGCATTTCTGGGCCAGAGTTTTCTTGGTATCTGGAGGCCTCTGGGATAGAGGTAACCTTGCCAGCAGTTCATAAATTTGAGCCAGGCTTTTTTACCTTAGTCAGGAAATTCACATTTGAGCTTTATTTAAGCTGGGATTCATGGTGATCTAATCCCAGCATGTTGCCAAAACCAACCTGCAATTTTTTTTTTTTGGCATTTCGTTGCTCTTTTTTGTCTTAGCCTTGGTGTTTCGGATCGCTCCCTTCCCTCCCTGTCGTGCTTTTTCCCTGGAGCTGTTAATCAGAAGTGGATGAATGCATGCAATCACCCTGCAAAAAACCTCTCTGCTAATTGCGGGCGCGGTGATGGCGGCAGCAGACAGAGGAGTGGCCATAACCGCAGGCACTGCTCTGCTGTGTGTGCGGGGCAGAGCTCATCTGCTACCCAGCGGGATGTGCTTTCCAGGAAAAATTACAAGTAAATACTTTTAATTTCTCCAAATAGCAGCTAGAGGAAAGCATGTGGTGGTGTTTTGCAAGTATTGGGAGACACACACAAGCACACACAAATCTGCATTGCAGGTGTCGTATGAAAGTCCATAATAATACCTGTAAAATAATAATATCTACTATAATAGTATATGTAATATAATATTAATGTAATAATATACACACACACAAACCTGCATTGCAGGTGTCATATAGAAGTCCAAAGTATTATATATCTCTAACATAAGATCTATAGTAATATAATAATAATATAATAGCATGTGATGGTATTTTGCAAGTATTGGCAGATTATGTGTGTGTGTATATATATGCACAAGCACACACAAATCTGCATTACAGGTGTCATATAGAAGTCCAAAATAATATATATAAAATAATATATACTATAATAATATATGCAAGATAATAATACATATACGCACACAAATTTGCATTGTAGGTGTCATATAGAAGTCCACAATAATATATACATATAATAATATCTATTATAATATAATAATATATAAACACACCAAAAAATCTGCATTGCAGGTGTCATATAGAAGCCCAAAATAATTAATCAAGTAAAACCTTGCTTCGCTCTCTGGGTTGTGGCTTGGCATGAAGCTTAGCATCCTCCTTGTAAAAAGCATTATTTTATCTTAATTCTCAAGCTTCAGAAGAATGCATGTGATAATATGAGTAAAACTTTTTCGCTAAGGAAAAGAACATCCGTGATGGGTACTTAAAATATTTTGGAGACCAGTTAGCAATGGAAATTTGTCCAATATTTTGATTATTGCATCTGTTAATGAAAAGGCGAGGTGTGTTATTTATTGCTTGTTGGGTATGAGTGGCCCCCTCGAATAACTGGAGATGCTACTCCAGTACGTAGCTGTATAATTGGGAGTTGAAAAGGATGTCAAACTTAAAATTATACATATTAAGTCAGTTTTAAAGGAATTTAAGTCAATCCCCCAAAATATCAACTAGTCAATATTAGGATGATGATCTAGAATTCCCAGCGTGGTCCTCGGAGCGGTGCTGTCAGTGTATAGGTTGCCCATATACAACTCTGGTTTGGGCAGTGATTTTTGTGTAGCCAGTAGAGCACAACAAGGCTCATTTCCCTGTGTGCTCTTCTTTTTCTGCAAATTCAAGCAAAGAATAGCCTGCTCCTGCATCCTCTCTTAATTGCCACTGTATATTTGCTTTAAATCAGAATACTCTATTGCCAGAACTTTTAGATGAGTGTTAAATGGGGAAAAAAAAATGTGGAGAGAGCAAAGACCTTCAAAGACCTTTCCTTGCTTGTGAAGCATGCCTAAAAATTCAACAAGGTAGGTCATCTGCCATTTAAGTTGCCCAGGCATATGGCTAGTCAGTTCTTAAATCACCCGTGATTTACTCTTACTCCCTGTTTTTGCATCATGTAGCTGCTTAAAATGATAAATAACTCCAGTCCTGTTCCTCCACTTGGGCTGCAAATTGTATAAACGAGGATGCATGTTTAATTTTGCCAGCGATAAGCACAGTGATACTTCCTAAATTGCCTTGTGTCCATCTACACAAACTCCTTTTCTTTCTTAATATTCTCAGTATAACAAGTGGGCATCCAAGAGTCCGTAAGCCTGGATTAATCCTGGACTTGGGCTGCTTCAGGAGGGATTACAAACGATAATAATGGCATTAACGCTGCAAGATGGGAGCGAAGCTTTCCGAAGTGCTTACGCAGCACAAAGAAACTTTGCTGAAGCCTTTCGACTCGTGTGCTGCTTTCTACTTTGGGCTGCGAAGAAGAAAACTGTGGTTTCTAGAATTACATCACAATTATAATATTTGTAATAATAGAGATGCAATATAAATAGCCTTATGGCAGAAGGGAAATATATGGGTAATGAATGGGTGTGACCTGCCTGTTGCTGTCTTGGTTTTTCTTTCTGGCTTGTGCAGCCCTTCCCTCTCTATAACATCTGGTTTTCATCTGCTACAGGAGAGCCAAATAATTTCAATAAAACTCAGAGAAAACATAATGCTTTAAAAAAAACCCGACATACTGATGTTTGCTTGGTTTTCAAGTGGGGTTATTAATTAAATTTATCAGCCTGGGTTATTGACAGAGTGGATGCTGACTTGGATGCTTGAGTAAATGCATCATCTGATGGACAACGCAATTACAGCTTAACGAGGTTGGAATGCCGCATTTTTCCTTACAAGGGCCTGAAATGATAAATAACGTGAGTTGAGGTTACTCTGAATTTTGGTGCATTCCCCAGCTGACGTCTCAGCAGAGCGCTGAAGCACGGAGGTGATGTTGCTGATCAGAACAGCCTTATTTAAGTGGGATTGGCTGTGTCTGCTCAAGGATTGAGCACACAGCAATATCTGCATCGCGCTAGCCTGCAGCAAAGATGCATTTCCTAAATTGTTGAATACTAGATATATTGATATAAAATAAATATGTAATATATATACGAGATATATTAATAGAAAATAAATACATAACAGATGAGATACATAAATATGAAATAAATATAATATATAAATATATAATATATAAATATATATAAAATATGAAATAAAATATATTATTTTCTTTATATCTGCCCCTCTAAGTCTGATTAAGGTTGTCATTTAGGCTAATTTTAAAGTTTAGAGGTAGCATGAGTCAGCATCTGCTTAACCTCCATCACATTAGCAGCCCCCATAACTAAGTTTTTAAATTGCACTTTATTGATCGTTGGGCTTTTAAAGAAGTCCATAAGCTCTTAGCGAGGGCTTGGCGGCATGCAAATGGAGTATTTGTCTTGCTATGAGCAGTATTGACCCAAGCAATCAGGTACTCGAGGAATATTTAGTAATTTTTTTTTCCATTTAGGCTGCAAAACTCTCGCGGATCATTAGATTGTCTGCTCCTGCCCTCACTTTTTTTTTGTTGCTGTGAAAGTTTCGTTAAGATATAATTATGAGTAAGCAAAATGTTTCTGGTTTTTCATATTAATCACATCTATTCTGCAAGAGAAACGTAGCTGGGAGAAGAAGCTTTTTGAATAACTAGGTCATCTTACCTGCTAGCTTAAGGTGTAAAGGATCTGTGCGAGCAAATATTAAACTCTATAGGAGCCATAAGTTTGCATTTTGACTTTAACGGTTGTCATTTTTAAATTGCTTTATGGTTATTATGTCAAAAGACCTTAAGTGTTAATTTTTCCAAAGAGTTTAATTAAGTTTCTAGCTTGCAATTGGAAATTCAAAAAGTAAAATAGCTTTGAACTTCCTATTAAGTAAAAAGTAAAATAGGTTTGAGCTTGCTATTAGGTCTTATACTTTGAGAGAAAATGCTGCATTTCCATTTATTTGACTTGATTCAAACCACATTTGATTTTACTTCACCCCAGATTGCTAGATCCATGCTTCATTTTGCTTAGGAGCAAAGTATCTTCGGTCAAGGATGCGTGATTGGGCTAGGGCGCTTGCAACTGCTGAAAGCGTTTTAAAAAAAATTATAGAGGTAGTTTATTTTTTGGTCCAATGCTATTCCTCACCATCGAATCAGCTCAGTTTCATTTTGTGCATCTTGCTGTGGACTGGTGCCAGGGACATGGTTAGGAGGACGAGAAAGGCGAACAGTTCAGTGAGTCGGTACTTAAATGTGTTGATAATTCAACGTGGAGATTTTCCTACCTCTTTCTACCTATTACATGAGTTGTCTTTGATGCATTTGTTTTCTAAAGTGGCACTGGAAGAACTGCAAATGTAGTAATAATCCGAAACCCACTTATACCATAGGTTTTTAGGCTGGCTCAGGATCTTGATCTGCTTGGGAATAGCATCTCCTGTGTATTGATGCCACGCTTCCCAGGGAGCAGCACAGTATAGATGGTAACCTCTTAAAGTAATGTTGATGCTCAGCATTGCTTACATTCAAACTTTGATTTTGGAGCTCCTTAGCACCAATTCCATCTTTTATTCCCCCTTTTTTGTACAGTCGCTGATAACATGGGGTTTCTTTTCCATGCCTTGTTTCAAATTCCACCTGAGTTTTAATTATTATAGTGACTTTAGACTAGGTAGCTGATGAATTTTTAGTAGCTCCCATCCACCTGGATGTCATCCAAGGGGAGAGACGGGGAAGAAACAGCAGAAAAAAGGAGAGATGACCAGGGTAATAGCCTTGCGTATCGGATGCTGGAGGCCGGATGACCAAAGGCTTCCTGCTGAAATCCGGCCAGCATGAGGTAGGACAATCATGCTGCTGTTCCGTTCGGGAGTTATAAACAAGAGGATGAGGCTCAGCAAGAGAAAGAAAGGTTTCTTTCTGTATTTTTCCCTTTTGTCAGTTTTTTAGCTTCCTTTTCCATCCCTCCTCCTCCTCCTGAAGTGCAGGCAGAGCTATTTAGAGAAGTAGTGCTGTTTTCACGAGTTTAATTTTTTAACGTACTGATTAAAGTCAATTTTACTTGCTGATTAAAGTCAATAAAGAAATACATTTAATACCCTCTCTTTAAAGATGCAAACAAAACCCTCCTTAGATACCACTAATCGTATTTTTGTTTGGGGTTTTATAAAGCTACTTTGAGTGAGCAGAAGCAGCATCTCCATCTTTCCTATTCAGGATAAATAGATGCACTCCAGCAGTTTCTGGAACATCCTGCATGCATGTTTTTATGCAAAAAGGAAACAGAATAATAAGTAGCTAAAAAATATAATAAATTCACATCATCCCAAATGCAGAGTGGCTGGGCTCCTTTCTTTAATCCCTCTTTCAGGATCGTGCATTCTTTATTATTTAAGGGAGATATCTTTTGGCTCTACCCCCATAAAATCTTTCCAAATTGCTCCAAGCAATACGTGCTGAGACATTTGGACTATACTATGACCGCTTGAGTGGTCATCTCCTTAGTGTTGTCAGCAGCTTCAAATTTGGGTGGTGTATAATGAGAATAAACAGATTGCTGTCTGTTGGCGGTAACTTTATAGCTCTATGTATGGCGTAAAGGTTTTGGAAGTGGATAATATGTGATGAAGAAAGTGAGGTCTGGATCTAAGATACCCTCCAGTCTTTTTCCCTGCGAAGATTGATACCTCCACATACACGCGCTCTACTAAGTTTGATTAAAATCATATAAACCATCATCTCTATAGTTCTGCCTTAATTGAAGGGAGATCCAAAACATCAAAACTATGTGTTTTGATGTGTTCTTGTCTTGTGTTCTTTATTGAGAACACAAAAATTATGCCTTGGATCAGACATCATGAAGTCATGTTCACCCTCTGGAAGCTCTGTATCGTGTAAGGGTGGTATGGGTGGTAGCTGGAGAGCTGGGGTTGTGCCTTTGGGCATCACTCTTCTCCCCTCGGTCCTGCAGGGAGGGATGCTCCGGTGGTCCATCCCCATTCTGGGAGCAAGTGCAGGAGTGCCATCAGCTCCTTTCCTTGCAAATGCTGGTTCTCAGTTTTTACAAACCAAGGGTAATTAGTAATGACCTGCTCTCTATTCTGATGTGTTGCTGTGTGTTAAGTCACCACTCACTTCCAAATAATAGATGAAAATGTGTTTTTATGTAGGTTATAAATTATATGTTGCTGCTCAGCACAGGGAGTGCTTGTTTTTCCCCTTTCTTTTTCACATCCCTGTACTCCTCTGGTTAAAGATCCTTTTCTCCCATTGGGTTCAACTGATGAATCTCTTGCTAAATTCAGAAAAAATACTTTGAATTTGTACTTGAGCTCTGCAGTTTGTCTCAACCTGGCAGAAAACATGTACTCGAAAGCTTGTTGGGTTTTCCAGCTATTCCAGTTAGTCTGGTTAAAGATACAAAATTTCTTGCCTCTATCCATATCCCATTGCAGCTACTATGATACCAGCATCAGGTTGTGATTTTCATTTATTTACTATATATTTAATTACAGAATAATTGCCAAAAAGCTTAAACACACTGTAGTGATACTTCAAAGCTTGAAAGAAGAAATACTCGTCTAAACTTTACTGTTGTAGAGCTTGCAGGTTTCTTACAAAGGGAGTTGTACTCTGTTTAATTACACAGCAATGGAGAGGGAGCATGTCAGCTGAATATCTTCAGAGTGGGGAGCAATCAGAGAGGATTTATCAGGCTGCATGGTGGCAATTAAACAGAAAAGACGTTAGAAAAAATCAGACATACAGTACCTGTCTACTGGAAACCACCACTTCAGGAAAACAGAACAGAGAAAATGTAATGAGCGTGTACTCTAACAAAGCATTGCTTATTTGCATGAAATTAATTGGAAAACAAAGCCTGCCGTTACTGTTTGCTCCGGCAAGCAATGCCCCTGTGAATTTTCCAAGTGTATCTTCTGCATTTCTTCTGCTGTCAGCTGTGCAGAGTGTCGTAGCATGAAATACTTGTGCACAGCTCCCAGTGCAGCAGACAGAACATCGCTCATTTATTCTGAGCAGGTCACCATCTGTCCATCCATCACACACCTTATTTCTGAATATCTTATAATTTAAATGTGGTACTGCACATACATGTTATTATTCTAGTGTTTGCTATATTCCTCTAAAAGCAAGAAGGTTTAAAAAGTTGGTGTTCTCCGAAACATTACATACAAAGACTAAAGATATTGCAAAGTTAAATGCTATTAAATGCCTTTGGAGACTTAATTTGCACTGCAGTTCTGAGGCATCATCAGTGACATGGCATCCTCCTCCTGCTTCCCTGCTGCGTGGAGCTCTGGGGATCAGCTCATTTGCGCAGTAAAGTGAGCTCACATCTGGGAGGACCCTGGCTTCATTTGCTGTGAAATTTGGAAGACGTATTGCAACTGATGGAGGGAGATCCCAGAAGGAGGTTCAATGGCTCTTGGATGCTGCTCTAATAATTGGGACTGCATTCCTTCCTCTGGTTTGCTCCATTTTGGGTCAAATCTCCAATGCAAAGTATGTGGTTTGTGCAGGCTTTTTGCTCCTTGTTGTCTAAGTACTTGAAGTCTTGCAGTGATATTGGATGTATGCAGCCACTGTAAAAATTAATACTTGAAGTGTTGTTAAAAATGCTGCCCATTAATAGAAGGTATGGCCTCAAGCTACATTTCTTAATACATACATGAAAAAATTGAATAGAATGAAGGTGCTTTTGAGTCCCCACTTCATGATCTCTCTTGCTTGGCCAAGGTGGATGATGAAGAGCTGCTACTCATCTTCTCATGGGGAGAAGGAGCAGCGAGGGCTCTGCATCCTCAGCACGCCGGCCAGCACATCTGTGCTGGTGCACCAAGGCTGGGCTTGGTTTGACTCCTGCCCTTTCCGAAAAGCAGGGCAACATGTTCCCAACACACTATCCCAACTGCTCAGCATTTTGCAAAGTCAGGCTAGGAAAAGGTGGACAACAGAAAAATATCTGTGTTGGTGTTTTCTGCTGCATGGGAAGATGGAGTACAAAATCTCACCATGTTTCCCTTAATTTTATTAATTCAGGGCTTTCTTTTTTGTTGGATTTTAAAAAAAAAAAAAGAAATGCAAAGACTATTCTCAGAAATACCAGCCTTGGCAGTATTGAAGAATACTGTGCAAAGCTAAATAGGTGATTTTGGCAGGGTATGCTTTGAAGTGAAAGCTCATTCTCTGTATGGAGACCTCTTGCATGACAAACTGAATTAAAACACCATGCCCGTCTTGCGCCATGGGGCATCGGCTGTTTTGCGCTTGTGTTGCAGCTGTTCTTTTCTCTGTAGACAGTGGATTGTATGGTGTTGTATTTACCCCCAGCTTAGTAACCTTTTTCAGTTTGTAGAAAACCTCTCCATTACGGCCTCAAAAATACACACATTTAATACCTCTGGCAAGGTGACAAGCGATACCTCTTAAATTGTCCTATTTTGCTTTACATAAGGGCTGAAAATACACGGTTAAGAAGTTGCACCGTCTCCTAAGACAAGTGCCTGATAGGAATACATTCATTTTTGAGACTTCTTTTTTGCTCCCTAAAAATAATCAGTGTCAGCTGTTGTTTTTCCTGGCACTTATCAAATATTCTGATCACTGATAATATAATTTTTTTTTTCAATGCTATGCATCAGTCCAGTGAGATAATTATTTTTTTCAGTGCTACGCATCCGTGTGGCTCCTGCAGGTGTTCTGGTCCCTCCTCAGTACTTAGTAATAAGCATTTTTAAGCTCTGATTTCACTATTTGAACTGTGCTAAAAAGGGGAAAAGATGTTTTTATGGATTGATCACATGTCCGAAGGTGCCCATGGCTACTGAAATGTTGCAAGCACTGGAAAACAACAGCCCAGCGGAGCTGCTGTGGTGCAAGCGAGTAATCTTAACTGCGTACAATGCACAGAAATTTGATGCTGCACCTTAATAGCACTTGAAATTTTGGAATTGCATCAAGAAGAGTTGCTGATTATTTGTATAATCCCGCAGAAGAGCAAGGAAGGGCTGGATACATGTATATTCATGTTTAACCTTGTCCTTACTTGTGTGATGTTTCACATGGCAAAAACCAAATGTGGCTTTTATTGTGTTGATTTAATGGCAGAGCTCTGATTTTTTTTTTTTTTGAGGGGAGGGTGTGTATTATTTTTTGTCTGTAACTAGCAAAAAGTAGCTGAGGTCTAACGGGAAGGATAACACAGGCAGAAGCCAAGCTGGGTCTCGTATTACAGTGGTATGCTTTTGTTGCTGCTAATGTGTTTTTGTTTTTCTTCATTAAACGTATTTCTCTTGGGAAAAGCAGGAAAAATATGTGTGTAAAATATACACGAGGGCTCCGTGCCTCTGGTAAGAGGTTCCAGATGGGAGGTGTTATGGTAGGGACACTTCCTCCTGTCTTTCAGTGTGTGGCATTGATTTTGGTGACAAACTGCAGGAAAACTTGTGTCAAGCCCAGAACAGTGAATGCTTCAATTTTTTTTTTTTTAGTGTTTTTTGGGCTATCCAAGTATGCAGTGGGAAGCTGAAACTTTATTTCTAAACATTTATGGGCCCATGTAGAATCATATTAAAAAAGGAAAAAACCCAGGGTTTTGAAGGGACTTTGAGAGGCCTTCTCCAGGGGCTGGAGAGTGTCCAAGGGTTGTACACCAGACCAGATACCTCTCCCTAATTTAGAAACTGATGGTTGGAGAGGAGGGAATGGAAGCTGGTGAAGATGAGACTCTTGCCAATGGGCGATGTTTTGCTTCCATGCCAGGCAGCGGCTCTCGGCTGTGGCTGAGTTTGGCGTTGCGTTGGAGATGCTTCTCTTCAAGAAGACCTCCCCAAACTTTGATGGCTTGTTTCCAGACCTGTCCTCAGGCTGAAGGTCCACAGCTCCACCACACAAAGCAAACAGTGTTGCACCAAGAGTTCCAGCCTGGGCAAGCCATTGGCAATACCAGCCTGTCATCACCAGCTCTTAAGATAAGTGAGTCATAGCTCTAGCAAGTGCTGCTGACTGCTACTAGAGCTATCAAAAAGTGAGAACAGAGATAGGAGCTTGTGTATGGCAAAACATGTTGTCCTGCAAGGTCGTCCTAAGGGAACGTACTCTCCTGCATGGATGTTTTTGCATAATGAAATTATGTTTTTTAAAAACAATGGTACTTGTTTTTGGGATGTCATGTGTTGTACCATTTTGAAGCATTAGTGTTTCCAAGACAACATGTCTGGCCAAAAAGAACTAAACCATGTTACTTTTGGAAGCATGTGAAGCCATGGGCGAGGACTGCCTTTCTACAGCTGTCTGTAATGCTTGATGCACTAAAAAGCTATAGGAGATGCTTTAGAGACAGTGATTTACCCTGTCTTTTGCAGAGCACTGAAACACGTGAATGTTTGTCTGGTTTTGGAAATGGAGAAGTCATATTTTCTTTGACAGTGGCTTCATGGCAGGTGAGACACGAGTGGTCAACAGCTCTGGAGATTCAAAAGCCTCAGCCTCAAGAAAAAGGGCAGTCCTGGTGCTGCATATGTTGTCATCTGCTCAGCTCAAGGGACGTATTATTTGCAATAAGACTTTATTTAAAGTAAAGGAAATAATCTGTGGTCCTGACACAATGTGGGGTTATTTCTAGCAGTTACAGAGACGTTTTAATTGCAGCATCGGCTGTTCGTGATGCATTGGTGTACTTACTGTAGCTCTGCAAAAATGGATTATGCAATATGAGGAAATCGTGGTATGACTTGATGCTGTAACATATAATATAACCTATTTGATAGTCACTTTAAGGGTTTTTTATCTGTCAATATTCTATTAGTTCTGGTTTGTTTCTGCTGTAGTGCTCCTTTATGGTACTTGTATTGCCTACTGGGGGAGCGTAAAGTCTCCTCCTTAAGCCATGACTTGTTTTCAACTGGTCATTTTATTGCTCTGTGACTATTTTGTATCTCTATATTGGTATGAAAAAGATAGTTCAAAGCACCCATTAAGGAGATTTTTCTCAGTCCTGGGACCTGTCAGACAGCTGCTATCTGCATCTGATGTAGTAAAGTTTGTTCTTTGGCTGAAGAATATAAATGTTGGGAGTTGTAAGAATCGCCTGGGTTGGAGAGACCACTGTAACAACACCGAGTTTCCCAACTTCATTTTGGGATACTTCCGTAAATCTGAAACTGAACCTGGGCTGAAGATTTTTTTCCACCAAAATGTTTGTTGGATGATGTGTGCGAGTTTGCTGGAAAACATGAGTGTTTGGCTGCTCTTCCCAGGGCCATCCACCCTATGCATAAAAAAATAAATGTATGAGCAGAGGACCAGGGATGTGAGCCAGACTTTAAGGATTTGGCAGCCTCTGCCTCCAGGATCCATCTGTACTGGCGTTTGCCAATGACCGTCTGCCAGCTTAGCCGGCTTTTTTTTCCGGTTACAGCACTTGCATAGGAAAACTGTCCCCGTTTGGGAAGAGGACTTAAGTAGGAAGCTTTGGTTTGGTTTGGGGGTTTTATTTTGTTACATCGTGGTTATGTGGTAATTCCTTTTTTTCCAGAGCGTTGCTTAAAAGGAAGAAGCTGAAATGGTCTGATCCTATGCTTAAGTATGAGAAAAGGATGGATATTCTGGCAATGTTGAAGCGTTTGCCGGGAAAGCAGAGGATAAATCTTATTTCTTACATAGCTGATGGACCACCTTCATCAGCAGTGTGTAATGACTTTTATAGTACTTTGTCTAGGGTATCTTACTCTATAAGTTATTTAATGGTGCTCTTGATATTTCCATTATGTACACTGGCACTTCTTTTATTCAATTAAGTTGACCCCAAAACCTTCTCCAAATCAGTGCTTTCCTATTAAAAGTAATTTTGTCCCATATTTGTATTAGGGAGTGTGAACTTTAAGTGCACAAAGACAAGCGGTCTTAACTGAAACTGTATTTTATGCCCAATTGCTGCAAAAGATTCATTGGTTAATTACTCTGTCCCAGGATGGCGACTTGATTCAGCAGAAGGGGGAATTGCTGCCCTTGAATAGTCTCAGTTTTGCTGTGGCCAGGTGGGTTTAGTGCAAATGTTTTACAATGTTAAGACATTTTTAGTTGGCATAAACTATAACAAAAAAAATGTTTCATAGTCTGTACCATAAGTAGTATTTTATACTTAAGTTCAATTACAAGAAGGTATGTCTGTTAATATGGTAGAACTCACTTGGCTGCCATTCAGTAACTGTAATTATGAAATTAAATATTTGATATGCTTTATATTGAAAGAATACCACTGAGTTTAATTCTGCATAGTGAAGGGTGTGCTGTCATTGACAGTGGGATGAAGAGTGTTGTAACCTTCATAAATGCAACAAATGGTACATTTGTTTGGAGTGGGGAGAGCCCTTAAACATGGTTTTAGACCTTTGGGCAGTCTTTTCAAGCCTGTCCATATGGACCTGTTCTCCATAAGGTCCACAGGGACAGGAGGAAGAGGAAGGGTTTCATCAACACTTCCCAGGTGTCTTTATCCTTTGGACTTTCCCCATCTGAAGTATTTGCAGGTCACATATTTGAAAGGTTCTTTGATGGGGAATGAAAAGCAAGGAGAGGACAGGGTTGCATCTTTTTGGTTGCTGTGCCAGCTTAAAAAAATGCATTACTAATTTTATGGGAAGAAACAGAAAACTACATGGTTTTGAGAAGCTTGTAAGCAAAAAATAATGCTAATAAGAGACACTACAGAAAGTGAACACCACCAAAGAGATGTTCTGCTGTGGTTTGCTATCAAAGACTAACATGCGATTGGATTTTGTTCTAGGCAATGTGTTGAGACATGACTTTCATGTTGCTGCTCTCTCTGCACCAGAATAGTGAGGAAGATGGCTAGATACTTGAAAACTGAACAATAGTTGAGGTTGGCAGGGACCTCCAGAGGACATCTGGTCCATCCGTGCTCGAAGCAGGTCAAGTGGGCTCAGGGTCTTGTCCTAGAGCAGTTGCTGTTTCTCGGCTTGATGGAGCATTGGATTCCCACCATGGATCAAATCACCAGCACCTTTGAACAACTAACTGCTGCAGGGCTTGCAGAGGTTTGAGTGTTTTTAATTTCTTCTTTAACCTGCAACAGACTTGTATTGCAAGGAAGGAAAACATAGATCTAGTATTTTTATTTTTATTTTTTTCTTTTTTATTTTTGTTATGGTACAGCAGCAGCTGGAGCTTTGCACATAGTTTCTTTTTAAAATACTGAGTTGTTTTATTTCACGCAACCTTCTGTGTGCTGTAGGTATTGCCAACCAGGAGATGTCATGGGGGTTATCAGCTAAATGGGGGGGCGGTGCATGGAGGAGGAACACCTTGAGTTGTGTTGTGAGTCGGTCTAAGTTGTATATAAATCCTGATATGTATGAAAGAATTGAAGATTTTAGATATATACTTGTGTATGTGGTTTTTTCAAACTCCTATTTGCCATTCAAAGTCTTCTGCTCATGTCAACAGCCAGGAGAAATTTTTTATACCTGTTTGTAATAGAAAAAGAAAAATGTCTTTTGTCATTATAGACCTTGTGTTTAAACTGCTCTGTCACCTTTGAGGTTTGAAATGGAAAATTGGGTTTTGGCTCTGCAATGTGCTCCAGTGGCCCATTGAAGAAAAGAGTAATGAAAGAGAAATCTTTTAAAGATTTTAAAAGTCAATGTTTGGCAGTTCAGGGTTGCAGGTCATTCTCGGTGAGAGCTCTGCTCAAGCGTTGCAACATGAGTGCTATAAATGCTTTGTGGTTTGTGCATTTTACCATAAAAGCATCAATGGTTTTATTAGGCAGCGTGGAACATCTAGCCACAACCAAGAGAATTAAAGAATGAGGTGTCAGCAGTTGAACTCATATTTAATTGCTGTAAACTAGATATTCAGTATTATTGCTTGGCCACGCAGAACAATGCCTTGAAGGATTCGTATAAAAGCTATTTTACTTTGCAAGAATGCAAGTTGTAGCTCATAATTTTTAGCTTTGGTACTTATTTAGGTGCTTATTTAGGTGCTGTGGTCTCTGCTGCATAGAGGTGGCTTTTAGGGCTCCTTACGGAAACAGAAAGTTGGGGGAGGTATCTCAAAGTGGTATAGTTTTAGCAGTGCAATTCAGGTTGACAGGTTTTATCAGGCGGTGAGCTGCAGATTTAAAAGAAGTATTTCCCAGGGCAGAAGCAATAATGAGAAGGGATTTAGCAAGGCTCTAACTTAAGTAGTCTAGATGTATTTTATGTTCTGGCCATAGTTCAATATATTTCTGTTAAAAACCAATATAACAGGACAAGAAGCTGGGAGCTCGGTTGCAGGTTGAATGAAAACAAGCAAAAATGATCTTTATCATCCAGCTGTTTGTTTCAAGATGCAGAAAGGAATTTGTAACTGCAGAGAATAACTTAAAAAGCCAGTGAATGCCCTGGTCACATAAAAAAGACATTAAAATTATGAAATTTCAATATGCTTATTTTTCTGTGTCTTTTTTTTCTTTTGCAATAAGGATATTTGTGCATTATTAGTTTTTGTCAAGCATAATGTATAGAATATTGGGAAAAATAGCCTTCAGATCTGGAAATAAATTACAGGTGATGTTTAAAACTACCGCTCTTTGTGGAAGCATACTCTGGGCTTCCCTAACAGAAGCTGTAGGTAAAGCATGTGAATGCACATCTGACACATGCATTGAATCCTCACTGTTACATCATTTGTGCCATGTCCATCTAACTCTGGCCTTGTGTTTATATTATTTGATGGTAAATAGACTTTTCCTATGCTATCTTCTTTAGTGCAGTCCCTGTGCATTAGGGCTTGGGCTCTTTGGGCATCATATGGAGTCTGCACCCCTCTTGTCCTTTATCAGCACCTGTATACGCAAAGATTTTAATTCACAAATATTCTCTTTAGTTGCGTAAGTTCAGATGAGCATTTTATTTCCCTGGCTGCTATATTGCTGGCTGACGCTTTGAGTTTCCACCTTGCTTATACAGTTACAAGTCATTCATACTTTATGAATACATTTGATTCATGAATTCCAAAATTCACAGTAAACCAGGGAATACAAGTCTTCCAGCAGTCTCTTGTCTGATATTAACCTATTTCTTGTCCCTAGCATAAATGAGCACGACTAAATCTTACTCCCAGTCCCTTCAGTGCCCCACAATGGAATATAACTATTAACATAACTATTCCATGATGGCATAGCCCGTACTGAGATCTAAGCAGTTGGCTTGCTTTTCTTCTGATATATTTATGGTATGGCTTTCTAAAAACTTATATTTACATTTCAAGTAGACGGGAAACCATTTAAAAACTCTTGTCTATTAATACATTTCTCTTTCTATACAGCAAAGATAAAATGATGTATTTATTTTTCCCTCTAAGGGTGGGTGCTAGAGGCTCATTTGAGAAGGGCAGGGCTGGGGACCTTAAATTCACCAGCAAAGGCACATATTTCCACTAGTGCTTTCACTGCAGAAACTGTTAGTCTATAGGGGAATGCAGCTGTTATTTTATATGGGAATGACATTCAATTAGGATTATCTATATAACAGCATCTTATTGTCATTGCCATATGAGAACAAGTCACTGCAGTGTATTCCTAGATGTTTGGAAAATAACCTTATTTCAGGAAAGACATTAAAATAATCCTTATTCCAGCTGTAATCTGTAATTAATCCAGATTGCATTAATTTTCAGTCCAAAATTAAGACACGACGGGCCTTCAGGGTCAGGCAAAGAGGAACGTGAAATATTTAGCTATGAAATTGTTAATTTTTTTTTTCCCTGCCATCCATGATAAGCATCTCTTTGTGCAGGAGGGTTGTAGGAGGCAGGAGGAATGGAGCTGCTCATTTCTCTGCCTTCTCTAAACTGTTGAATCACCAGCGCTGGGTCCAGAGGGATGTTCTGCTCCTACAGAGGGACGTATTGAATTTTGTTTCCTTCGAAATGTTGAGCCCTGGCCAGTAAAAGCTTTGGTCTCCCCGAGAATTTTAGGAATGCTGTTAGAGAGTTTTGTCCGTTGAGCTGCTCAGTAGCTTCGAATCAATGAGTTAGTAAAGGGAAATAATCCGAACAGATGATAATTTGTTTTAGGGAAGTAGTTATAACTCATTTTGTGTTTTCTGAGGCTGAACTATTATATTATGCCCTGGCTGCAGAAGGACATGATGTCCTGTTCAAGTATATATAGATTAGGCATGCATAAATTGAATTAACAGCACTTTTTTTTTTATAACCCAGTAGTTCTGTTAAAGAAACACGGTGAGTAAACCAAACAAAAATGTATTAAGTTGTCTCAAGTTAAACATCAGGCGTTTCTTTAGCTACTTGTTGGCCCTTCACCAGCGTGCCTTTGCCATAGAGTCAGCTGTAAGTTTTAACAAGATGTGATCCAAAGAGCTTTCTCATTTACATCAGCAATAAAGAAAAATGCATGAAAAAGGGATATTATGGGTTATGATTTCTGTAGGCGTTTGGGTTATAATATATAATGAGGTCTGGCATATTAATCCAGAAAAAAAGCTCATAAAAAAGAGGATTGTCGCAGTTCCTCACTCCTGTATTTGAAACATTTTCTCCTGACTCTAAATGTTCCTTGTTACAGAATAAAAAAGATTTATTCCTGGGTAAGGCTCTTCCCAAAGAAATCTGAATAAATAGACCTTATTTCCCTCCATGAGCTATTACTTAAGGTATAAGCACAGGGAACCAAATCAGAAAATCCTTTTAATATTGTTTTTTCTTAAATTCTTTATTAAATTATATGAAAAGGTGATTAAAATAGGGCTGTCATCCGTTTAGTCTGTTTGAGATTTTGTTCTCAAATGAAGATCATTAATTAGGAGTACAGAAAATTTATCTTATTGCCTTCATGAGATGTCTTAGATTGCAGTCAATCCTATTGCAGGGAAATGCTCATAATGTAATAAATATTATTTAAAACAAGTATATAAATATATGGCGATGCACTACCTTGTGTTGAATATCAACGTGTTCTGCTTATGGGCTTCTTGCTGTGTCTCTGCTCACTGAAATACCTGGAGGAGGGCAGGTAAATCCTTTGGAAATGTTAAATAGCATCCCATCTTTTAATACCAAAATGCCTATTTTGGGGGAGAGGGTGCCTGGATTTTCATCACCAGGAGAGTTTCGGGGGCTTCAGTGGTCAGCTGGAGGTGTGGACACCTTCAACGCCCTCCTGAGCGTGGGGTAGAGGAGGGATGCTGGGTGCAGGGAGGATTTTTGGGGGGAATAAGCAGAAAACAAGTGTGAGCAGCCTGAAAAGACGCGACGCCTCTGTAGGGGAGCGTTCCTTAGCTGTGTGTCTGAAATTATCTCTCAAGTGTAATCTGCTCGCTCAGCAGGTTTCGGCTATCCCAGAACTTGTTTTAGTCAACTAAAACAAATTCATACACAACAGCTTGAGTTTAAACAAATCCCTGTATTCAAATAGGGAGAAAAAAAAATCACATCATTATTCTGTTAGCAAACCTCCTTTGGTTCTTTAATCATTAGATCTAAGCAGATTGCTAAATAAATCTGTCTGGCAAGATAAAAGTAGATGTGAGAGCAAGCATCACACAGTTTCTGAAGGTGTCGGATACCTTTTTGCTAAGGTTTCATTTAATTTGGCCTTTTTTTGTGCTTTTAGTTGCAAAGTTAAATCTGAAAAGGTCATTTGAGAAGCTTCAGATTATAGATGTAAAGCCCTTTTAATCTTTTCTAATAAATAGCTGAGTAGGGAATAAATCTATTGGGAGCTCAGAGCTGAGCTCTGGTATTAAGCCTCGGCACAAAACGTATTTGTAATTCAATGTCCATACATAAACAGCACTTAGAAATTATCTTGTGTATAATTACCTTAAATAAGTTTGGCTTAGAAGAAAAGGTGAATGATTATCAAAACTGGTTTAATAAATGAAACATTAATTGGACGTGACAGCTTGACAGATTCTATTACCATGGGCCAGGTTATTATTAAAGTGATTTAGGCACAATTAAAAATACCAGTTTTCAGTGAAGCTGAGCTGCAGTTCTTACAGGTTTCCAATAGCTCTTCTGTTCAGAGATTTCTTTTAAATGGCGATAAATGACTCTCTGTATTAGGTGCCTTGGTAAGGCAGGATTTTAATAAAAGCTTTGCATGATAAAGACTTAAAAGCATTTTGATTTTGGAAAAACAACAGCAGCAAATCAAAACGTGTCAGACAGTGTCTGAAATGCTGAAAATACTCTGGGTTATGCCGGTGCTATATATGACATTGTCTAACATCTGAGTAGCCTTCAAAGCATTTTTTTCCCTTAATTCCATATATAATTAAAAAGCAGCTTCCTCTAGCTCATTCAAATTTAGAGTCTTGTTGGAGCAGTGTACTTTTATAGTTGTTTAAATGAATAAAGGACAGCCTTAATATAGACTATAACAACTTCAAATATTAAATCTCTCTTGTACAACTAACACTTTATTTTTAAACAGTGTTTCTCTGCCCTTCATGAATACCAAATTGAAAATGAATATGATCCCCAGAAGCTCGTCATTATTATTTTGTAGACCATGCAACTAACTTTCACCATATCCTTTTTATTAATTATACAACGATAACAAAATCCCCAAAGTCAAGTTGTTAGTGATGTGCATATAAATAAGGTAAAGTGGTGGCTTTTTGAACGTAACAATGGCATCTCTCTCTTTTCACAGGCTTTTGGAAATGCAAAAACGGCACATAACAACAACTCAAGTCGCTTTGGCAAATTTATTCAAGTGAATTATCAGGAGACGGGCACTGTGCGAGGGTAAGTGGGAATCACATCGAAGATGCTGTACGTAGTCTTACCTGCACAAGGAACCTAAATAGGCTGTTGTAGGGGTTACATGAAAAAAAAGGTTAATTTTTTTGGCCACTATGTTTCCCAAAATGGAGGGGGGGACACTTTTTTAGCATATTTAAATCCATTGGTACGAAAATGTTGGCATATCTGAGCTGCACATTGAAGTGTGAATACATCTGAGCTGGCTTCAAGCCAGTTGAGCTCTCCTTAATCATTATGTCAACTTTATAATTAAGCTGAAATGGAACTTTTCCTCTTAAGATAGCAGTTAAGGAAAGAAAGGGGAACGTTTTAGCTAGGATGGGTTAGGGAGCTGGAGCATATGATAGGAAGTAGAGGCTGAGCAAGCTGGCTTTGCTCAGCCTCAGGAAGAGAAAGCCAAGGGGGGATTTAATCTCCAGCTGCCTGATGGGTGTTACAGAGGCGATGGAGCCAGACTCTTCTTGATCGCTGACTGATTCCCCATATGCTTCTGTCTCTACCCTGAAGTCTCTCTTTAACCCAGCCCTTGACCAGTTAGGGCCTCTTTTTCCCCCAGGCCATTGCAAGGAGACGCTTGCCTCCATAGTGGTTCTCCAGGGTTTATTTCAGCATCTCTTCTGCTCCCCAAAGCTCATGGGGCACACAGCTGTGACTCAGACCTTCCTTCTCCCAGGGAGGGCTGCAGCAGAAGTGCTGCATGGTTGGAAACCTATGGAAGAAAACTTCTGGGTGGGCTTACCTAAGCCTGGCTTTCTCTTTGGCTTTAGGCAATTTACACAGCATCAGGTCATCACAAAGTGACTCAAGCTAGCTCTAAATGAGCAGGGCTTCCTTAACTCTGCTTTTTGTCCAGGTTAATTAACTCAGTTGGAAAAATGAACAGTAAAAGTGGCATTCCAGGGGTTGTATGATTTCTGCAGCTAGCTAAGAGATCTCTTGCTGGGACTTTGTTGTTAATTTAGAGAATTGCTTTTAATTTTTTTTCTTTCTTATTTTCCAGCAGAACAGTACCACATAAATAGCTTCCATTAATTTTTCAAATGAGCTTGGGTACTCTGTGTACCTTCCTGCTGTTTTTTCATTCTACGTCAAATCTGATGTTCTTTTTCTTTTTTTTTTTTTTCCTTTAATTCTGGTGAACAGTTCTCTTAAAAGTATAAGTCTCCCTTTTTAATACCTACTGAAATACAGAGTAACAAGAATCCAACAAATGCCTTAACAATGTATTATCTTGGCATGCTATATTAGGTCTGTGGAAGTGGCCTCTATTTATACTTGGCAGATAGGTGCAAGTAACATTGTATTCGTATGCTCTAATTCACAAAATAAAAGGAATTTTCTCTCTTCTTTAATAAAAATGCACTTTCTTGGTCTTTGGTTGCACAGTGTGACATGACTGTTCTTTGCTATAAGCTTGCTGCCCCGATGAAAATAAAAAGACATTTAAAAAAAACTGTGAGCTGTTCCTGGGATACAAGACCACAATTTTTTTCCCATAGTCTTACAGATCACAGGTATTTTTATCTTTTTTAAGACAGCATAGATTTTAAGCACAACCCGAGTCAATTATCATCCTGTATTCTGCATATTATTTGCTTTGTTAATCTAATTGTATTTTGCAGCCCCAAATCAGAATTTTGTTCTGTTTGGAGGCTGAAAATAGCAGTTGGATATTTGCTTACAAACCCTATGAATATAATGACCCAAAACTTGAAGCGAATTTAAACTTAAGAGATGTAATAACCAAGAGATTTAGTAGCAGCCAACCCCACCCCATGAAATGAAGTCTTTGAAGATGTCTTTAAGATTGATGGAGCATGAGCAATGGCTACAGTTAAGTGCGTTCCCATAAGGCTTTATGAATTTATTATGTCCTGTTCGATGATAAGCGAGTTCTGGAGGAAGGTCTTTGCAACCTGTTCAGTCCTCATAACATGATCAAAAGCCTCAACATCTGACATGCTCCATAAAATTGCAGAAGAGCCAGATAGGAGACATTTTAATTAAAAGCAAGAGTGCACTGGTATAATGGTAAATCTGTGCAATGACATGAGGCTGTATCTCAAATACCATGAGTTGGCGCTTTCAAACATGCTGTGCTTGGGTGTTTTGCATGTTGGTATTTGTATATGAAATTCAGTGTCAGATTTCAGATGATGTTACCTAGGATGCTAAGTACAGACTCTGTAGCATGCTTAAATGAGTATTTTTCACAAAATTATACTCTTAGAACTCCTTTTCTTTACTGTTAAAGGTAGATTTGATGTAATTGACAACAGTAAAGAAAAAGAAAACATTTGGAGACATCTACTTTTTTATACTTAAATTGGTTTTCCTTTGCACTGTCCTATTACAAGAGGGGACATATGTTCTTCTTGGGACATGTATTCATTATGGCCTTTGCACTAAGCAAGGAGTATTTTACCAAAACAGCATTTTAGTTGCATCTACAAAAAAAATTAAAAAAAAAAAAAAAGTTTAAAAAATTTGCCCTGATTTAAATAGTGGTTTGGACCAGATGACCTCTAGAAGACCTTTCCAACCTAAATTATTGCATGAGAGTGATTTTTTTTTTTGGGGGGGGGGGGGGGGGAGTCTGTAATAAGAGCAGAAATCACAGGGGAAGGTATGAAATGTCAAGGACGGTGGACATGATCCAGGTTGTCATACAGCAGTGTGCTGAGCCGCTACCCAGGGCTGTGAGTGGGATCTGGGACACTGATACCTTTTTCACTCATCTGTTCACTGAGGCTGCAGCGAATTTATGGCATGGCTTGGAAAGGAAAAATTGGTTTCAGGTTAGAAAGGCGATACAAAAAAAACCTGTCGGTGAGGAATATCCATAGACTATTCTCAGCTTCCTTGCAGGGAATAAACAAGAATAAACATTTTTGGTGCGCATCATACAAAGAAATAATACTGCTTTGCTGTGTGTCTTTCTTTACTCCTCCTATTCAGCAAGATCGTCCCATTGGGGGTTGGATATGCCTTTTCCAGTAGCTGCTCCTATGAGCTGCCGTAAGAGCTGTCACAAAACCTCTGCAGCATGTCCAAATGATTTATTTTATTTTTTAGTGAAAGGAGGGGAGAATTACTGAGATGCAAGTAATAAATAGGTCTGTCTTCCCCACCTGGAGACTATGGTGGAGAAGCGAGCGTGGAGGCCCCTCCTTGTCCTACCATGCCCAAGATTCATTGGGTTTCCTGATTCATACATGGCTGCTAGTGTTGGTGCCATGTCACTGGGTGTCTGTAGCTGGAAAAGCACAGCTACATCATCAAAACTGCCAATTATAACTCTGGTTTCTAAATCCCTATCATTACTGGTTAGTATTGTTTGGAAGAAAAAAACCTGTTTAAGCTTGTTTTAGCTACACAAGCTTGAAAAAAGTATTTAATATGTAAATTAAACATGTTTATTATGGAGGCTCTTAGGATAAAATGTAAACTCCAATAAGGAGCTTTTGCAATTGTTTTTTTGCCATAGCCACAAGTTAACAACCCGAGTTTTTGTTGAGAAGTGGCTCTTCTGGAAGAGGGGATGGTGATTTGGGGACTGATTCTGCAGCTAAATCTGATCTTGCAAACTTTTGCACCCAGGTGTATTTCTTGTTGAAGCAGGATTTCTGCACAAATCTTGGTCTGCAAGCAATTTTATTTTGCTGGCTTTGGATTAAATAGGTATCTGAGATTCTTCATTGCTGTCAAAATTTCCCCCTGTGCTCTCTGCCCATAGGCTAACGCATCTGAGATCATGTTTTTCATATCCTAGTTAGTGTTGGCTTTGTATCAAACCAAAAAAACCTCAAAAGCCAAACATAACATTGGGCATGTTCTGCCTAGGAAGAAATTTATATAACTAAGTGAAACAAGGCTGAAACTTTTTTTTGCGCGTACTAAGACTGAAAAGTTCTGGTAAAGCTGTGTTCATTTAAGTTGAATATTGGGTCAATGAATAACGCTTTTATTTTTCCCTTCCAGAGCTTATGTTGAAAAGTACCTCCTGGAGAAATCACGACTAGTCTATCAGGAGCACAATGAACGGTACATGCCTATATTTTGCTTACAGTGTTGGTTTTGACTTCTATATGTGCGGATCGCGTGGCACAGATAGCTTAAAACCTGTTTGAGCTGGCACGGGGGGATCGGGGTTTTCATGCTCCTAACCCTGTGCTTCAAAGATAAATGATGCATTTTATATTTTGCTGTTTAGGGAGGAATGTACTACCCAGGGAAAATAAACTCCATTATTTTATTCATAGTCCTTGACTTACATTCTCTGTCGCCTTTATGATTCATGTCATATGGATTATTATGTACCATTTGTTTTCTTGTGCAAATTGTAAGCTATTTAATATCTAATTTGGTGGTGGTGGGAGGAAATATGGTATTTTAGTTCTGTTTTACGGTTCTTAACACATTGAAACCATCGGAAGGGCCTTTAGAAAAAGCTAAAATGATATAGACAACAAATTTAAGCAAATTGTTCTTTCCTAATTGCAACATATTAATTGTTACATACTCCTCTCTCAGTAGTGATTACTCTGATTTTAAATAAATTTGCTGCTTTTAGTTGTCTTTCAACTCTTGGCACTTCTGTCTGTGTTTCCCTTTTGAGACAGATGTTGTGCGAGAAGTTTTCTCGAATGTTTATGGGCCGTTCCCAAAGTTAAATAGCATATACAGCCTTGACAAATGTACTCTTGGGTGTTGCAAGATGATTAAACTCGGTTCCTCTTGGACAAGATCCAACATAAAAGCAAAGTTTTAATTTTAGACATACTGCAACGCTCTTAGTGTTAATCCGTGTTAGAGTTGTCTTGAAGCAAAACAGATGAGTGTCACTTGGGATGTTTTTAGTTATTAGTAATATTCAAGTATTTTGAATATTTGAGTAGCCGTAAAAATTGAAGATTTTTCTGTTCTGTCTTACAGAACTGCAACTGCAAAATCATTACCTTTTTAATGGTAATAAAGTATTAAAAATAATAATACATTCTGCATTGCAAGGAAATATGTTGTTTTGATTCTAGTAAATATGTAGGCATTGCACATGTTTCTGGAGGAAAACATGATGATGTCGGCTAGGAATTCTTTAAGTATATTCTAGAGCAGTGGATGTCCTTGGATGGAAAAGAGGGATCTCATTCTCCATTACTTAATTTAATCTTTTACATCAGTGCAAAGTGAGTATGGGCCATTTCTAAACAGTGTTCAGCTCTGAGTTTGGAAGCTGGAAGATCAGGTTATGAGGTTTACGTGTGCTTCTCTGCTTAATGCTGCTGTTTATTTTGAAGTCTAACATCTTTTTTTTTTTATTTGCCACCAGGAACTACCATGTATTTTATTACCTCCTGGCAGGAGCGAGCGAGGAAGAGAGATCAGCATTTCATCTGAAGCAGCCTGAGGAATATCATTACCTCAACCAGGTGGGAATACTATACAGGAATACAATACATGGTCTTGCCTTTTCTACTGCTGATATTTAATGCTAATAAAGAAAATGTGTGGAGTAGTAAAAATGAGTTGTGTTAATGCTTTATAGGCAGCCTTCCATTATTGGAAATAATTCTGCATTTGCAATCTGAACACCTGATAGTATGAAAAAAAAATAAACCGGTGTTTTTCATTTTTGTCCCCTACCTGGGATATGTTAAATATATTGTGTTTTTAATTGTCAAAGGAAGAAACAGTAATAATTTACCTGTTATCTGTGTAAATGTCATTTACTCATTAACATCTGTCTGCTCAGTAGAAGAAAAGAGAAAAATGTGATACCAGTAGGTCTTCAGGATATAACGTCTTGCATGAGGTAGTCCTAATTCTGTAGCTTCATGACTGGCTGTTAGCATGATCCTTTGAATTTAACAATATAATAAGTTTAATATAAATAAAAACACAGCAACCATTGAAAATGTGTGAATTAAAAATGAGTGTGGTACTACCAGTGACCAACTAAACTCATACTTTGGAAAATCTGATTTACTTGAGGTATTTAAGATACAGTTGTCCACTGATGCTTGTGAATAGGGACTTTACTGCTTTTTGCTCAAAAAAAAGAAAAAAAGGATTAGGAATATGTGGAAGAGTAATTAGGTTATACGTTGATTTTAACTAATTGCAATTTTCTTGGAGCTGAAACATGATTAGCAATAAAGGGTGATTTAACCCACAAGCTGGGGAGAAATTTGTACACGCAGTGCAACCCAAATAGCCTTTAGTCTTTCTAGAAATATAATTTAACCCTGGAATATATCTCAATTACCTGGGGCTTTTTAAAGATCTTTTTAAAGCGGGCTATCAAAGCCAAAATCTATTGTAATATTGACGACTCCCACCCACTCTTAGCAGGATCAGGAAATTCGCGCAAATGAGTAACATATTAAGATCTGAAGGCTTTTTGCTCGCCGTCTTTGTGCCTCAGGCGTTAGTTGGAGAACGTGGTGTGATCTTCACAACCATCTGTGCTGCTGTTTTGCAGTGGGAAAGTGCCAAGATCTTTTGGATCAAATGTTTCGTCAGATTCACAGGTTTTGTTGGGCAATCTGGTAGCTTTATGCTAGTCGAAAACATTGCTTTTAATTACAGTCCTCCTTTTTTTTAATAGCAGTTTAAGGGCATTAATATTTAAAGTAAAATTATAAATCCAATGGCATGTAGTGTGTAGAACTAGTAGAAATGCGATAATTTCGGTTGAAAAGTTTATTTTAATCTAAGTTAGGATGCTGTGGGCAAGTAGGCTGGAGAAGGATGCTGAGGTACGTCCAGTGGATCAGGGAAGCAGACTCTGGACTTGACCTGAACACAGCATATGGACAATAGTGATAGTCTGAATTTTTAGGGTTTTCTTATAATAATTTTTAAATTTTTAATAATTAGGGTTAGTGTTAGAGAGTGTCATTTAACACTGACAGCTATGGGAAAATGGCTCCTTGAGATGTGTTCAGGGCGTCCTTTCATGTTAAGGCTTTCTGATGATGCAGTAGCAGCTTTCCTGTGCCCCATAGGCAAAGGGGAAAAAGGAAAATAGGGAGAAAAAAGGAAGTGGAGGAATAGGGAAAGGAAACTTTGGAAACATAAAAGGGGAAAGTAATAAAAAAGCCCCTGAACATTTACAGTAGCTTCTTAAACATGTCCTAGAGAAGTCCCTGCCTTTTTAAAAGAAAAAAGAACGAGCTCAGAAATGAACCTAAGTTTTTAACTAAAAATTAAATATTAAAATTGAAAAGCTATAAAATATTGAGCAAGGCTCCTAAAGGGCAACCTGACTCAGTTCTTGAGTCAAGTGTTATTTTCTTCCTCAGCTCACATTGTGTTATGCAAAACAAACGTGCATTTTGTATTGCAGATGAGCAATAATCTGTTCAGATATTCCATCAAAATGTGCTGTTATTTCGCTGTAAATGCAGGGAGCAGGGTGGGAAAAAAAGATTTTAATTTTTTTTTAAAAGTAAATTTACTTCAACTATCCCCTGAGTTCGAATGACTTCTCCATATCTCATACCAATTGCGGGTATACCTGCCATTGCATACCCTGCAACTTGCTGAGTATTTTCTGTGCTGATTATTCACATGTATCCATTTTGAAATTAGTGATTTGCAGGATTAGGTCCTTATTTTAAATTCATTAAGAGCTCTGGTGCCACGTGTCTCTTCCTCTTGGGACTGGTCACTGACATGTCCTTTGCCTTCTCTCAACTCCATCCCTGTCTGATTGGAAAAAGATAAAGCTTTCAAGTGTTGCTTTCTAATTGGTCGCAGAATCACACTTTTCCAACACTTACATGTGTCTAGAGCAGAGGTTGAGAGTAGAAACAAAAATCTGCTCTTCAGTGTGATTTGACATTAATAGCTCTTCAGCTGTAGGTAAACCAAAGGTTTCTCCAACCGTGGAGAAAAATAAAAGATCTTAAAATCCATTAAGCTTATTGCATGAGTCTTGAAAACACTGTAAGGAATCGGAGCACCATAAATGTAAAAGCATTATAAATCTTACCTTAAAAAAAATGAATATAAGGAATGATTGTGCAGAATAACAACATTTGTTTTACTTGGAAATTTGATATTGCTGCCCTGGTTAAAGAGCAGGTAGTGGGAGTTATGGTTGGTCTGAACACTACTTAACCCAGTCTGCCTTGCTTTCAGATGACAAAGAAACCCCTCAGACAGAGCTGGGATGATTATTGCTATGACTCTGAGCCGGTCAGTACAAGTACCCGCGTCTTCTGTGTTGCTGGTGCAGGGCTGCTGCTCAGTTGAATTTGTTAGGTGCACCAAGACCAGAAAGGTCTTGAATTTGTTAGGTGCACCAAGAGCAGAAAACGAAGTCAAATTAAGTTTAACCTATTAACCTCTCCCTTCCTCTGCCCTGCAGTGGTGTCGCTTGTGTATTAGCTCGTGACAATACAGATATTTTTTCCCTTGCCCTTTTTTGGTTCCTTCCATCTGGAAAGCTTCTTCAACAGTTGGATATGGTCATCTAGTTTTAGCAAACTAAGGGGGTTTTTTGTTCCTTCTTGATATAATACATGATGATTTATGGAAAATGTGATACAGCAGCAATGTGAAAATCTAAATTCCTTTCTGATAAAACAGCAAATCAGTCTCTCGAAGCCCTAAGAGATGCATCAGGTCATAATGGTTGTAGCAGTGTATCTGCTCTCCAGCTTCCAGGGGAAAAAAAAAAGAAAACCAAAACCATCCCCCCAGAACATCTGTGAGAAAATCAAATCCTGATATTATTCAGAATGCAAAAACAATTTCTTCTCTTAAAATAGTTCTTCTGACATGATCATCCTTTCCAAATGGATCGACCCAAAAAAGGGAGCAGTGAAGCTTCTCCCCCTTCCCCAGCTCCTCCTGTGCAACCAAGTCAGAAGTGGTGGCTTCAGCTGGCGACGTGCTTTGGGTGTCTGTGTGTCCCATGACGGTCTCTGTTGGTTTTGTCTTGCACGGGGAAGCATGTTTCAGATCAGCTGCATGTTCCTGCTAATTTTGCCGTGTGCTTAATGGTTGCCAAACTCTGGCTGATACATCTGGAAGAGTAAGAGTTAATCTGTAAGCATCTTAAGAGCAAGATTTCACTGCAAAATCCTTAGGAGAGGAGGAGGGAAGGGGAATCTAACCACCCAAGGTTTAAAAATGTTCAATATTCTATTGGCATCCTTAATACATCAGCATCTTTAGAGGTCCTACAAGAGCAGGGAGTGAAGGGCAGATGCTTTTCTATATACCTTAATACACTTTACTAAGTTGCAAAGACCTTAATTGCTTAAGGAATGGGTTAGGACAATTTACCGGAGGAATTAAAATTAAAACAAACCCCAAATTTAATACCTTCTCCTAGAGGGGCCAACAATGCCCTGCCAGCTCGGGGGTTACCATGTTATGTGTCCTTATTTTGCACAGCAAAACTGCATGCCATTACAATTTGGCTTTTTAGCTGGTATTTTATTTTCCTCGGGATCATTTTCTGTGATATTCATGGTAAATCACATCTATGCTTCAGCTGATGATTCACTCTTAAGCATACCCTGGACCTCTCCCCATAACCATGGACTCAACCCACTGCAGGCGTCCAATTTATAAAGATACCCTATATATTATATCGTCTTTAAACTTCCATGGAAATCCATGGATTGCTTCAATGTGACGATAGTAAGCAGGGGACTCGCTTTTGCTGGGAAACTAATTGCCCCGGTGGAATATTAATGATTAATTTGGCCTGTGGGCATGGATTTTGTAATGCCTGTCTGCCCTAACATCAAGGAAACTCCTTTTATTTTTTTTTTTTTTTTTTTATAATTATCATCCATTTATCATCCATTAGGAAACAGGACAGAGCTGAAATACTACAGAGAGCATCTGCTTTTAAGTAGATAATTTGCAAAAGGCCTTTCCATGCAGATTAATGATTTTGGCAATTGTTATGTAAATCGTTAATTAAATTGCCTTTGGCATAGATTGTGCTACTTCTGAGTGGTCTATGGTATTTTGCTGTTGACTTGTGACTTAATTTTGGATGAGTGATGCCACAAAATGAAATTGTGTCCTGGAATGTGGAGTGCCACTAAAAGCAATACTTGGTATATTTTAAAGAAGTTTTTAAAAAGACTTATTTGCAGAATTTGCGGGTACATTATTGTCCTGCAGACTCCAGGTCCCACCTTAGTGGGTGTGAAAACTTCTCCAGGTTCTCCTTAGAGTATGTGTAGTGGCCAAGCGAGCCCATTGGCTCAGGTTTGAGTTTAGGAGGGACAACTTCTTATCCTGATATTTTATAGTGTAAATAATTCCATTGCTGATCCCTGATGATCTTAGTGATATATAGTGTAGATGTCTTTGTTGCATTCCTTTGGATAAGGTGTACAGAGAGCTTATATGTCTGTTAAAATGGGGAATTTTCAATAGTCTGTTCAACATCTCTAAATTCACTTTGTCCATGCAATATTAAGTTGTTGTCCCTGAGGACCATCGATAAAAAATTTTAGATTTTCTTTTCCAATTGAATTTCTCCAGCTTTTAGTTGAGGGGATAGGAGAATTGGGTGTGAGGAGTCTCCTACGTTGAAATAATTATCTTAAATAAGAATTTCTCCCCATAATCAGTAGCTATCACTGTAATGGTGCTATGGAGTGGGATGAAGAATGTACCACTGATACTGTTGTTAGGCTTTAAATGGGCATAGATGCTTTGAGACATGAAGCTGATAATATAAAATAACTTTATTCTATATTTATTCTATATTTATGGTTTATTCTACGTACTGTAAGGGAGTACGACTGTCTCTTCAAGTAACAGTCATCATCTTGTGACTACTCGGTACTGTTCAATTATGTTTACTGTAGTATTCCTGTAATTCTGTTTAGGGCAGACTTTCAGAATTAATTTGTGCACACTTGCTCGTGTGGTAAACATGATTTACAGACAAATGACAAAAGAAACTATGTGGGTACAGATGCTTAATTAATTGTCACTGTAAATGCAGCTGCAATTTTAAAATTATATATCTGGATTAACTTGTAGAAAGTCTCTATTTAAGTGTTAGTAAAATATTATGAGAGTTAAGATAACACTTTATTGTGTGATGCACAATAAACTAATTTTGATTCAGAGGTTGGGAATTTTTATAGGCAGCAATGGGAAAAAGTATTAAATATAGGCTACAAAGCGAGAGTGAATAATTGATAATCCACGGGGGGGCCCAAGGTGGGCCAAAGCAAAAGGAACTTGGCATTAACAGTTTATATTCTCATTTAAGGAGCATTAATTTAACTGTGTTCCTAACTATTGGTGCAGAACAATATTAGATCCAGAATGTGATAGTATTTCCCTGAAAGTATCTATGACTGCTGTCAGGTTGGGGATTATTTGTAAAACTAAACTGTTCAGACACATTAGCCTCTAAGAAATATAAAATGTAGTGGATTTTAAATTCTCTCAGTGTTTGCGTTTTTAGAAAACTTCTTGGTGGTTAGAATAAAGTTAGTGAAAAATATATTTAAAACTTTCCCTTTCCTATGCAGCATTTAATTCACTGATATTTTACATGAAATGTGAATTTTATTTTAAAACTGAATTCTTCCTGTTTAGTTATAGGACCTCCTTATGGACTAGGACTTAATGTGGAATAAACTGCCTGTAAATGTGTAATATATTTCATCTTGTTGTTAATTCACATCCTTTTTGTACGCTAATTGTCCCACATTGAGAAACTCTTGCCATACTGTTAGAATGGTGTGACTCACCTCTTGTGTTAGAGGTTAAGCCTAGGAAATAAGGATGTATCTCCAGGAAAAATTAGCCAAAAATGCTATTTTGGAAAAGGTATACCAAGACAGTCCCCTCTGAGGTCCAGGCTATTCACACCAAGGCATTTGTGGTGGAGATATAGTGTCCTTTGAAAGACCATCTCACCATGTTTGATAAAAACGCAGTACAGAGAAAAATGTTCGTGTATACAATAACTAATTATTATATTGAAATTTGCACCCTGGTTAGTTTTTCCATAAAGTCCTTGTAGAAGCAGATTCCCCTAAACAGCTTGATTTAAAAAAAATTATTTAAATTTAAAATTTAAAAAATCAAACTTTTAATTGTGTGTACTCTTTCTAATATTTAAGAAGAAAAATTCTGCCTTGCCACTGGAGCTAATCCTGGTCTTTTATGGTATTGCATATGTGTTTCTTGCTGTATCTGCTATGGTGCTGTGAAATCCCCCTGTCCCTGGGCTGGGTGTTGGGGGTAGTTAGCCCCAGTCATTCCTCATAATGTCAGTGGGGCCTCCTGGATATCTCATTTCCCTGTGCAAGATTGGAAATGTTCTGGTCGATGATAAAAGGCATGGAAGCCACTAAATGATATTTATCAAGTGTTGACTTGGCTATCTGGACTTGTTCTGATCTTAATTTCTTTCAGTACTAAATCTTTCTGTTTGAACCCAACAGGACTGTTTTTCCGTGGAAGGGGAGGACTTGAAGCATGACTTTGAGCGGTTACAACTGGCCATGGAGATGGTGGGGTTTCTTCCCAAGACTCGCAGGCAGTGAGTTTATTTTCCATCATTCAAAGATTGTATTAGCTAATATAACCTCCATAATCAGTGAGATAATTCACCTGACTTGAGCTGACGTAACTGTTGTGCTCTACATAATATATCAGGCTGGTGAGAAGGAATAATTGGTGAGACACTGGAAGGAGGTTGCCCAGAGAAGCTGTGGATGCCCCATCATTGGAAGTGTTCAACGTCAGGTTGGACGGGGCTTTGAGCAACCTGATCTAGTGAAAGATGTCCCTGCCCACAGCAGGTGTGTTGGACTAGATGATCTTCGAAGGTCCCTTCCAAGCCAAACCATTCTGTGATTCTATGAATAATGACAATTGACCATTCATACAATAAAGGAGTAAGCAAAATTTAAAGATATCAACAAAATATGCCTATCATTACTGTAGTTAATGATTCTCTTTATGCAAATGGAGCATTGGCAGGAAGTTGGAACCTTGAAGTATTTTTCAGCCATTCATGAACAGTCATGCCTTACTCTGCATATCATGAATTCAGATCCTGGTTTAATCAGAAATGCTGAACATTAGTCATCATACTAATCCTTTGCATACAATTGCCGGTTCTGTAGACTCGTTTCCAGCTAGCCTCCGTTCACTAATTCACTGGAAGTGCTGGCTGAAAAACTGGACTTCTTATTTGGGTTGCAATACTGCCTTGCACTGACTGCAAGGAATTACATGCTTTACAAGGGTCATCTTCAAGTGAAACCACAAAATAATTCCTCTTGTGTTAATCGGTGGCTTGAAAGTCTCGAGTAGGTTTGAATGAATTTGACAAATATGTTACTAAGGTTAGTAACAGGCATAGAAAAATAAGTGTTTAAAAAATGAGTGCTCAAAATGAGTATGATTTTGACATCATAGGTATTGCTGAAAAGCACATCAGTAGCTGGAACACAATGAGAAATCTTGTGCTTTTTTGAGTCAAAATGTTTAATAATTTAATGAACATGGTTCTTACTGTTTGAAATCCTGGAGGTTTACGTGGGAACAGAGAATTACTGCTGCTTTGTACTAATGACACTTGAAACCCTATTAATCACCTTGGGTAAATGATGTCTAAGATGCTAACATATAAGTTTTTTTGGTTGTTTTTTTGTTGTTTTGTTTTTTTTTTTCAACTGGTTGTATTACCTCCTGTTCTTTTAAACATCATTTTTCTTGCTTTTTTAAGATGTATCTGAGCCAGCAGTTAGAAGCCCTTAACTGTGAGATGTTGTCCTGCTTTCCGCTCCAACAAGGAATTTTCACCCAGCTGAGAATCTTTCTCACAATCTCATCCTTTATCCCTACCTTGTAACAAATGAATTATGAAATTAAGACTGCTTTTTCTCTATCTGTTCCACACACATAGATATACCCAAGTATACATCCTTTAATGCAAGTATGTTTTATGTCAGCGTAGTTCCTTATCTTTCAAGAATCAGGTTTCAGTGACAAGGTTTTTCTAAAGCCTCTTTAGGCTGCAAGGTTGCAGTAGAATAATGGAATTTAATTGACAGAGTAAAGCCATCAGTCTGGACTGAGCAGAGTTGGATGTCACAGTAAATTCACACTTTTGATTTACTGTGCAATAACTTTTCTTGGTGCACAAGTTCTTGTATTTCTCCTAGAGAATTTTGCCTGTCAAAAAATATAGCGGATTCTTCTCTATACGAGCAAATTTATTCTCCTTGGTGTGGTACAACTGTAACACGAAAGAGTAGCCCCCTTCAGCTGAGTATAAAAAGGAAGGACATTTTAAGTATTACTATACTTTTATAAGTGATTGTTTATAGCAAAACATGGGGTTTCACCTTTGCAGAAACAGTTACAGAAGAGAAATGTTGATAATTGCATCCCTGTAATTCACGATAACGAATTGGTATCTCTATTTTAGAGATAAGGAAGGACTGGCTTGGAGAGATGAAGGTCTGTTGTGCAGGCAAGCTGGTGTCATGGCTAGGAATCAAATTTGATTGTATTCATTTTTAGCTCCCCGGAGAGTGCAGAAATAGGGACAAACAGAGTTTTTTGCTGAAGTCAGCCATGACTCGATAGTCTCAGAGCTACTTTTTCAGAGGAGGTTTTGTTTGGTTTGGGTTTTTTTTTGAGAGGAGTGAGGATATCACTTTAAAATTATCAAATTAAAAAAAATTGGCTGGATAAATTTACTTGAAGTGTAACATCTTTTCTCTGTCTTAGTATGCTTAGATATTATAGAAGCTTTTATGCTTTTTTGTATAGGTTTCCTACCTGGGACTAGATCACTATCACTAGTAGGTGATAAATACATGTGCCAGGGGACTGAGAAGGGTCACTTGCACGGCTGAGTCCAGTCTCCCCCTTAATTTAGGCAGCTGCATGACATATTTAATCTGGATATCTAGATTACTCGAGAATGTCTTTTTCTTATAATATGGGGTGCCATTTTGTAACTGTGGGTTTGATGTGTTAAATAATTTTCAAGAAAGCCGTACCAATGCAAGTTTAGTACTTGACTAAGTGAAACTATATTTTACATGAGGCGAATTGGATGCTTAATTTGAGGAAACATTTAGAGATTTGGGACATAAACTGTTTCAGATTGAAAATTAGAGGAATGAATCAAATACGAAGGTGGTACTTGGATGTTTGGGGATGTGGTTTGCTTTTTCATTAGCTTTAAGCAAAAACAACCGAGTGAAAATGAGTTCTCTTTATTTTCTTTAGAATTTTCTCTCTCTTGTCGGCGATACTACACCTGGGTAACATCCGTTACAAAAAGAAGACTTACCGGGATGACTCCATCGATATTTGTAACCCTGAAATACTACCTATTGTGTCGGACCTGCTGGAGGTAAGCCTTCACTTTCCATCCTGTAATGTTCACGCCTGATGAGCCACCTCTGTTTTATAATAGAATTTATTTCCAGTTTCACTGAAGAGTAAGTTCTCTTGTGTTACTGTTCATATGGGCTGTTCATGTTCACCAGTGAGAAGTTATAAAGATTTTTTTAATGAGGTTTTTAATGTAGGTTTTTTTCCCCTACTCTTCAGCTTCAGGTTTAATTCACTGAAAATACCGTTTCTGTGATTAAAATTTCAAAGATTGCAAACCAGTTCCAGGTGGAAAGCAAACCTGCCATTCAGTACGATAGTTTCTTCAGTCGCCAGCCATCAGCTCCCTCACCAAATTTCCCTGATGCTCCTGAAATCTGTTCCAATATTTGTATAAGAAATTGGAGCAACTGTAAGACCATCAGCCCACTCTTATGGTTCAGATGGTGGCTGTAGGAGATGCTGAGCTCGCTCCCCATATTTTGCTGTCTGTTGTTACCCTGTCAGCATCCACAAAGACTGTATTAAGGATGCTGGAGAGTGCATCGCATCCTTTTAGTACCCATTTATGGACCTATTATCCACGCATTTATCTAGTTCTTTTGTGAACCTCTTGATGCTCTCTGCTGTTTAAGACCCTTTACCAAAAGCACTTTGTCCTCTGTGAGTCACTGCTGTGCCACTATCATTTGGGAAGGGTTCGTAGGTCTCAGCCTGGATGGCCCAGGGCCATATCCAATTCTGTAAATCAGTGCAAAAGCACTAAGTTCTTAGGAGAGCTGCTCTGTTAGTCCAAGCAGGTTATGAAGCTGTGGCATTACTTTTTAATGATAAAAGTCTTCATTTCAATGAGCCAACTTGTCCTGTGCTTGCCTTATGCATTCAAGAGCTGAGCTGAACACCTCTTGACATGGATATAGGTGGCCAGAAGCTCTCCTTGCTGTCTCACTTTTCTTGAAATGCTCTAAACCACTTGTAACTCCAAAGGATACTGAAATGTTATACTTGTAGTTGGTTAAAACAACTGTTATCTTTATGCCTTTGTACTCGCTGGATGGTGTGGAAGATTAATTTTTACTGATTTTATGATAGCATCAGAAGATAACTCGTCATTTTGTGTACACGTGATGGTCTTCCCTTTCCTTCCCTTAAATAACGGTTGTGCTATCTCACTACCTAAATAACTCGGGAACTGGCTCTCACAGGTTTTCATAGCACTTCATTAATGCTTTGAATTTAGGGAGGGGAAAGCTTCTGTAAAATATGGCTATAAGCAGCTGGATGCTCTTTGCATCTTGGCCTTGGAGACTGCAGAAATAACCAGAAGGAAAATATGAGTTTGGAGGAGAATGTTGATCTTACCCTGTTAAAAATGGCCATAGCGAGAGCGCCAAGTCATTTAAGAAGTAATCATTTTTTAAAAAAACTTTGAATAAGAGAGTGACTTAGAGATCTGAAAAAGTTCCAGGCTTTGGGTGTTTGCCCTGACTTTCTTCTGCAAACAAACTCTTCTGCAACATCTGCATGCTGTAAGGTACCGGGTTATTTTTTGCACGTGGACCTGTGAAATGATGCATCTGTCGAGCCCTATAGATCCAACGGTGGCTTAGTGCCATGGTCTGGCACAGCACAAAGCATGGATACCATGCTCACTTGCAGATAGTGTCAGCAATACATTAAAAAAAAATAAACAAAAATTAACTTCACCATTTTGAAAAACCACTAGAATCTGGTATAGCTGAGCAAAGTGATAGATTTCTGTTCATCTTTGTCATTCTTTAGCAAGCTAAATGACCGTATACAGCATAAAATGCTTGTTAGTTAGATCAGGATGATGCAGATCTCGGGTGAAATACATTGCTGGGTTTGGGCAAGTGCTGTTGCTTGTCCTTAAAGTTGCATTTACATGGTAATTTATCCATGGAATTGGAGACATTGGTTGCCTCCAAGTGTAAAGTTTCCAATAGACCCACTCCCCAATCAGCTGAAATAAAGCCAATCATCTCATTTTCAGAAGAGGCTTGGTTTTTCTTTTTGAAATGCTGAACCTTTGCAGACCTGAATAGATCTTTTGTCATACTTACTCAGTTTTGACCAAAAGGACTAAAGGGTTCAAACAGATGAAACATCATCACAAAGAACATCCATTGCACTTTATTCGTTAGTTACAACTCTCCCAATTAAGTATAGTGAATTCTTCTCAGCCAGAGACCAAAAATATTGGTTGAAACATTTGACACTGTATCTTGTCTCATTTGGGTAATTGTTTTTATTACCTTTTTTTTTTTTTTTTGTGGTCACTGAACAGTATACAGTTTTGCTTTTCACACCATTGTTGCTGAAAATATGAATTGGCTTGAAAAAGTTATTAATCCCCTCTCTAGATCTTGGCATTACTTGCTAAGACTGAAAAATCATCTTGGAATAAAAATAATATTAGTTGACAAATAGTTTAACTTCTTTTCATACAGCCACTGGACACTTGGCAGGATGGTCTTGAGCATAGCAAAATGATGCAAGAAACCAGCTCTGCTGTGATCTGATACTTGCAGGCAAAGATTTGGGGAGTGGTTTGGTTTGGGTTTTTTTTCCTTAAATGACTCGCTGGATTTGTTCAGTCAAGGATTTGACATGAAAAAGAAGAAAAAGATCCAACTGGACTTGGTGGAAAGGCCCTGAGAAGGAGGAGCTGAATCCGGCCATCTCTGAGACCAGCCAAGAAGAGGGGATGCAGAGGTTTTGCTGCACAGCACCGATGGGGTGGTAGCCTTCATGGGGAGGAGAGGACCAAACAGCCTGGCTGAAGTGAAAAACTTAGGCAAAGCTAAGGTGTTTTCCCCCTCCAAAGGAATGTCTGGCCCAAATTATCATGAGCTTAGCTGGTTTATGTTGGAGCCTCTGAGCCTCTACAATTGGGGGAATTTCCCTGCTGCAGCAGTTAATGCAACAGCACTGAACAACTGTCCTTCCTCTGTATAACAAGATTTGTGTCCCTATAAAATGAAGCTAATATGCCGATTTTTTTAAGGAATCTGGGAGGAGATGATGATCTGCAATGAACTTGATTTTTCTTAGATACCAGCAATCCCATTCAATATGGTTTTGGTTTATTAAAACATTCAGACCAGCATTTGTTGAAAAAGCAAACTGCATTATAGGATTTTGGCCAGACTCTGCAGATCATTGTTTCATTTACAGTAAGACCCTGATTCCATTTCTGTTTTTTTCAAGAATAGACATAGTGTGTGGATTATGTGAGGCTTTTGGCAGGTTTTTCAGGGCCTTTGTTTAAACTTTGCTGAAATACTGTGCCATAGCATCATGTCAAGGCTGCCTGATGGATCAAGCAGACATGGAGTCCTGTGCAAGTGCCGCAAATACCACAGGTCCTCTGCAGAAATTGTAGAGGATTGTGTAAAGCTGGGGAGAACTTCTGTGTTTGTGGGGAAAAGCCTGGAAAGGCTCATTTGTGGGCTTATTAACAAAAGTAATCTACTAGAAATGATCTAGTGTCAGTTGACCTTAAGAGAGACTATTTTTTTTTTTCCATTAGAAGAGCAGGAACATTTTAATTGTGTACATTTACTAATACTGGAAATTATTTCCATGGATGGAGCATTGAGTAAGGAAGGCAAATTCTGTCTTCGCTCAATGGAGCAGTTTTATATTCAGTTTTTAGGCTTAGGTAACCAGCCTCAATGCGAATAAAGGTAAATATAAGTTATCACATGTCCTAAATTAGTTTTGCCAGATCTTTTTGCCTTGATGATGTTAGCTTTTGGAACTAATGTCTACCTCCATGAGAGATTTATGTGCTCAAGTTCTTTTTCCCCTAAAAAATTGTCTTCAGCTTCTCAGAGGGATCACAGATGTTGTTCTCCTCATGTGATAAACATTTTGGAAAGTAATTGGAGAGCAGAAGGGAGGTGAGGATTATGAGGCAGCCAGTGCTTGCATCCAGCCTTCTCTTCTGGATCTGTTTTCTGGATGAAGTTTTGGGAATCACAGAATCATAGAATGGTTTGGGTTGGAAGGCACCTCCAAAGTTCATCTAGTCCAACACCCCTGCAATGAGCAGGGACTTCTTCATCTTCATTGGATGTGAAGCTCCAAGCCAGAACTGAAGTCAGATAACTTTCTGGTTGTTTGAAAGAAAGTCTGAAGAAAAGGTTCAGATCTTTTTCAAGAAGAACTGATAGAAATCTGAATTTGTTTTCTGTTACTCCACACCAGGTAGCTTTTGAAAGAGCACTGAACACTCTAATCCCTTTCTCAAATACGGGAGAAGAGATAAAAAGCGATGTTTTCTTGCTCTCAAGTTGGAAATGGTTCATTTTTCTTCAGCTGCTATAACATAATACCCCAGCATTACTGGAGAAGCAATCTCTGCCTGCCTTGGCTCCGGCCCAGCCCTTGCGGGAACCCACTGGCTGTCTGTTCCCTGCTGGGTTCCGCTGACGTTTATAGCCGTGGCAGCCTTACCGGTCATCCTTCACTGGGTTTTAGAGCTCTAGTCATCCAGCCCTCTCAGTGCTGGTTTGACTTGCACGTGGCAGTGAAGTCTTAAATCTGTATTTTGTCCCTGTAATTAAGATATAAACTCCTACAGGCTGTGTAGATTTTTTTTAAGAGGGAGAGCAGGACTTGTTCTTTAGCACCAGAAAGCAAAAATCCATGAAATGTAACTTAGAAGTGTAACTGCCAGGGCGCAAAATAAAGAAATAAGTTGTGTTCTTCTCTTTGCTAATCTGCTAGGATGGTTTTTGTCTCTATTTTAGTGTATCACGCCTACTGGAGGAGGAAGCATAGGATGTACATGATGGGGAAGCTGCAAGTATCTCCATGCACCAGATGTCCTTAGTCATCAGCATGTACTGAGTTTATCTTTAGAAAGCTCCTATGGCTCCTCGTTGGCATCAGGGGTCAGCTACCTTCAAGCTGTGACCTTAAATGAAAATTAGGATAATTTGGCTGTACCCATGGTGTTGTCTCTTAGAGGTGATGAAGCTATCAAGATCAAGCTCCACTGGGTGGTAATTGCAGGCAGGGACCCAGGGAGATGCAGGGATTATGTTTTCATCCTTGCCAAGCATGTTTTTGTACGAGAAGATGATTTGATGCGATACCTCCAGGTCAGCTCGCAACAGATCTGGAGATGAAGGATGCACATCTGCAGGTCTAATCCATCAGGAGGGCAGAAGGAGAAGGAAACCAGAGTGAACATTAGATGGGGATGGTGAGGGACAGCACGGGTAGTTGTTTAAACTGTTTAAAATCTCTGTTTGCTGACAAATCTAGGACTTGGAAGCATTTAGCTTGTTTAGGAATATTACATTGGGCTGTTTTGATTAGTAACCATCTGATACCCCTCTGCCTTGTTGCCTTTGATAATTAAAAAAAGCCAGTGTGCTGGCTGCAGGTTTGCAGCATCCCTGAAGTGGGATAACGGATGGTGTAAAACTCACTTTTGTTCCAAGCTGTGTAGTTGAGGGAGGGTAGCTGATGGTCCCACAGTTGCAAGCTGCTGGAAAAGTGTCTACATTTTGCCTGCAGAGCTGAAATTTGAAAAAAGGCTATTTTTGTGAATGTAGAGGACTAGAAACCAAATGTGAAAACTTGCTGTGGATTTCCAGATGAATGAGAAGATTTTTTTCCCCCCCCACTTGATTTTGAAAGGTAAAATCAGCTTTTAGGAACTGGGGTCTATTACTGAGGACTAACGAAACAAACCTCAAGGTGTTGACGTTTGATTTCCAATGACATAGACATTGCTGGTAGATGAAGGTCCTATACAGGCTATTTGACGTTTTCTGCTTTCTGCACCACAACAACAAGTTCTTGTTAGTGGGTGGTGCAGGAAAAGTCAGTTATATAAAAATGCACTGGAGCTTATCAGGGAGACTCCCATGACAGTATTTTTAGTAGAAAGTAGGTTTTTGTACAGAACAGCATCATTATTGCGATGGTTTGTGAGATTTCTTAAGTTCCACTGGCTTGTTTGCATTGCTCTTCATACTAATTACTGGATTAAGCCAATGAGTCAAAGTACATAAACCACTAATCATAGAATCATAGAATTGTCAAGGTTGGAAAAGACCCTTAAGATCACCGAGTCCAACCGTCAACCTATCACTGCCAAGTCCATCTATACCATGTCTTCAAGCACCGTATCTATCTGTTCTTTAAATACCTCCAGGGATGGAGACTCAACCACTTCCCTGGGCAGCCTGTTCCAATGCTTGACCACCCTTTTGGTGAAGAAGTTTTTCCTAATGTCTAACCTAAGCCTCCCCTGGCGCAACTTGAGGCCGTTTCCTCTTGTCCTATCACTCGTTACTAGGGAGAAGAGACCGACCCCCACCTCGCTACAACCTCCTTTCAGGTAGTTGTAGAGAGCAATAAGGTCTCCCCTCAGCATCCCCTTCTCCAGACTAAACAACCGCAGTTCCCTCAGCCGCTCCTCATAAGACATGTGCTCTAGACCCTTCACCAACTTCGTTGCCCTTCTCTGGACACGCTCCAGCACCTCGATGTCCTTCTTGTAGTGAGGGGCCCCAAACTGAACACAGTATGGAAGGTGTGGCCTCACCAGTGCTGGGTACAGGGGCACTATCACCTCCCTGGTCCTGCTGGCCACACTATTCTTGATACAGGCCAGGATGCCATTGGCCCTCTTGGCCACCTGAGCACACTGCTGGCTCATGTTCAGGCGGCTGTCAACAAACACCCCCAGGTCCTTTTCCGCCAGGCAGCTCTCCAGCCACTCCTCCCCCAGCCTGTAGCGTTGCATGGGGTTGTTGTGACCCAAGTGCAGGACCCGGCACTTAGCCTTGTTGAACGTCATGCAGTTGGCCCTGGCCCAACGATCCAGCCTGTCCAGGTCCCTCTGTAGGGCCTTCCTACCCTCCAGCAGATCGACACTTCCACCCAACTTGGTGTCATCTGCAAACTTACTGAGGGTGCACTCGATCCCCTCATCCAGAGGGGAACGTTTCCTATCATCCATGTCAAATTGTAAATGGTTTACCTGGGATAAAAATATGGCCCTGGATGACTTCAGAAATGTGGATTTGGTGCTTCTGGTCTTCATCAGAGATGTTCTGAGCAGGTCTGGTGTCTGCACGGAGTCCTTCGGTTATGATAAGCAGCTTGTATAGACTTCAGTGCGGCTTCTCAAGAAACAACATCTCCATATCAATCCATAGCTACCAGCTCTGGGCTCAAAGACTTTCCCCCAGACTAACAATTTCTTTTTTTGACACTGAAATTTAGCAAAGAGCAGTTAACGACTCAAAGTGTTTAGGTCTAACTTACACATAAGCGTATCACTATCTATTCTGGTAGAGAGGGCACGCTTCTGAATTTCTCCAGGGTATATCAAAATAAGAGGGACTTGAAACTGATTGAAAAAGAGGCTTTCTCCCAACAATTCATGGCAGGTATTGCTTCATTTGTCCGCATCATCTACCTACTTGCCGAAGTGTCTGTGTTTACACAACTGATTTTTTTTTCTGCAAACTGGTTTCTGTTACGGCTGATTAGAGATTGTCACCTTGCTGGGAACTGATGTCTTTAAGGAGTAAGTATCAGGCGCAAATAGCAGAGTAAATATCAGGTGCTTTTCAAAGGGTTACTTCCTCCTTTTAATTCCTCCGCACCCTGAAAAACACCAAAAAACCCCACCACTTGGATATCTTAAACTGATGACGCTATTTTGCTTATTTGTAGAGTAATTTGTATGATGTCATCTTGGCAATATTAGAAAGTTGACTTATTTTGCCAACAAAAAGTGTGGGAGGGAGGACCTGTACTGATAAGGAAGGAAACCAATGGGAAATTGCTAGAAATGCGATGATGACTGAATGTGGAAAATCAGGTTCCCTTGAATACAGTGGTGTATGATTTCTGATGCTGGATTTATGTGCTGAGTTGTCTCCTCCCAATGGCTAGCTTGTTCTTATGCATTGAACATTAACTCTGCAAAGGCTGGCAAAAGTGTTTATTTTTTTTTTAAAATTAAATTTCAAAATTTTATATTTATGAAAATGTTTACACTTATAAATTTTAATTAAAAAAATAGATTTAAAAAATTTATTCCTAGAATAATCATTAACATCAAGATTTTTGTTTTAGGTGAAAGAAGAGATGCTGTTTGAGGCCCTGGTTACCAGAAAGACAGTGACAGTAGGAGAGAAGCTGATCTTACCATACAAACTAGCAGAGGTCTGTACCTGATGGTTATTATTAAAACGGCAACTCTTAGGATGGTTTTCAATGCATTGAGATGTACACTCAGCTCTGGTAGAGTTTCTTTCAGTTTTTATTTATTTACATAGAAATAATGTAGGAGAAGCTAATGCGTATGAATCTAGAAAATTATTGACTTTACCTTCTATGCCATTCCTGGAAAGCAGGTTTGCACTTTATTCTGTGATAATCTTTAACTGTTTTAATGACTGACAGTTGTGTAAGTGTTCTCTGAAGCAGAATTGTGTGTTGCTGAGTGTATATGATATAAGTAGTAGTCTTCATATGTCATTCCTTACACTGTAGCCCTGATTCATCCCACAGCAGAGTGGTGACCTAAGACCTCCAGAAAATTTTTGGTGGGGTCCTAAACGCCTACATTAGTCATGGTTGGAGAAGTCATATGGGAGAAGCTGGAGATCCTCTGTAGGAGATTCCCATTATCTTTTCTTCAGACCTCGCATAACCTGGGTCCTTGCGTGATGCTTTGGAGCAGCCACAACTCGATCAGCTGCTCTCAAACTTGAGCGTAGTCTGCGCCGCTGCTAACCATGGGGCTGGCACTGCATGAAATGTTTAACTTCTCTATTATGGTCTGTCTCAGGATTACAATGTCAGCAAATGTTTTTTTTTTTTTCTAAATATGTGGTTTCCAGGAATTTTGAATTATATTCTGTGGCTGGTAAACAGAAACACCTCTGTTTTCTTCTTATATTCCCCAAAGTATATAAGCTCTATTCTGCTGCAATACTTGTTTTGGCTGTTTCTACATCTAGTGTTCTTGTATCCCCCCCAGGTTAAGAACATTGAGCGTGGCATCACACCACGTTCGGTCCCTTGGTTCCCCCTTGTTGTCATATGGTTGTATGAGAATTTGCAACATCTTGAGTAATGTCTCTGAGAGCATTCTGTTGTGTCAGAAATAAGTAAGCACACGATGTGTTGTCATTAGGTCAGCTGTAGATACTTTTATTCCTTTTTTCCAGGGGAAAAAAAAAATCTTTTCTCCCCTTTTGAGATTGTGTGTTTAAGCTCAGTAACTGTTACTGAGCTTTAATCTTTAAAAGTTAAGTGTTGCCTATGTGCAAGGCTTGAATCTCACCTAACAAAGGGCACACAAATGCTCTTACTGTGTCTTTGTGATGGACTTGTAATGGATGTGATATTTGTACTTTTTTCCTGCATCTTGGGCACAGACTTAAGAAATTGCTAGAAAAGCTTAAAACGTAACTATAACCACCCTTCTGCTGGAGGTGACTTCCCAGCAGCTGTGGTGATGGAACAACGTGCAGCAATGTGCTTTCAAGCACCTCGCTGCAAAACTTGACAGGTTGGATTAAACTATTTCTTCTAATATTTTAATATGGACTACCAGTTTTTGTATTGAAACAGCTTGGAACAGTCTTACCTTGAAACAGTCTTACCTACATGCTCTTTCTGTTGAGATCAAGGAGTCCCTCTTGCTACCTAAAATAGCTGAGCATGAATTTCTCAAGTACTTTCCAAAACGTTTTTGGTGATGTCTCTGCTCACAAATCTCAGGTATTCACTTATAAAGGTTTGTCACTAATATCTAGTACAAGAAATGAAAGATCAGGGTGTGGTGACTGTGGGGGAAGACAAAGGAGCACAAGGCTCTGGTGGGAAAGGCTGATGTAATCTCTGTGACGAAATCATTTTGTAAGAAGCCATGAATTGTGTTAAGAAAAGATAGGCACCACCCATGCTTTTTATTCACTGTCCTTACAACATTAGCATCCTGACCACCAAATTTTATCCGACAGTGACCTCTCTCTGGTAGCAGGTTCACTACTGACTTGCTCACGCTTGACATACTAGAGCAAAATTTGAGATACCCTAACTGGAACCTCACCCTGATAAGGGGTCTTCTCCTGGTCTTCCTCTGGCTTGGGGAGTAGGAGAAGTGACTTATTCAGATCCATCTGAATCAGGAGGGAAGAGTAGGATTCATTTGACATTTTGGGACTTTACAAAGAATACTGATGTCTGATAATCCCACTCATGACTAATGGGACTGTTGGCACTGTTGGGAATTAATGGCCTGGTTATTCTTCGTGTGTGTTTTACAAAAGAGCATTATAGTTGGCTCAAATGGATGGGGTGATTAAGGTTTTGCGGATTTTCAGACATGACTGTCCCACCACAACTCCTGTAACTCATACACAGCGGCCTTTCCTGATAAAGCAATGATGTATGTCACAGCTACTTTATTTTTCAGATGTTGAAATGCTTGATTTTTTTTCATGGCTTGTTGATACACTGCAAGTTTCAGAGGAGTTTGTCTGGAAAAGACTGTACGGCAGTGGCTCTCAATTGTAAAATGTCATTTTGGCATGTGCTTGCTTTTTTACACCATCAAGAGCAGCGGCTTGGATCTGCTAAGTGCCTTCCAAGGCTTTGAACAATTTTATATAGGCAGCCTGCACAATGTAGCCATTATTAAAAGAAGAGCAAAAACTCAGCAAGAGAAGAAATTCTAAGAAATTTTACTTGGTCTGAAACCGGTTGTCTAAACTGTGAGTGGAAATAGTAAAATATTGGGCTCTATGGGTGAAGTGGGGGTAAGTAGCATTGGGCTTCTACCTCCAACATCACTGATGAGATTGCTCAGGATAGCGGGAGAGTTTGTTTTTGAGGAGATTGTGTGTCTCCTGATGGAGCTGGGTTTCTTGGTTGTCTTCTGCCTCTTTATGAATTTTGGGTTATTAGTGAGGAGTTAGAAGTACGGAGCTTTAATCTGAAATAAACCCTCTTATGCAAAAAGCCTTGAGATCTTACATTTGGGATGGGTTCTTGAGCTTTGATGAGGTTCCTATGTGCATCTACTCCATACTAGAGAGACACGTATTGTATTCAGTATGGGTGGTTGGACTTGCCCATAGGGGTTCAGGCATTGTTTCACTTTCTGTGCTCTGCACAGGGGCTGACGTTTGCTGATTGCTTTCATCGAACAGTCTTGGAATATATGTGGATGACAACTTCACACAGAAATACTCTCCATGAAATGGCTAATGCTAATGTGATCACTCTGTGATCGCAGCCTGCCTCCTGTGAGATCTGTAACCTTAGGGTCCTGCCGTGACAATTGGCACCCCCCCTTAATAGTCTTGAATGGGCAGAGGAAATGCAGGTGGCCTAGAATAATCCTTTCCTCCAGAGGTTTGGAGGCATCAGAGCTGAGACTGGACTTTATTATACCAAGTCAAGCCTTTTCTCTTCCATGTTCCCAAGCTGTAGCTCCACAAGCGCACGGAGAGGATGCGTTTTTTTGGATTTGCAGTGATGCCACATTCCTCTCTGTCTGCATGCTTGCTCACTGCATTGTTATTGTACGCTGATTAGAAACACTGTCCTGTGGTTTGGGGCTTTTTTTTTTTTTAAACAATGGTTTGAGCACTTGGCAACTCCTCGTTTGAAACATTCTCCTTCATGACAGTTACAAATTTATATCAGGCTCTCTTCCTGGGTTTGTTCTATTCATCTTTGCAGTAATTTATGTAAAACAGGATATTTGATTCTGGCACATTTTGATGCTTGGGTAAAAGGTACTGCAGAACTGTCCTTGTGGGGACAACTTGCAGATGGACATCCTAGCAGCCTGAAGCCTGGAGTGTTGAAGGAGACAGCTGCACTTAGCAACCATCTCCTCTCTGTTTATTCATATTGTACTTCTTTACTTATGACTTTTCTTGATGGCTTTGCCCCCATGAGTCGCGTGCCATTTTTAGGTTAGGCACAAATGTTGGCTTTGTCAACTCTGTGTTTCTTTCAATAAGTCAAGACTTTTTGAGTCTTGCCTGCATACAGCTGTTCTGCTGGATGACCTGGGAGGACCTAAATCAGGTTAATGGGTTAAAATGTTATATTGAAGTCCAACAAGAAGGTAGGACTCCAACAAAGCAAAAGCACTGCCTCCTGCGTACCGGCAGTTGCCAGTGCCATCATCTTCAGCTGACCAAGTTCTTCCCAGCACATACAGATTTTATTTTACTTTATTTTACCCAGGATGGTACAAGATGTATGATAGCAGCACCTACTCAAGCAGGGCCGTAGCCAGAAGCAGATAAACTGTTGTGAACTGAGCTCCCATTTCAAGGTGCGATCTGCTGTTTCTTGGTGTGTAGTCAGCGCCTGTCCTCAGGGTATTACAAGGATTATGGAATGAGCATGTGGTTCTTCAGGAAGACCCTGGAAATTGTAATGTGCTATCAGGTTTTTCTGATTGTTCAGTAAATCATGGTGTATTGTTAAGAGGTTGTGTCTGACCTTGGTTTTAACGGAGCTACTGGTATTTCTGAAATTAAGGAGTGGCAGTTAAGGAGAGACCTGGTTTTGAAGGTAAAAAACGCTGCTTTGTAGTTGCAATCCCTCCTTGCTGTGGCACTGGTGGCAAATGTGGGCTTGATTGTAGATCCCATGCGTCTGCAGCCCTGCGGGGAGAGCTGCGTGTATGCTCTCAGTCTGCATCTCCAGCAGTTGTCGAAATTTAAATGAGCAAGGACAGCACATCCATAAATAAGGCTTATATTTACCTCTGGCAGCTGCCTCTTATCTTCAGAGCCACGCTGGCTTGTCTGCCACAGAGCTGCCTCCTGGAACCATTCATTTTTCCTTTTATAGTAGCTGGATGGTATTTTAATGCAGTGTTGGAAATGACTGCGTAATTTGGTTTAGTGCTAAGGTTCAGAAGCTTTATGCTGTAGATAAACTTAGAGAAAAAGCTGCATGGACATGAAAGGCTGCAGTTGTGTTCAGAGGTCTTGGTTCGTTGTCCAGAACAGCTGCCAATGTCTTTATCAGGAGCGAGATGGTGTATTAATGGAGCTAGCAGCAGTTAATGGATTTCCAGAGAAATCAGTGTGTATCTGTGCAGGGTGAGGGCAGTATCAAGTTCACTTAATTTAACAAATAAAATGCAGTGGTAAGGGCCTTTCAAAAGGAGAAGATTTGACTATGGGAGCAAGAGAGTCATCAGTGGTATCTGGGATGATTAGAGTATTTTGATTCAGGTCTGTCTTGAATGTTGGGCATCTCTCTGCAGCCACAGTATTATTCTTCCTAATAAGGTAAAATATAGCAGGCACATAGACGAAATAGGGAAAAATGGGATTTTAATGGTAGCAGAATAATAATGCACATTGAGGGTTGCTGTTGTTCTTCCCCAAGTGCCCCTCAACTCCAGACTCTGGGCATTTTTTTCATATATTATTGTGTGCATTTTTGCAGTCCTGCTACTGAGGTAAGAAAGTTTCATAAGCCACAATTCAGGTATTTAAAAGAAAAAAAAAAACAGATGCACTAAATATTAAGCAGCTTGACTGATGTTTGGTAGGAAACATGCAGCCAATGCAGGAGCTGAGCACTTTAATCAAATCTTTGTGGAGAACTTGGGGGTTGTTAAAAATCCTTCTCTTGATCCTGTTTGTAATCTGAGCATCATCTTAAGATTAATCTGTGCAAGGAACTGCCCATCTTGGCCACATCTGTCTTCCTGCTTCTATCTAAATAATTCAAAGAATTCATTTTTTTTCCATCTCAGTTTACTGCAAGGCTCCAAGGCCATTAGTTTATGCCTTGGCTACTACAGTCATATGCCTCTTTCAAATCTATTCAGCATCTTGACTGGTTGTTCTCACTTCCCCTTTCCATCACGCCAGAGACGAGACCTGCGTCTGAGCTCCTCAGCCATCCCCACCTTGTTTCCATCCCATTTGTTCTGCTTATCAGGCTGGCGTCTGTCACCTGCTTCTCTGTTTTTTACCAGTCTCCGCATTTTTTCCATGTTCTTCATCAGATGAGGAAAAACTCATTATCAAAGTAAATACATCTGTTAGTGAATCCTCTTTTACATCCTCCCAGAAAACAGATTTTTCCATGATGCTTTCAATTCATTTAGTTCTGTTGGTATTTCTTAAGCAAATGACTTTGCAGAAAGACTTTGTTTTAACAGATCTTTATAATTTTCAGCCATTTGTAACCAAGGATGTTTTATCCCTAAGGGTTAATTAATGAATTAATTCACACTTTTGGAAGAAGTGTGATGTGAAATTGCCCAACAGAAGGGAAATAAAAGATGCGAGACAACTTCTTGGGCAACAAGTGACCTGATTCTTCCCTTCTTTTAATTTTGGAAAGCTGTTAGGAGCTGGTGGTTTGATGTAATGAGTGTCACCGTAAATATGTCTTGTATTCAACTGAATGTGTATTCATAATTGTAAGTGGAAAATGGCTATCTTAAAAATCAAAGGAACTGAAAGAGACTGAGTTGTATGTCCAGGGAGCTCTCTGCAAGCAGATGTTGTAGAGCACAAAAAAAAAAAGGCATGTTATTTCCTGCCCCTTTGGCACTCTTCTATGTTGTGATAGCAAGACCTGGGATGCAAACATTTTTATTTTTTTTTACGTCCCTCTGCACTGCCCTAAGCATCCTTAGTTCTTGGGGTCTGCTAAAACTCTATTTAATGCCAAGATATTTTGAAAATTTTTATTTGCAAGCTTTTGTAGGATATAATGTGCCATCATATCTTTGCTTAAATGTCTATATGCTGTTTAGCAAATGAGTGTTACATGCAGGTGGTTACGTGGCCATGGAAGGACACCATCAAACTATTCTATGATGGTGTGCAGAGCACCCAAGTTGCAACTGAATCTGTGAAATGCTTTTTATTCTGCATAAATATGTGCAGCTATAGTTCCATGTGAAATCAGCTAATGATTAGTTAGAAAAGTGTTTATGAAATTCAGGTCAGATTTGCTAACCTGCTCCTGAAAATCTGCTACGTGCAGAAAAAGCAGAGGGTAATAAGCATTGAACCATGTTTTTAGTGTGACAGTAAAGCAGGAGAAGACAGTCCAGGTCTTCTGTCTGCCTTTGCCGAGGGCTGTGCAGCCTTGCTCCGTCCTTTCGTTTTCTCAGGTGTTCGTCATCCCTGGGTCTGTGCTGACTCAATTAGCTAACCTAGAGAAAGTCCTTGGAGTGGAAGGAGAGTTGGGTTTGTGTCCTTTTGCTAAGTTCAGTAGAAGTCTAGTAAACACCAGCGTTGCACTGTGTGGAGAAAGGGGGAGAGGAGGGAACCTTTGCCCAGGAGCAGTGGGGCAGGCACATCTCTGCCTTCTGGTGGCATGAAGCCATTAGGTTTGGGGTTTTGGGGTTTTTTTTTGTTTGTTTGTTTTTTTCATGTCATAAAGTGTCACTTCACCGTGACCACCTTTACCTGGGATAAATTTCTTGCTGATGAATACAAGACACTCAGCATGTTCGTAAAGAACCGTCACAAGATGGTTGGTTATTTCAGATGATAAACTGCGCTGTGTTACTGGGTTGAGCTTGGGGAGAACATTTACTTTTCAGCATGGTAACAGTTAATTGGCAGAGACACAAGATAGAGAAGCCTTGCAGAGCAGACCTTAATGAGGGGAAAAAAGTATTTCATTATGGCAAGGAGCTGAGCGATGTTTCATTAGCTTATGTACTAGTAGTGGTACTATCTAATGCCTTTTTCAGACCATTATAAAGAGAAAAGGAATGGCATTCCAGGGCCAAATGGCGTAACATTACCTAAGATGTTTAAAAAAACAAAACAAAACAACAAAAAAAAAAAACAAAGGAAAAGATCATAGTTGCAACTAATAGAGAGAAGAAAGTGGAGTGAAAATTCTCAGTCCTGAAGTATGAGGACAGGGACACTTAATGGAATAGAAAGTAGCAAAACTGCTGGAAGCACCTACTTATACCAAACCCCATTAGCTTAGGAGACTCATTGTCACCACAGGTTATTAGCATCAGGAGCTTAGCAGGATTCCTTTGAAGACCTGGTACATTGATGAGTGATTCAGAATTAACAGAAGAATATTAATAGAATAAAACTGAAACCCCACAAAGCTTTTAAGAGCCAACCAAGCATCTCTCCTTCAGGACGTGAGGGCAACCTGTCAGTGTAGAACTTCAAATGAAACTTTTTCATGGGATTAGGTTTCTCATTTTTCTCTTCAAAAAGCAAGGAACAGCTGTGCTTGGTGACAGAATATGAATTAGATGAGACTAGTGATTTTATCGGACTGATGTCCTACATGCATTTTTTCATGGGATGCAGCACCCTTCTTTTATTAGGAAGACAGAGTCCATCAGTGTTGGGTCTTTTTTTTTTTTCTTTTAACCTGTTTCAATGATTTTTTTTTCACATGATAATATGCCCTAACAGTTCCACGAAGCAGTGCGTGGGATTTGATGCTGAGATCCAGCTGAACGGAGCTCATGCCTACAAGGATCTCCCAAACCTACAGAACTTCATGGTTGACAACATACATCTGAACATCCTGGGAACCCAGTGCTCATGTGCAAAGATGTTATGGTTACTTGTCTCCTCTGTGCCACCATGGAAATTCTTGTGTGCTAGCTGTGTTATTTGACACTAGTATCTGGGAAAAAAAAGGAAGACTCTCAGATTTCAAGATTTCTAAGCAGAGTCCAAAATAAGGACTTTAAGAAGGGAAATGCTGACTTTCTATGGACTGCTCTGCCTGTAATCAACCTCCTCACTCCAACTGCCCTTTCTGTCATCAAATCCATCTCGACTCTTTAAAGGCTTCTTTTAATTACATCTGATTACTGAAAAGATGCTTTAATTTCACAGAGTCCCTTTTGCTACTTAATTTAGGCTAGACTCATGTGAAAAGTTTTATAAGAACGGAAACAAACCATTCCTGGATGAGCAAGTCAGCTCTTCCCACGCAGGATGTAATTTTGGTACAGTTGCTTGGAATGTGGGATTTTTCTATATAATCTCAATCTGAATAAATTTAGACTGATTTCTTCTCAGCCTAAGGCTGTTTATCAATGCTTGACATAGGAGGAGGTGTAGAAGCTCCGTGGCTGGTCAGGGTCTGTTGCACAGACTTTGCTTCTGCAGCTGTAGCAGCCAAGGAGTAATGAGAAATAATTTCTTTTTGAGGAAGCTTGCCAAAAAAAAAGAGCCTGTAGTGAAGACAAAGATACACTGGCAGAACAAGTTTTTCTACGATAGTGTCTTCTGCTTGGGAAGGGCCAACAGAAAGGCAGGTTTTGGCTTATAAATGCTCAGGTGCTATTTTTGGCAATGCATTGGACTTCACGGTAGGAATGCTGGTACATTGTGCCTATAAAGTGCTGCGCAAATTTCCCTAAACGTAGCCGACAGGTTCCTCCTGAGGTCAGGTCACACATCTACTTCTTGTGCCACTAAGTAACCTATTAATTTATTTATGCACTGTTTTCACTGTGAAAATACAGACTGAATGGGATCACAGATCATGATTTTGATAGAACAGACTCTGGATGAACATAGGTGGAGGAAAACACTTTTTTGTTTGAAAAAAGTGTTTGAAACCTTTGCTGTCATTGGACCCTTCAAATTTGGCTGGCTGATGACTCTTCTTCTGCAGCTCCTTATGGTGGGCTCATGGTTGCTCTACATGAGCACCTTTCAGTAGGGATACTCCATGCTGTCCTTCCCTCCACGGGGAGAAGCGAGAACCACAGACTCGTTTTCTGGAAAAGTTTTATTTCAGGAAGAGAGGGGGTTTTTTTGTTTCTTTTGATTTGTTACAGATGACATTTTCTAACCATGCTGTTCAAATCAGAAGGCTGAAGGCTTCGACTGAAATCTCTTTAGGAAGATGATGCTTGTAACCACATGGCTCCACAGTTGAGACTTTGAGAAAATCACTAACAAGATTTTTGTTGGTTTAGTTTGTAACCTGGGTGCTTTTTTCTGAAAAGCATGACGACAGCACATTACAGATATTCAGGTATGATATGACAATATTATAGATGGGGACTTGCAAAACATCTCTAAAAATAAATAGCAGGCAGGCTCTAGTCTGTGATGGAGATGACAGGTCTCCTGTCTGTCCTCTTCCAAGTCCTGTCTACCACCAGCTGTGATACAATAGGTGGGTCCTCAACACCCACAGAAGATGTTCTCATTTCAGATTTTACACTTCATTTTGCCTATTAATGTCCGCCTAACGACAGGAGGATGAGTAAGGAGGGGGAAGATTGCAGGAGCGTGCTGACACTTCCCATGTTATTCCTCAGGAGTCGTGCTAGCACAGGGAACGGCATGAGCTGTTTCAGTGGGAATGTATGCAAGATAGGGAGCAGTGTAAGGATGAACATATTAACCCATGATGAAATGAGTGCAATGACATTAAAAATGTTTTTAATAATAATTCTTTTTAAGTTATTCATGACAAAGGTTGGGTTTCTTATTTCCTAGAGTAGCAGGTAAGCTGGTAGCTGTGAAGGACTTGTCAACTTGATGATATATTGATGCAGGAAGATTGTCTCACTGGACAAATCCATTGATTTAACTTCTCCCATTGTGGCTGGGATTTTTTGGGAGGAGTGTCAGCATGGTTTGGGAGAGCCCCTAAAAATACCTCTGAGTAATACAGACTGGCAGGTTGGAGATGGACCTTTGTCCAAGGAAGGTGATTGTGAAGGTACTGGGATACTGGTCCAAGGAAGGTGATCATGGAAGGTACTGGGAAACTGATACAAGAGAAGGGAGAGCATAAGAAGAATTAAAAAAAGGTGTTTGATATGTGAAGTTGGAAACTAGTACCAAAAAAATATCTCTGAATCTGAGAACTTTATAACTGGTTTAGTGGAAAAATTCTTCGATGCCTTCTTATTTCAGTATTGTATTGGGAAACGATTCAGTATTGTATTGTAATGACATTCCAGTCTATTTTTTCTCAGTGTAAAATCCACCCATAAGTTCTGGAAAACATCATTGACACTTGCATCTCTTGGATAAAATCCATTGGCAGGACATCCCGCTGCCTCCCAGCTCCAGGGTGATAGTGGAAGGTTTCTGCCGGGACCTGGCGGCCAGCTGGGAAGGCACGAGACAGCAGTTGTGGTAGTGCAGGGCTTAGTGTGGAACTTTTGCGGTATGTTTTTTACAGGTACATTCATAGAAATAAAACATAAAAATGAGCCTTTGGAGGAAAGTTTATAGCATTTTTATATGAACTTTTCCTTTTTGTAATTAGACTCCTCTTGCTTTTGTCAGTCCTCTTCTTCCAATCATGCTTTCAAAGATATTTTTCCTCCTCCTTAATCAAACATGAAAATCATAAAAAAAAAAACTTTTGCAGGCTGGAGTCAGCATGATGCATTAATGATTTGAGTACTCTTAGGAAAAGCAAACACGAGAATGACAGGATTTTAATATGATGCTAAGATAAAATACGAGCATGGAAAATTACATCATACTTATCCAACCTGAGTATGATATAATACCCCTTGATGCCAAGATAGGGATTAAGCTAGAGTCTGATATCCTGCAAGAGTGCTTTCCTCTGGGTGTTAAGCCTCTGTTTAAAAAAAAAAAAAAGCTAAGCCTGCCTGTCTCAGCCTATGTCCCGTGACCCAAACGGGAACCACAAAAGCTGCTTAATCTATCTCCCACCGCAGGACATGGCTGTGAATGTAAACCAGACGCACAATGTATTCAGTAATAAATAGAAAGCGAGCAGAAGACCAGGAAACCATAATTCTCCGTGCGCACACGCGTGTGACGTGAGACCCACTGAATAATAGACTGAACCTGATGTGAGATAAGAGTGAGACACTAAAACCTGCGTTTGAACAAAAAGAGAGATTTAGACCTTGCCTAATTCCAGCAACCTAGTTTTGCATCTGTTTTTCAAGTCCAGAAATGTCACCGACTTCGGTGGTGAGCCGTAGAGAGGATGCGATGTGCCGACAGGTTTTGTATGCAGTGCTACTATATTTCATGGCCATCCTCCTCATTTTCTGCTCCTTCCCTAATTTAGCTCTTCTTCACAGCTACGTGTCTCTCCCTTCCTTAGGTGTTACTCCATCTTAGAACAGGAGTGACAGACCCAAAAAACCATCCCTCAGCAGTTGTTCTCCTCTCCATACAAATACAAGCCCAGGCTGAAGCCACCTTACGTATGTGGTTTGTTTTTGGTTTTTTTTTTTTTTTCCCAGCCCCCATGGAGCAGTAACAGCGTCAGAGATAAAAATTGGATTTTAATATCATTTTAGTACATGCAGTAGCTACTCCTCCAACACTAATGCTCTTATTAGTACCTGGCACCCCTAAGCCTTATTCAAATAAAATTATTTTTGAGTCTGTTTTATTTAATCATGTAATTCATGATTGCTGCAGAGATCATCATCACCTAGATGCCTGTGTGCACTGTTTTTGATTGACTGCATGTCCAAGACTTATTGAGAACAGAGGATTGGCTTCTGTTCCTGTTTATTAGACCCCTTTATGAGATACAAATCAAGTGTATTAGGAGAGCTTGAATTGCTCCTGGTTTTCCTTGTTCTAATCTCAGATAAGTCATATCCCTAGCAGTGGTATAGCTCTTCACATTGGCTAAACATTGCTAATTTTTTCTTTTAATAGAGATAAATGTGGATTTTTTTAGAATAGAAACTGATTTTTTTCATCGTTTTCTCATGCATACAGCATAATTATTGTTGAATAGATACTTTGAGTCAAATAAGAAAACAAATAAACTTTTTTCCTGTTTTTTTTTCCCCTGTTTGAAAATTATGTATATCACTCAAACCCACAGAAGTGACTGAAGGAGGGAGGCATCATCAGAAAATATTAAGTAAATACCATGGGCAAAATTCAGTAGGTATTAAAATGTGCTTTTTCCTCTGAGTCATCTTGGAATAATACATTTGTGTTACAGTAAGTACAAATGTAATTATGATGACAAATTTCACCTTAGAGAATAAGTGGGGGAAAAATGGGAATGGCTGATAAGGATTTTAAAACAGACAACAAATGATAACAAAAATAAAATCCTGTGTATGATAATAGCTCACTTTTTTTTTTTTTTTTGGTAGGGTATTAGAAGGTTCCCAGGATTTAGTGCCAAATTCCTGTGAGCAGAAATGCCAATTGATTCATTGGGTAATGCACTGAAAATTTATTCCACCTATTAAAAGAAAAATAAAAAAACAAAGCTCCTGTAGGACCACTAAAAATCAGTATATAGGTTTGATTTTTGGAGGGATTTCCTGAATAGGAAGAATCCTAGTGCTGCTTTTTAATTTTTTTTCCCCCTGAATATTTCATTGGAAGCACCTTTCATCCTTGTATAGAAATTATAGGAAGTCTATCAAAGGCCCTAAGGGAGAACGGGATATTTCCTTTCTTCCTGTGTTCATATCTTATTTCCTGAAGAGAAGAGGAATCTCCGTTTCATAATATTATACACAAGCAGAAAACATGAAGTGTTTTGTGGTGCCTGGCTTTACTTAAAGAACTTAACTCCTATCTTTGTGTTAAAACATAAACTGTTGCAAACTTCACACAGAAAGAAACATTTCTTGCCATCCTGGAATTATTCTAATTGTTTTTTTGTAAGTATTTGATGATACGGGTCTGAAAGGAGAGCGCGCATTGCTTGTTCTCTTCCTAGAGGGCAGGAAATACCCGCACACGTGTGTTCGTGTATATGTTATGGAAGAGCTGTTGGGTCACTAGGAGAGGAAAAATCCATAGGTAGTTTCTACAACTGTATCAAGATCATTCCTATTTTAACAAATAAATTTTTTGAGACTATTGCAAGTTCTTATTGGGAAATTTACAAGGAGAGTTGCTTGTAAAGCCAGATTTTTTGGGATGGGTAGGAGTTTTGCATTTGTAGGGAACACAGGCACTGGCAATGAATTTGTCCAGTGGGAGCAAATAACGTTGATAATGTCCATCATGAGATACACACACATGGTCTCTAGGGGAAATGCTGAAAAACTGGAGAAAGAAAGCACCATGACCAACAAGGCAACAAGTCTTCTAGGCTAACAACAAGGTAACAAGTCGTTGTCTTCTAACGAGTCTTTTCTTCTAGATCCAATGATTTTTCCAGAGTTGTGCCTGAGAAACGGTATTTAAACATCCTGTTTCAAGTACTCATAGCTTTTAGAAAATCTGGAGTGGGTGGACTGACCTTGCTCCCATGTCTGTATTGTCCCCTGATGAAAAATTGGGATTTAACAGCATTATGTTGACCGAAAATTGTTGAAGGTGTAATAACACCATGTTGACCAACTGAACTGTTCAGTGTGTCTTTACAGATGTTTCATAGATTTGCATAATGCTAAAGAAATAGGATAAGGGTTGCATGCTGTTATGGTCAATAAACTCTACAGGGTTTTAATCCTCATTAGGGCTTTAATTCAGTTTGGTGCTTATGCTTTTACTCTCCAGTTCTACTTTTTAAGTCCACTTTTCATTAACTGAGTCTGTACTTAGGACCTGGGGTCCAAAAACCCAGCTCTGGGCATGTGCACCCTTCATAGATGCATTTTTTACAATAGTGACCCCAAATAGATTGCTGCTCTCCAACGTGCATGCATTAAAGGGCATTTTTTCAGTGCAAAATGGTCTTCGGGTTTTTCTGCCTTGCTTTTCTGTAGAGGAGCATGTGGTGCTTCCTACGGTCGGGAGGTAGTAGTGATGGAGTGATGCTCAGCATCACTCCTGAGCAAACTCAGTGGCTGTTAAAATGTAATATTAATTGCTTTTTTGATGAACTGGTCATAAGAGCTGCCGGTACCCAAAAATCTATCATCCGGCCTTTCTGTTCTGTTTGTCCAGGATCAGTCTATCTCTTCCTTTGCATTAGCGGTGAGGGAAGACGGGCAGACCTCTCAATGAGCTAAGATATTTAAAGTCCTTAGAGGTCTGTAGCTGGCTTTTAAATACCACTTGGGAGTGATTTCTCACCCAGAATTGATCAGTGCATCAATATAATGCTCTTCCTAAGTGACAAAAAAAGGGATGAGCTTTGCTTTGCTTTGCTTCTGGCTTATTCTAATTTTCTGAGTCTCCATGTTGAGTGATGCACTGCACAGAAATGGTTATTTATTTTACACAGGCTTTTTTTAAACAAAATGTTAATGGAAGTGTTTATGCTGGTTACAAGAGTCTTTTATGCTATGTTTTTGTTTGGGTCAAAAATGTTTAAAGTTGAATGTCAGAGGCTGGTTGCTGTTCCAGATACAGTCTATGGTGGGTTTGGTTTGGATGGAGTAATTGGGGAGAGGGTCTGGCTTTTGTGTTTCAATATCACTCTGGATCTCGCTGGAGATAGTGGGGCCTGCACTCCAGAAAATGCTCATCTTGGCTGTGGAAGTGTTTGATTAAAACCACATACCTTCCAGCAGTCTTGATGGCTTTTTCTTCAGCAGGATCTGTTTGCCTTCTGCTACCTGGGATGTGCAATCACTGTGATGTTGCTGCAATTATGCATGATAAACCAGTGCTCTTTGCCTTATCAAAGCCCTTCAGTATTTGTTTCCACCCATTCTCTGTTCTCCAGGTTTTATTTATTCCTCTGTGTCTGAAAAACTTATAAATATTTGAGTTCTTGTTGTTAGAATTGAAGTACTGCTCACTCTTGCTCATATATTAGGTTAGTCAACAATATAAACACCGAATCCAATAAGGATCATGGGCTGCATGCCGGGGAACTTCTTATCCCAGCAGATCATGTGAAAATATCTGTAAAAGGTTAACTGGACATCTGCCAGGAAGGCAGGTCACCACCGTGGCCTTCAGGGTCTTGCAGCAGCACTGGAGGGGGAGAAGCTAGAGTCAGCAGAATGAAGACCAAGAGCTCTGTCCAGTGGTACAAGGGCATCTCTTCACCTTGCAAAGTCATCTGTTGGTTTTACAAGGAGACGATGTCCAAAAGCAGGGCAGAGCTTGGCATCTCTTCTCTGCTGGGCTGTGTCAAGGAGATGAAATCAAGAGCTGTGTTTGGTAAGGGTACCTTAAATTAAGCCTTCACTGAGCACCAAACCCATCCAGCTGTGTAAATAAAAAGTGGACTGAGCCCTATAGGTTGTGACGGACAACCTTGATGGCAGCCTGTGCTCAATTCAAGATGTTTTTTTGGGAGAGGACGTTCCCCATTAGATTACAGGCTGGTAGATAGGTATATCTTAAATGCTGATGTTGCCCCTACAACAACAGCCTGTGCCTTCCTTAATATCATATTGGAGTCAAAGAGCTGGAGATTTCCCCTGGTTTTGGCTCCAGGACCAAGTCCAGAGTCTAGGAGATGTGTGACATTGCAATGCCAACGCGGACTTTGCACAAATACAAGCCTGAGTTTTACTATTTCTGGCAGCCCTGCATCTCCAAGAAGGTCCAGAGAGACATGCAGGGGAAAGACCTGAGGTTTGAAAAGAAATTGGAAGTAAGAAGAGTTTTTTCTAATGAGTTTTTCAGAGTCGGTAGGTCTGGTGCCTGAGCTTTACAGCAAAGGGGCCCATCTGCTTGTGAAGCACTACATTTGTGACTGTCCTTTTTTTTCAATATTTAAAGCCATAAAATTCAACTGGCAGCTTATAGCATGAAAGTGCCTCCTTAGATTTTTTTTTTTTTTTAAAAACAAGTTGTGGCAGGATGAGTAAAATGTTGCTGGTTTAACCAGGGTTTTAGGAAGTGAAAAGGATCTTGGTTTTCTATGTACAAGCTGTTGTGGTCTCTGAATATGTAGCAAGGTGAAAGAAGCCATCATTCTGGCATTTATTAAAAATACGATTTTTTTTTTTTCCCCCTGAGAGCTATACTGCCTTTGGCCATCCAGCCCCCTGCGCAGGCTTTAACATCAGCCAACAGAAGCAGTGCAAAAAAAAAAAAAAAAAAGGTATATTAAAATACCGCCCTTTTACATCATCACACAGAGCTTTTTTATGGTTTTTACTCTTTGTGAGTCATTGCTTCTGTGGGAGAAGGTACTATGGGACTGTGTAATGCAAAGACTGCATTGTTATAGCAAAGTAATCCTGTAAAATTAAAGTTTCATAGATAATTTTTAAAAATATTGGGTTTTGGAATTTGATTGCAACCAACAGAACTATTTTTTAGGAGAAGGGAAGAAAATTTTAATCTTCTTTTTTTTTTTTTAAAGCAGGCATACAAATTAGAGTGTTAATGCCTCTGTTTTTTTTACCTGATTCCCTGCTTTTTCCATTTATAAGTTTTGGGGGGGTTCTAACCCTTTTGCTTTCCCTGGATTATCTGGGTACCAGCAAATATTTTGAATAATGCCAGCAGAAAAAGACCTTTACTCAGAGTTTCAAATCTCAGCTGAGTGCAGAATAGCAGGAGTAAGAAATCCTGACCCTGGGGTAGGGAGCGGTGGTGATGCTGTGGGGATGGCAGCAGATGGAAGATGTGCTCGTATGTCTTTAGAGAGTTTGTAATCTTAAGAATTAGGAATCTACTGAACTTGTACAAATGTGTTTTACAGAGGCTTTTAATTTGAGCAAGTTTGGTTTTCTTAGATTATATCTTTTACTGTCTCTAAAACACAGGCTGTCGCTGCCGAAACTGTAAGTCCTTGCTCCAAAACACTTCAAAGAGAGATTTTAATTCTTAAGTCTGTCTTCCCCTTGTTCCTTTTGGCAGAAGATATTTCCAAAAGTATATCTGTTTTTAAGGTAGCCTGAATCTGATGCCCATCATGAAAACTTTCAGGCCAACTAATTTGGCAATGCAATCTTATGAAGAACCCCAAATATCTTATATCAGGATCTTAGCAAAAGTTAGGCAACCCCAACAAGTGGCATTTCTAGTATACAATAAATAAAATATATATCCTTGCTAGCCTGATAAGCAGGAAACCTATTGATTAAAACCTTGTCTTCAGCTTATTTCCTGAATTGCTGAGTTAAAGTGCATTTGATATATCTTGTTTTCAAATCAGCAATATTTTTGCATGTGTGCAAGATGTTGCGTTTGCTTTGATCCCTGAGAGATTTGTTTTGGCATTGCAGGAGCTATTTTTATTTTGCTTTGTGAGTGAAATAAAAATGGTTTGATGAGTGCCATGGTGTTCCAGATCTGCCTAAATGTCACGTAAGGCTTGCAGAAGAGACAAGAAGCTGTAGGTGACTACCTGAAGACAAGCCATATGTAATATGTGCTATATATTTTGGAGAATATTCACATTTAATATATGTAGGATAATAAATAGAGGAATTAATAAATACCCCAATAAATACAGGAATGAATGTTTGAGCGCTTACTTTAAATGCTCTGCTGCATAGAAGTGAATGTAAGCACATAATACAATCCTTTCTTGAATAACAAGCCTGTAATTACAAGAAGAATATCCTGATTATTGCACACCAGGTCGTGATGTGAACAGCAGGGATGGTTGGGCAGGCTGAGCATCCTTTACCCTGCCACTCCTCAGCGGCTTTACCCTGTTGAACAGAGAAAATAAGAGCAAGACATATCGAAAGGGACAAACTGCTGTACAGGTTTTCTTCTTTTTTTTTTTTTTTTTCTTTCAAGGATTTTATGGACTAGTGGTATTTTAAACCATCTATATGGTGGCATATGACAATGCAAGATGAATGTCTGAAATTAAAAATAAAAGTGGAAAACTTCTTTTCAAAGTGGACTATTCCAACAGTTTGGGGGGAAATCATAGAATCATAGAATCATTAAGGTTGGAAAAGACCCTTAAGATCATTGAGTCCAACCGTTAACCTATCACTGCCAAGTTCACCACTAAACCATGTCCTCAAGCACCACATCTACCCGTCTTTTAAATACTTCCAGGGATGGAGACTCAACCACTTCCCTGGGCAGCCTGTTCCAATGCCTGACTACCCTTTTGGTGAAGAAGTTTTTCCTAATATCCAACCTAAACTTCCCCTTGAACAGCTTGAGGCTGTTTCCTCTTGTCCTATCACTTGTTACTAGGGAGAAGAGACCTATGCCCACCTCGCTACACCCTCCTTTCAGATAGTTATAGAGAGCAATAAGGTCTCCCCTCAGCCTCCTCTTCTCCAGAATAAACAACCCCAGTTCCCTCAGCCACTCCTCATAAGACTCGTGCTCTAGACCCTTCACCAACTTCGTTGCCCTTCTCTGGACATGCTCCAGCACCTCGATGTCCTTCTTGTAGTGAGGGGCCCCAAACTGAACACAGTATGGAAGGTGCAGCCTCACCAGTGCTGGGTACAGGGGCACTATCACCTCCCTGGTCCTGCTGGCCACACTATTCTTGATACAAGCCAGGATGCCATTGGCCCTCTTGGCCACCTGAGCACACTGCTGGCTCATGTTCAGGTGGCTGTCAACCAACACCCCCAGGTCCTTTTCCGCCAGGCAGCTCTCCAGCCACTCCTCCCCCAGCCTGTAGCGTTGCATGGGGTTGTTGTGACCCAAGTGCAGGACCCGGCACTTAGCCTTGTTGAACGTCATGCAGTTGGCCCTGGCCCAACGATCCAGCCTGTCCAGGTCCCTCTGTAGGGCCTTCCTACCCTCCAGCAGATCGACACTTCCACCCAACTTGGTGTCATCTGCAAACTTACTGAGGGTGCACTCAATCCCCTCATCAAATGTGAAATCATACTCTTGAAATTGCAGCAGCTCCTTAATTTGAAAAGAAATAATATTCCTTGATGGTCCTCAGATTAGGTAGTTTGATATCTATTTAGGATAGTGAGGAGCTTTATCTATAATGTAATGTCATCCAGGATCTATTTTAAAGAATAAATACGTCATTGAAATGGAAAAAAAACAAACCAAACCAAACCAAACAAACTTGAGTCATATAAAGTAGATTGTCTCTGCTGGTATTTTATAAATGGATGTTGCATGAAGGCAAAGTGCTGTCTTCAACTCTTCAAGCCAATTAAAAATGTCTCATTTTAGAAAGGTGCTGCTGGTTTGGGCCCCACAGACCTTGGCTACCGCAGATATGGGGTACCACAGACTTCATTCCCAACGCTGGTGGACATCGCTCCCCACGAGCAGGTCCATCACAGCGCAGGGAGGTGAGCTTGGAGAGCCCATTTTGGTGGGACCCCCTAGCACCCAGCAACACTGGAGCAACTTGGGTGTCCGAAACCAGATTTCTTTGCTGTGTGTGTGGTGGAAATCCTGCCAGGTGGAGACTGTGTGTACCATGAGGCAAAGTGAGCATTGCAGTTTCGGCCCCACTGCATTTCATCGTCTGGGGGAGCATGCAGGGTGAAGTACTGTTTACGCCGCTGCAAGTCTGCTACGACAGTGCGTCTGTCAAGGAATTATCCGGATTTGTTAGTACAATGGAGAGAAGAAATTGGCCTATAAGGAGCCAACAACTTTGCAAATGAGATCCATGTGGATGTGCACTCCGCGCTCTCCCTCATATTCTCTATAGGTTGCTTTGCCAGGAGTTTCCTACCAGCTCTTACGATACAGCCATCACTTCTAGAAGTAACTGTTGAAGAATTTGAGATCTGGGCTGTTGATCACGTTTTTGGGTCCCAAGCATAGCAAGGAGAGCAGCTCTTCATGGGCTTCCCAGCTTGTCATGTAGCTGAGCCCATCTTGGGAAGAAGAGAGCAATGGCTTATATCCCACCCTGCACATCCCTGGAGGAAACTGGGCAGTGCTGGAGTGGTGCAGACTTAACGATATCCTCATCTATTTTAGATAAAAAGAGAAAAATTCAGCGGTGAAGCACATCCCCTATAGCCTCTAATAAAAGGGGGAAAGAAAAGTATTGCAATATAAACCCATATATGACTGTATAGAGGAAACGATGCTGTTCTTTGTTGGCTTTAAATAGAAATGGTTTTCATTTTTAATTGCATGCCTTTGTGTTGGAGCAGTTAATTGGGCTGGTTTATGCTAGGACAAAGCATTATGGCAACGAGAAACATTCCTGGGTCTTGGCCTTCGTCTTTCCCCAGAGACTGATTTTTCTGGTGTGACAGTGGCACTGATTGTTTTCCAGCTTTATCTAATCAAATAAGCTGAGATGGAGCATGGGGTTAGAGAATTGGTCTTGAAATTTTCTATTAATCACTGAAATATTCCCCCACATTTTGGAAAAATGTAAAAAATAAAAATAACAGCAAAACCAACCAACCAACCAACCAAACCACCCATGTTGCTTGTAAGAAAACCAGCAAAAAAAACCTCTCCAAAACCTTTTCTTCAGTAAAGGGAAGAAAAAACAGTTACTGGAAACTAGACCTGTTTGTATTTCTAAATGCCAGCCACTTTCCAACACTTGTTGGATAACTCAGACATTTCAACAGCTCACACTCAGTCTTTAAAAGCGCTATTTTGGTCTGCACTACAACAAATCCTTTCGGTCTTGTTGCTCATATATTTTCATCGTACGCTTGTTTTCGGTTTGTAGCAATGCTTTTTTTGGGCAAGCAAGTAATTCCTTGTTAGTGGTTGCAATATTTTGTAATTATCCTTGCAATGTGGCTTATCTGACACCGTTTTATTGCCACCAAGCAATGGTTAGCAGCATACAGAGGCTTATGTACACTGTGAGCTTGTGAGTGTCCTCAGTCATGGACCATGTTACTGCCTTCTCCTGTTCCAACTCGAGAGGGAGAGAAAGAGAGACTGTGTACTGGATTAACTGCACGTTAAGAGCAAAACATTGGCAGAACAGCTTGTGTTCATGCGAAAAGATACTATCACCAAAAAATCAAGGAAAAAGTGGTGGGAACAAGCTAATAGAAGATAAATGATGCTACCTGAGCTTTATTCTTTTGCTTGGGATCAGTGAAATAAGGCCACTCAGGTGATGCACCTTGAAGGGAGGGTTGGTGAGAAGGATTTCAAGGCAATGTGTGCCAAGCCACCAATTTGTTACAGTTCAAGGTTTTATTAAAATAGTTCTGTGTGAACCTTCTGTTTCCTTGTTTATTTTTCTACACTGGCTAAAATGAACCAAAATTTAACAGTCACAGCTGGTATCGTAAGATTTTAGGTGATTAGTATGTACCAAAGCACTGCAATACAACTCAAGGTAATAATTTAAACCAAGGAAGAATCACAAGCAGCAAGAACAGAGATAGCCCTTAAATATGAATTACTGCTTTATGGTTATGTATGTAGGTGCCTGTCCTAATGCACGCATGTTTGGGAAGCGCAGCCTGGGTCTTGGTTTTCATCACTGTCAATCAAGCAAAATCTCTTTGCATTGTGGCTGAGAGCACCACGGTGGGGATGGCACTTCAAAGGTATTATTCCCCTTTATAGGAGAGCTGTTGGAGGAGCAACGAATCTGCCTGCTGTGATTTGTAGCTCCCATTGGCAGTACCTGGAAAACTTCAAGTTTTCAGTAACGCTCACAGATTTACTATAGGGGTTTTAGCCTCCCTCTTTGCAACCCTTCTGCTGGTACCAGGCACTGCCTGCCCCAGCATGTGCTTTCACATCACTTGCTATCATTGCTATGCAATATCCACCCTCCTCTTCTCTTCTTCCTGAATAAATTCTTCAAGGATCTTGGTGAAGTTAAATACATTTTTTTAATACATTTTTTATTTTTATATATATATTTATTTCTTTTCCTTTCACCACCAGTGATGGGATTTATGGTGTGATCTCATGCATCATCCGCTTGAATGCACTGGAGGAAACCAAGCCAAGGGGCACATCTCATGTCCCTGGGATTGCAACCAACTCCCGATGGCGTCAATACACAGTGTAAACTAAAACAGTAGACAAAAGCTAGGGAGAAATATGAATGTTGGACGTGGGTGCTTGAGAAGCAAAACCCGTTTCAGTGCAGAGCAGGAATCGTTTCCAATCACCGTTTTCTTTTCTCTTTCAGGCTGTGACTGTGCGAAACTCTATGGCTAAATCATTGTACAGTGCCCTGTTCGACTGGATAGTGTTCAGAATTAACCACGCACTCCTCAACTCAAAGGACATGGAAGAAAGCACCAAGGTAATGTCTCACCAGCTCTTTTGGCTACACTCTTGTGTTTTTAAAATAGGTAACTATGGGATAAAACATTACCCAAGCTCCTAACAGCACATTGCTTAACATAAAGTTAATTTTTCCTCGGTTAATAGTTTAGACATCATTATTTTAAGTGGTGTTTGCTGAGCTGAGAAGGGTGAATCACCTCAAATAATATCCTCAAAGCGGCTGGGGAAGAGGTTTTGTTGTAGCCACAAAAGCCTGTTGCCCCACCCCCTCCAGGAGCAATGCCAAATAATTTTCCTTCTTGTGTGTAAAACTGTAGAACTGTACATAATTGAGGGGAAAAAAGGGAAATGTTGCTAACACGAGGTGTTTTGATGAAGTTGCTCCATAAAAATAATTAGAAAAGGTGAACAATCTGTGGTGTTAGTAGGTACTGAGATAGCACATCTGTAACGAGCAGAAAAGTGAGATTAGGGGGAAAAAAAGGTCGCAATGGGAAGAGCGAAGCCGGTGCAGTGCTGAACCGCTTTCCTAAGGAACTGATGGAAGGAATGACATGACGTTTCCTGCAACAGCAAGGGCTGGATGCCGTGACCCAGGACATCCTCTCCAAAACCTCTCGTGTATTCATCCGCGCTCATTGTGGTGGGGGGATGCTGACCCCAAAAAGCATGGGTGTACGGATGCATCCATGCACGCACACGCTTGCAGCTCGCCAGCTACCCTTGGCTTGGAAATCTTGGGCATGGGCCAGCAGCGTTTGTTTTTTTGGGGGGGGTTGTACATCCAGGCTGAAGCTGAAGCCGAAGCTGCCAAAAGGAGGATTGTTTTGCTAAGCGCTAACATTATGTTTGAGTTATGCCGTACGACCAAAGTTGCAGAGGCTTGCAGTGTAACTGGTCCTTTATTTAACTCCATAGAAATGCTTGTGGAGTGTAATTATAGACTGGAAATAAATATGTGTATAAAATTTGGTAATATGCATTTCTGACAAGAAAGGTTGTTAAAGTGGGTGACATCCAGTGTGTCTTCTGACAGCATATGCTTCTTCTCTCTCTGTTTAATATTTTACCAAAAATGTTGTGTTCTTTCCTGATTTTTTTTCCAAGTCATCAAAAGGTTTATCTGGGCTGTCAAGAAAAAGAAAAACCTACTGTGTATTTGGTGAAACAGAAAAGGTGGATTAGTTTTGACAAAGAAATGCATCTCAAATGTTAATTTTTTTTAATGCTTCAATGATTTTGAAAAATATTATCTGTTTGCAGTATTTAAATACAAAATCAGACTAGAACACTATTGCTTGCTTAGTCAGCATGTCTGTAATAGCAGGGCACAATGGTAGGTGTTTATGGGCCATTAAACATTGGTTCCTAACCTCAAGTCTCAGCAGGTAAGAGACAGAACAGCCCAAATTCATGCTGTTTTCCAGCATCTCTGGTGCATATTATCCCTCTTCTTCCTCCAGCCAAGATTCCTGTGCAGCGTAACCACCTTCCCTTTGCCTGTCTCCATATATCATCTCATGAATTCCGAATTCCTAGTTTTCTGACCCATTTTTTTTGCCCGAAATCGCACGATGTAGCAATAAAATCCAGGTCAGGCAGCAAGCACTGGGAGTGGCATTGCCCTTGCACAAGAGCAGATCTGCCTGTGCTGGCAAATGCCAGGACCTGGAGCTGCAGGAATGTGCAGGCTTGTACCAGCAGCAAGATCCAGCGAGGCAGTCCTGGGCTGTGCACAGGCCAGGTTTTCTGAAACCGGAAGGTAGTGCACAAAATACCAAGAAATATATACTTCTAGAGATAGTGTGATTAGGTTTATCTTCAGAGGCCTCTGTGAATGTTGATTGATTTTCACAAGTCCCCCAGAAATCATGAAAATGCATGAATCCTGCCCATTTTATGGGTAGAGAGGTTAAAGAGGAGAGTTTATGTGCATAGCACAGAGCTGCAGAAAGCAGCTTTGTTAAACATTGACTAGCCAATTTTCTCTCAAGTTGTTCTACAGTGTCACTTCCTTGCCCCTTTTTTAGCCCCTGACTTGGGTCCTTCCAGCACAGAGGGAGGAGAAGCACCTGTCTGGACTGGGCAGGGCTGGGAATAGCTGCTCCTTTGCCCTCAAGGAGTACCTTCACTGCCAGCAAGCGGCCAAGGGCATCCTGGGCTCTGCAGCTGCCGCTGAGACACCAACCAGCAATTACCATCCTTCTCTTCCATGGAGGAACTGAGCTGATGCCAATGTGTTTGTTTTTTCCTACCACTTCACAATCCTCTTGAAATCCTTTTCAGCTTGTGCTTGGAGAAACCCTGGATGAGGATATAGGTGGTTCTTAACCACCCATATGTGGTCTTGAGGTTGGGCAACACCAACGAGTAACTGGAAGGTGGACTGGGAGCAGGGGCATCTCTGGACCCTGGGAATAGGTCCTTGCTGCAAGGCAAGGTCTCAGCACTTGGATGACATCTACTTGCCGGCTTTTACCAACTCCCTCAAAAAGTCCCCTAAACACACTGAGTCTCTGATTTATGAAAGGAAAATACAGTCTTGCACCTCACCATGAAAAGTTGCTGACTCCTGAGTTTGCAGTGGGTGAGCAATATGCAATTCACCTTGCAGCAAATGTTCTGGCTTAATCCCAGCCCACGCTTGCTGCCACGCTCCTCTGGCTTTTAAGATACATTCTGAAATAATCCCACAGGTTGTGAAGGTTCGGAAGCTTGTCAGAAAATGGATTTTTGGCAGAGGGCTTTCTTATATGACAGTCATGTTATGCAGAGGTAAAATAAGACTCAAAACCATCTGAATTCAGAGTGTATATGGGAGGAGAACTGCATCTGAAGTTGATGAGAAAAATTAATATGAAAGTATAGCTCTTCATGAATGTAAATTTTTATTTCAGTGGTCATACACAGCTGTCCTATAAAAACACTCATGGAGAGCTTGTATAGCCTTCACAGAAGTTGGCTTGACCAGAGCTACCATTCACCTGTTTGTGGTAGCTCAGGGTTTTGATGTGAAGGCTGGAGGTTGCAGAAGATGACAAATACTTATAGATGCACATATGGCATGCACACGAAATCCGGGTTTGCTCTCCGCTCTGTTTGCTGTGGAAACACACGCAGCCATCTCTGCATCTGGCAAAGTCCTTTTGCTGGGGCAAAGCAGCATTGCCCCAGCTACCTAGGACAACCGTGTTGACCAAAACATATGCTAAACCAAACTGGTGGTGGATACAATATTCGTCAGTGCAGATGGTATTTGGCAAGGAGGCTATTTATAGCTAGTTAACCCTATTTAATTGCTGTTGGACTAGGTGGTTTGGTGATAGGTGGGAAGAAGACCTAGACCCTAACAGAGTCCAAACCCCAGGAGAACTTGGGACAATGGGAATGCAGACAACTTCCATATCCCAATATGTGTGTTTATTTGATGTCAGCAGTAAGGAGAAGATCAAAAGATGAAGCTGAGTAAAAAAAATAAACACACGGCCATCGTTCTTCCACTGTTTCAAGCAAGTATTTGGAAGATGTAAATCAGACCTTTGGTATCCAAATTTAGTTAAATGTACAGTGAATTATTTTGGGAAAACACGGTGGGATTTGGCTTATCTTGCTTGCTGACAGGATTCGTAGCATGTTATTTCTGAACCGAGTTGTAAGTTATTTGATATGGCTTGTTTTGTGCTCATAGCAGTGCTGCTGTGTATCGGTTTCACTGCGACTCTGTTTTCCTTGGTCTTCTCTCTATCGCTTTTAGCTTCTTTCATGTTCTCATGATCCCCTACAAACTGTCTGAAATTTGACCTTTATTAATGAGGTTGGAGACTTTTCCTCCTCTTGAGAACTAGATCACTAAACCTCAGAGAGTCTCTTATTTAATTCCCCTTCCATAAATTAGGTTAAGAATTGTTAGAAGTCTGTCTTGTTGCTTAAAATTATGATATAGTGTAGGTGATGGTGGACCAAAAGGCATTTCTTCCAAGGTTTTTTTTAAGCTTTTCCCATTCATTTCTTGTGAAGTGTCTTAGTTTCTTCTTAAATAACCTTGCTGCTGTTTTCAGATGAGATGCTGTGTATGTGGTGATGATGATGAATGCAAATTCATGGCCATGAAGAAAATTCATTTAAATTCATGGCCATGGAGAAAATTCATGTTTGAATTCACGAAGAGTTCATGGCCCTGAAGAAAAATTCATTTAAATTTAATCAACTAGTTAATTCTCAGCTATCTGACCTGAAACAGAGGAAGAGTTGCTGAACATGCAACAGCTTTAATGCGCATCTGTTCATTATTTTTAGGTCCTAGCTTCCAAATTTGTAGCAAATCACTGCCTCTCACTTTATATAATAGGTCATCATGTATATCGTGCTGATGTAGACTGGAGTAGTCTTTTTAGATTTAGTGGTGATGGTTTTTTGGGTTGGGTTTGTTTTGTTTTTTACAGTATTTGCTTTAGAATATTGTAAAAAAATAAATTAAAAAAATTTTTAAAACAGATAAGAAATAAGAAAATAATAATAAAAACCTTTTTCCCCAGAATGTGAACCAAACTTATTTGTGATTGCCAAAATATACCTCCGTGGTGGAATGACATCACCAACATGTGTTTGGGGTGACATAAATCAGCTTCAACAATCGCTATTTATTGGTGGTTTGGGAATTGGAGAGCACATAGCTTCAAGTCCATCATTTGCCAAAACCCCTTAAAAAGGTGCTCCATGTTTAAATGTCACAGCTGTGACATTTTTCAGAAAGCATGAGGTCTCTTTTTATCATCCCAACCAGAAAGTGCTTACTAACCCAGGGTTCACCCATATTTTAAAAATCCTTGTAGATGTACACTTTTAATTACAGGAATTTTGCTATAGATTTACTATACTAAGTAATACAGTTGTCTGCTGCAGGCTTGTCCGTGCTGCATACGTGTTAATTTTAAATGTTAGTTTTGATAAAGGAACAACATTAATGCATAAACTAGACTTGGCTAATTGAGGTCTAAATTATTTTACATCTTTGCTTGATTTCCTTATAGCACTCATTCAACATGTGAATTTGAAACTGAAGAATCAGAAGATTTGTAAATATAAAATTATTTCAATTATTTTCTTTACGTATTGGAGTGCAAACTTAATCCTAAAACCAGCCAGATTATGTGCTTTTGTCAGGGAGTTTAACAAAATAATTTCATTTACACATACCTCAATGGAAATAATTTTTTTTCATCTTGCTATAAGAAATGACTCTGTACTGGTAGACTTCTGCTCCTTTATAATGGAAAAAACTGATATAACCCTTTTGCATAGGTACCATGAGGATTTTTTGGCCAGAAAGCAGAAAAATAGCCATAAATTCCCAATTTCTAATTTTTAAAAGTTTTACCAACTTAAATGCATTGACCTCTTTCTTTCGGTAACTCTGCCATGCTGCCTCCTGCAACAGAAGGCTAACAACCTGGTTCACCTCAGAGCTCTGCCCTAATTTCTCTGGCGTGAAATTCTGCAAAAAAACCCACATCTTAAAATTTATATTCTGGAGGTGTTCAGGAGTTATCCACATAGTCAGTGATGTGAGAAAAATGCTGGTTTTCCCCGTGTAACAACAATGGCAGAATTAACCATCCTCATCTTGGACATGTGGTTTGATACCTGCAGTGATTTTGTTAAATGCAGATTTTTTCTTTTTTCTTTTTTTTTGAGTTCTGTGCATTTTACCTCTCTGAGCTTGTTTAATTTTGGGTGTCAGAAAAAACTTATAAAAAGACAACTTCAAAATATAGTATTTTTAATAGGATTCTTTTATAACTGAAATAGCCCTTTTTTTCCTATATATAACTGTTCTATTTTGCTTTATAAATGTATATACATGCACACATTAAAATCTATTTTAGTAACAGCTTTGACACAGTAAATTAACCAGCATTAAAAGAAAAAGGGAGGTTTTTTGTGCTCACCTTGAAAACCATGTTTAGTTTAAAGTGTTCACTCATGGCAGGGGCTTAACTATGTCCACAGAACATCAGCGCAGCGCTTGTGAAAGCTGGTGTTGGTAATTCCATAAAGATTCTGGAAGTGTGAGCACTTTATCTTCTAAGTCTTGTTTTTATGTAGTGCAATAGAGACTTATTTAGAGTCATTTTGGGGAGCTCTTGTGTATTGTAGGGAGGAGCTTGCACAGCGGAGGGGTGATTGGGGTCGGGATTTGCTTATGCAAGGATAATGCGAATGGAGCATCAGTGTCATGGATGATAAAAAGTCACTTTGTTGTGTTTCCATCATCACTTTTTCCGTGTATAATATAGATAAAATATGAGCTGCTAATTATACAAAGAGTTTAAGAAGAATTCTTACTGAAATCTATTTTAAAAAAAAAAAAAAAGATGAAGCAGAAGATTTCTGCTTGTTAGGCTGTCATTTAATGAATATATCTGTGAACAAAAGCATTGCCACGTTCGCTGGGACAAGCAGGAGGAGGATGCTTGAGCCTTGGGAAGCAGCCAGTGAGAGCAAATCACTCTGCCAGGCTCAGTCCTTGGTCCAGTGGCTTCCCAGTTTCCATCTTCTGGTCAAACAGCTGTTTCTCATGGGCTCTGTGCCAAGTGATGCAAACTTCTGGGAAACTGGCCAAGGACCTTCGGTAGTCATCCTGGTCATGGCATGGGTAGGGGTGAGGAGGTAGAGTCTGGCCCTGGAATAGGGAGAAAAGCCTGAACAAAGCATAAAATAGCCAAAGACCTCTTGGAAAAATGAGTTAGAGTCTTATAATTGTGCTTATATGTTTGGGGTTTTTTTAATTATGTTTTCACTTGTTCTGGTAGCTGAAGTCCCTATGATACAAAGCTACAACTCACAAGCCGGGTGGTCGTTCTGCCCACAGCAGCTCTGTTCCAGCCGTAGGTGGTTCCCTGGTCAGGAGTCGAACACAGAAGGAATATTGTCCTCCCACATTACGTGGTCTGTTGAAAACAGACAAACTGCAGCGTAGAGACACTTGCGGACAGTCTGGCTTATATTTCTGGCAGTGGATTTAGGCTAGTCTTAGGAAGGTAGTCTTATGAAATCCAGAGTGCTGATAAGACCAATAAAATTAAAACCAGGGTGCCTGGCAGCTCTCAGGTTCTTCTGAGGTGGAGGTGTTTTTCCTCCCTACTTGAGATTTGGTTAATTTGACCAGTACTAATGCTTTTACCTCGATTAATATTTTTATTTAATTAATTGTAATGTATGAATAGAACCCATGTATAAGTGAGATGGCTTTGGTTAGACACGGAAGCTTACCCCAGAGGGCAGTTCGCTAACGAACTGCTGGCAGAGGTCTCTGTGCACATGTCCTTCAAACAATTCACTCCTTTTCTGATGACAACTGGCTTGCTAGATGGACACAATCTGAGTTTTATTTGTAACTAATTATTAATTACTTGTTTAACAGAACAGTCATATACAAGTTTGGAAGTTGCAGCAGAAATTATACCTACTTAAGCTTGTTTTTCACCCCAGCTCCCTGTGTCAGTGAGGTTTATCTGCTGTCACATCCTCACCTCCCTCTTCCCCCATGTTTACCGAATTCCTCCAACAAGTAGAGGGCTCAGGGTAATGTGTTCTCAAGTTTTATGAAATCCAGTACATACATGAAGGAGAAAGATCCACATTTCTAATCCTGTTAAGGGAAGGAAGGATAGTCTGAGCCTGGGGAGTGATGGGTCCACTGCTGCCCCTTGCCTGGCTGGTACGGGAGGAGCAGTGTTGGTTCAGGAGGAGAGGAGGGGGCCAGGAGACTGCAAAGCACACTGTGAATTCACATTGGCATTGGCCTCATTTTGCCAACATAAAAAACCTTGGTGCAGCCATGTCTTCATGACCATCTCAAGAGGTCATTGTAGGTTAGAGGAGAGATGAGAGACCAAACAGGGTTAGGGCTCTTCAGTTTGGAGAAAAGGCTGGTGTGGGTTACGGTTGAGGCTTAAAAAAATCATCAAAGTGGTGGAAAAAAGGCATTTTAGAACTGTAACTCACCAAATCCTGCAATTTCTGTTGTAGAGTATGGATTTAGTAAAAGAAAACACCTTTCTATTGTGAACATCTAGAAGTTGGCCTGAGAGGCTGTGAGGGATCATAGTGTCAATGGGTTAAAAAAAAAATTTGGATGGGTACCTCTTTACACATCTCTTGCCCGTGAACTAAAGGGAGCACAGAGGTGCCTCTCCCCCTCCCTCATCCCAAAACTGTGGGTGCTGGTAGAAAAGGGTGACGGACCACAGAAGAGCCATGCTGACATACCCAGGATGAGATGTCCTGCTGCCATGGTTGGAGATGCTGGGCTGGGAGAAGCGTTGGGCTGGTCCTGGAGAGCATTTCTTGTGTCCTGGTGGCAGGGGCTAGGATGGCTGTGCCGGAGCACGGGGCCCTGGGACAGCATCCATGGGAAACAAGGCTTGGTTCCCTTTCCTGCCTAGAGAACTTCATTCAAGGCAAGCAGTAGCCAAGTCTTCAAAGGGTGCAGAAGGCAGGGAAAGCAGACTCTCAGGTTGTTAGGTTAGAAAAAGAGCTTTTGTTTTGTTTGCTCAACAGCTCTGTTGCCTATGTTTTTAATTCTGAAGGAACCTGACTTAGGGGATGGATTTGAGCCCTCCTTTTCAGCAGTATTACTATTTTTACGTTACTTTACATCCCCTGCGGTAAGGTGAGAGACTCAATGATTCCAAAAATCAGTCCATCTGGGTTACACTTCTCAGTAGGAGACATTCATCAGATCCATCTGATATGCAAGGTGGATATTTTATATTCAATATTATTTTACTTCTGACTAGACTTGTTTTCCTTTGTTGCAATGGATTATTTCCGTGCAAACCCCTGCAGTGCAGGTGTTTCTTTGGAAGGCTTGCAGCTGGAGCATGTTTGCTTAGACACCCTGCATTCACCTTGTAGGCACATCTCTGTGGATTGTCTTCACAGTGTAAATCTTTTTTTTCCCAACTCTATCCCCATTTTTCCCCTCAAAAGATAAATAATGTCTTAGATCTAATAGAATAACTTGGAACTCAGTTCAGGTTTCTTCAAGGATGGTAATTTGTCTATAAATAAAAAAAAAATCTAAAAGGACTTTCTTTTAGAAAAAGGCCATCTGTCCAGATATCTAAAGTTACACGTTGTCTCTCTGATGTAGGTGAAGTCTTCCAGATGGCATAATATCAACAATTCCAGTAAAAATGAAAAGTCCTGCTATTAAGTATATTTAATTCTGTGTGTATGCTTTTGATTATGTACTGTGTACAAATAATCCATTTACTTTATGTGATTTTATTCTAATCCACATTCTTACTTTTCTTGCAGACTTTATCCATTGGAGTACTTGATATTTTTGGGTTTGAAGACTATGAAAATAATAGTTTTGAACAATTCTGCATTAACTTTGCCAATGAGCGCTTGCAGCACTACTTTAACCAACACATCTTTAAACTTGAACAGGTAGGTCTGGAAATATTTACTCTCTGACGCCAATGAGTGTTGACATGAGTTTGTGGCACTGATAAAGTTCTTAAATTGTCCCTTTAATTCTTTTATGTTAAGGAGTGTACACTGAATTATTCAAATTTAACTTCTAATTTACCATATGACTTACTGCTACCTGTAAAATAAAATCCAGCCAGAGATTTAGTGGTTTTAGATAGACATTTTGGGATACAAATATCCTCAAACATCACGAAGACCTTAACTGTTCCTCTTTTGTCTCCTTGATACATGGCTCATCCATGAGCAATTTCTTTCTTGACTTTGCCTGAACTTGCTGCTGTTTCATTTAATGTCACATAAAAGTTATTTTTCGGCATCTGTTGAAAATGCCACCCCAGTCTTCTGGTGGTTTTTTGCTTTCCAGTGTTGATTTGTGGGGAGGGAGGGGAAATGTCACTCTCATACAAGTTCTGCAAGGTCAGACTTGAGATCCTTACGACCTCCAATAGCCATGGCAGATTAGGACAGCTTGAACTTTAAGCTTTGCTTTAGGTTTGTTAAGACTGGGTGTCGCTTTCCAGCCTCAAATTTATGTGCCATAAGACAGATAACAAAAATACAGGCCATAATTTAGCAGGTAACATATACGACAAGATGGCATAGTCTATTAATTAGGATGGGAGGGGGCTTCTCCAAACATCATTCGTTATCTAACAACAAGCAGGACAAGAAAACTGCTAAAGTACATGTTGTTTCATGGATGCACAACATATAATTGGCTGCATAATACAGTAAATATGTTATAGACCTTCAAAATGCCTTTTTTTTTAATGCCAGTCTGCATGCCCTCCCTTCAGGTGAAATTCTTCTTTGGGTGAGGTCAAGGGAAATCCTCCTTATCATTAGTTTCAGCAAAGCTGGTATTTGATGAGCTGCGCTCTGTGGCCTGAGTTCAGCTGAGATCAAAGAACTAAACCAGCCCTTCCCAGAAACCCTGATAGTTTAATTTTGTGCCTCTCCAGTGTTATGAGAGATCTGAAAAGTTGGAAGAAGTCTCCTTAAATATAAGGATGGTCAAAAATAAGCAATATAGCCCTGAGTGAATCATTTGGGGGATGTTTGCTCTAGAGTTTGATGCTTCTCTGTTAACTTTCTCTTTTTTTTTGATCAAGAAGGTGGAACAGAGCTGCTCAAACCCATTTTATTTCAGTTTTTTAACTAGTCTTTGTATGCTAATGCACCGTACTCAATAGATGCTCTAAGAAGTTAATGGGAAAACCCGTCTGTATTTCTAGGAACAGGTCTATTTTACCATTATCCACCATAAAAGGGCAAACTAAAAGACTATTGCAAAGCCAATATAGCTACTTTTTTCTATAAAGGTAACGGATACACTTTCTAGAAGAGACTTGGGGAGGGAGGATCCTTCCTGAAAGCTGGAGAGAGATGACACCTTGGTGAGGTGGGATTTCAGGGCACTTGGGTTTCAGCAGCCTCTGCCGGCTTCACAGAAGCAAGCCAAGATGCCATCATTCATAAGGGAATTTCTGTGCTTGGGCTGGGATTTCTTAGCAGGTCAGTGCTCCTGCCTGAGCCTGGGGTATATGCAGAGCTCCCGATTGCAGCAATCTGTAATTCTCCTTGGACCAGCTTATAACCAGTGACCTAATTAGCTTTCTCCTATAAATCTGTCAAGCACATGAAGTCATTAGAGTCAGTATTTGCTGTATGGACGACAGGAGTAGTTGAGGAGGCATCCAATTGCCAAGGGGTCGTTCCAATTCTTAATGCCGGAGCATGTCATCCGTCTAAGGTTGGAGCACTGCAAGCTCTCCTGGTGGAAAATATGGTCATCTCTACACAGTTTGCTTTCTGTAAATATAAATAAGCTGTACAGCTGCATGAGCACTAATTCTTGGGTGAATTATTTGTATGGTTTAATCATTTACTTTTCCTCTTCTTGGAGTTACATGCTGCATGTGGAGGAGTAAATTTGATGGAAAGAAAATGGATGATACATACTCAAATCTTGTGTCTTCAGAATATCCTTCCTTCCTAGCTGGCTCAAAGATTAACCTGCTTTTTAATGATAGTTGCCAAACTACAGATGAAGACTAAGTAGTTAATGTTGTGTTTCAAGATGGCAAAATAGTTATATTACTTTGAATTGTGAATTTATCTGAGATATTTGTGGCTTTACAAGGGTTTATTTGATGTCTTGATGGCTGAAAACCAAGTGTGCTTATTGGCGATGGGTACCTGGAGAGGTCCTCCCCTGCATCCAGAGATAGGCTTCTTGTACCTCCAAAGCTTGCAGGAGGCTGAAGACAGATTGCTGAGATATTTGGACACTTCTGCTAAAAGAAATGACAAATTTAAGTATTCGCTAAGGATTTTTCTTAAAATTATAATAGAATTTGTGTGCAAAAATGGTATTTAGCCATGATGTAATTGTTGCTGTGGCATACTGCTGGCGTTATGGAAACCAAAATACCTACCACAAAGTCATCTAACAGAAGCGTGGGATTATTTTAACATTTATTTTCTTTTTTTTTTTCTTGGTGAAATCTAATACAATGTGCCTTGCGAATCTTTTTTTAAACCTTCTGTCTGAAGACAATGCTATTTCCAGTGGTTTGCAAACAACTGGCCGAGGCATCCTCAGGCAGTCTGGCTTCAGCCTATTGCCTCCTATAAATACAGCTGCTGTCGTGCTGCATACCAAGAGTCTGCAAAGGTCTTTGCAATAGCAACCTCTTCTTTTGAGCCAGCCATGAGAATAAGGATAACGCATCTCTGCCCACTGTTTATAGTAAAATAGGAGAAGGCAAAAAATGGTGAATGTTAGAGTTCTGCTTTGGATAAAGACAGTTATTGATGTTTCTTTACCACTTTCTTTTTAAACTGCCTGTTCTGGATTGCTAAGGAAGATTTAGTGATGATTCATGATGCATGGGAATATGCTTTAGCAAATAATGGAAGAGGACAAGAAAGACAAACCCTAACTAGGCGGTAAAGTCCAGGCTCATAAATCTTGGTCTATCTGTATAGGCAAACTCTTGGATTCGGACTGGTGACGATCTATTTATTAATCTAGAAAGACTGCTGTTGCAGGAATCATAACTTAAATACAGCCTACCCCATCACGTAGCAAGGGTGTTTTTCTCCTCCCCATGTATCTCACATGTTTATGGGGTGGAGGTTGGATGAGGGGCTGTAGCTGGTGGCTGCAGCTGCTGCCTGATGCGGTGCTTGCTCTGGGTGGCCGGAGGATGGAGGGTCCTTCAACAAGCTTCACACAAAGTGCAGACATGTTTAGCTCTTCAGACAGCGTGGTCTCATCCCTCCCTCGGGCTGGCGACTTCAGGCAAGACGTCCCCACAGCTCTTGGACTCATTAAGTGCTATCAGAGCATTGCACCTCAGCAGTGGTTCTCTGTTCCCTGGCAGCTGCTCCATCCCTGTGTCCTCCTCGAGTGGCCTCCTCTGCAAAGCAGATAAACCCAGAGCCGCCATGAAGTTCAGATAACACCCAGGTGCTTCTGGGAGAGGAAAATACCATTTTTGCATTGCAACTTGCTTTTTTTTTTCCAATGAAAGGATTGCTGTATATGAAGATGTAGTTTGGAGGTCACCGGTAACATAGCACCCATGATATGAGTTTCCTCCAAGTTTCCAGATCTTTGGCAGTTTGAGGGCCAGAAATACAAGTTTATATTTCTTTATGTATCCCATTCTACAAACGTTGTCATCTTTGTCCTCACCAATCTTCCCCTGTCCCTGCTTAGGCTCATTCGACGATCAGCTTTTTGGTTACCCCCACCCACCTTTCCTTGTTTCAGCTGATGCTTTGCAAAGGTTGAGAAGTCATCCTGTAGCTTTCCATCCCACAGACGTTGCTGTTTAAGTTCTTTTCTACCCCATTTTCTACCTTTTGTTTACCCACCAAACCTCAATTTTAAGGACATCCTTTTATTGTTTAAAAAAACTGATGTATAACTGAGGATGAGACTGAAAAAAAATATTATTTGGAGTGTGATCAACTGGCATGAGCTCAGGTGTTGAGCAAAGTGGCATGGTCCCTGGTGAACTTGATGTCCCAGCCAGCAAACCTCAGCCTGCTCAGACAGAAAAACTTAATTTCATAAAGATAACACATCCTATGAAATGTTTGCTCAGCCATCTAAAGCTCCGTAAATACTTAGGGAGGACTATAGTTTTTACTGGTCCTGTGTAATAGGTGGACAAATCTGACAGTCCAGACTAAATCATGAACATGATAACAATTTGTTCATCACAGTGGGAGTGAATTAATTAAAAAAAGCATCAATTTGTCACACGACATGGTGATAGGTGGTTTATTTAGTCTGTGAAATGGCTGCGATGCCTGCTATATTTTAAAGCATCTTGGATATGCAGGGTTTCTCAGGCCGTGCTGCTTTGTCTCCCAGCAGCCTTCCATGTCGTTTAGAGAAAATAAAAGATGAAATTTTAAAATAAATCTAAAATAAATACATTTAAAAAAAATTTAAAAATTAAAATAAATATATTTAAAATAAGTACATTTGAAATAAATTATGAAAAGGGTCTTTCTCCTACTGCTGGGAGCACTTCTCCCCTTCCTTCCAGTAAGGGCTTTTTTTTTTTTTTGTATCTCATCACTCTGGTTAGGCCTGAACGCCTCTGTTTCCTCTGAAGACAAAAGCCAACCATCAGAAGTCAACTGTTGAGGACTGGGAGGCTCAGTTCAAATTTCTGTTTTCTTTGGAGATGGAAGAGCAGATGCCCTCTGAAAAATGCTGCTGTCAGCTGTGTGTCATATGACATGTGGAGAAATAACAAGCTGCACAAGTTATTGATTTATTATTTGGCAATACGCCATCATATGTAACTCACATTGGGGAAAAAAAAAGATGCTTAGAGTATGTAATTCATATTAAAAAAAAAAAAAGGATGCTTAGAGTTGTTTAAATGTTATCTTTAGGATAGGAAGATTTCAAACTACAGGATTGAAATAAAACACAATTCTGGTCATCATTGGTCTCCCAAAGCATTGGCTTGGGTCCTTCCCCTCTTGGGGTGCTGCGAGGCTGGGGCTGGGTCCAGGGGAGCTTCGTTTGCCACCCCCTTGTTCCTGGTTTTCTCCAGATGATGAACGTTCATAATATATAAGATATAATAAAATATATCATAATATATTATATTATGTATATATACTATAATATCATAGAATAGTCTTAGCTGGGAAGGACCTTAAAGATCATCTAGTTCCACCCCCCATGCCATACGTAATATATAATAAATATATAATATACATAATATATGAACCCCCAGAAGTAGTATTCTTAAATCTCTGTAGTGGCATCCTAAGTAGGCAAGTTAGAAAACATGCTTAAAATATCATTAGAAAATATTCTAGAAAGCTTTCCTGGTGTGAGGTACTGGTGTAAAAGACTCAGTGGTTTTCTGCATGTTTTCTATGTTAGAATTAGGTATCCAAAAGAAACAGGTTTGGGTTCAACGTGGTTGTCACCACTTCATACTGCGCATGGCTTTTGGTCAGTGGGTTTGATACAGTCCTTTCTTTAATGAAGTACAGGGTTGGAGGTGGCTTGTGCCGCAGATGATCTGAAGAGGGTCTGGGGTTCCTGCGTGTATTGGAAACGTGGCTGTTGGGGAGGAGGAGCGTGATGGTCATGGTGCCTTTTGCTTGTCACCTGCATGGGACAATCTTGCAACAGTGACTTAGGAATGTGGGCTGCTTTAGAAGTTAAGTGTCTGTAGTGAGCAAAAGCAAAGGTTATACTGATAAAGAGATTATCTCAGTGCTGTCCCCATGTCTTGACCTTCACTAATGTTTTTTGTGAGCCAGGCAGGCTAAGGGGAACATCACCAGGCATCCCATACTGCATCCTGTGACATCTGAGTGCATGCCTCAGCTCTGGTTGCAGCAGTGCCATGTACTCCCCAAACTGCCTCGGTTCCCCCACTCAAATCCCCTCTTCCATCCCTCATCCCACACTCCTTGCTGGAGCTCTCTGAGTTGCAGATGCCTTGCTCCAGGTGCCGTTATCCCTCTCCCAAGTCACGATCATCTCTTTAGCCCTCTTTTCCCTCTTCTCTGAGCTGGTTCCTTGATTTTTTCCAGTTAGATGATGTTTCCTGCTGATCATGGTTCCTACTCAAATATATTGGCTAAATATATGTGGGTTTGGACTGTGCCAGGGGACAGTCCTGTCCCTCTAACCCAACTGGAGCCCTGCACCTCACAGTTGGGTTTGTCCTGGGAACGCCGAGCCTGACTTTCTTCTGGGACCTGCTCCTGAGATGCAAGCCAATATATGTATATTTATCTATTTTCAAATTATATACATGTACTACTATTATGTACATTATGAAGCCTGCCCCCCCCAAATAGAAACTAAAAAAGGATGAGATGAAGATGAAATAAACACCAATTTTTATTTATTAATGGTACAAAAAGTATTTTCTTCCTCCACCCCAATGCACACCCTGCTTTGGAGAGCACTAGGTATGCTCTAGGGTAATCTAGGATGCTTCTGTACTGGTCTCTTAGGGCCAAGCCCTGTGTCATAGTCCAGAAGTACAGTCATGGGGAAATTCTTGCACATTCCCTATACCTTTGAGCTAAATTAGGCAACGACGTAATGAAATCTCTGGTTATTTCAGCAAAAAAACACTAGGGATACTTGTGAGCCACAGCTTTTCTTTAAAAATAAAAGATCTCAATGCATGTTGGTGGATTTTCATAGGACAATATTGTGCAGTGTGAGCCCTCTTCTTCTTAAGCAAGATGAGCAAGAAACCTCTAAAAGCCTCTAAAATACTTGAACCCATCCAAAAAAATGTCATATTGAGGCAGAACTACATGGTCCATCCTGGCCTCAGCTCTTCCACTCGTTACATGCAAAATTCTTGCCTGAACAGTTGGTTTGGCATGGTAATAAGATTTTATAGGGGTAGTGTAAGACAACTACATATATATATATGTGTATATATATATGTATAAATATCTATGTAACGGAGTACTGTGAGCCCACTGTAAGCATGAGTGAATGAGAGAGGAATCAGGAGCAAGTGTATTTATTGACACAAGTTTGAAGTGGGGACTGGAAAGGAAGAAGACATTTAGCCTGGAGGATCAGTCTGGTGTTGACCATGACCGCTGTGGAGGTCCTCTTCACATTTGCTAAGCCTGATATGTCTTGCAAGGACTGCATTGGTACATATATATTTCTTTTCCTCTTTTATTTACATAGAAAGAAATTAAAGAAATTAATCCGCCAGCAGATCATGCAGCATCTTTAGGCTCACGCTTCTCCTGGCTGTTGTAAGAGTGGGTTGGGAAGAAGGATGCTCCTGCGAAGGGTGCAAACGGGATCATGGCAAGGTGTGTTTTGCCAGCTGAATCATGCAAAACCAATTTTTGCCATTTTGAGAGCAAAATATAATTTATGACTGAAACCTGCTGTTGCCACTGAAGCATAGGGAGCTGATTTGAGTTCAGAGATGGGTGCTGCAGAGCTGGTGTAGTGCGTACGGCCACGTGCACAAAACCCTGGGCTCAACTTACTATTTAAAATCACCTTCGCTAATAATGGACAGTCCAAATTACAATAAATTAAAATCTCAGGCTGCATATATAAAGCAGATGTGAGGTTGTCAGCGGGTGAAGGATCAGCCTCAAAATAAAGCCAAATTCACTTGCCATTTGCTGAGGGGCCGTTGAAATGGTCACCTTGAAGGAGAAGACAATCTCAAGAAGCACCTTTGCTTCAAAGCTGGCTGCCAACGTGCTGTAATTGGTTTGCAACTTAAAACAGGCCGAAGAAATGCAAGGGAAGGCAGTTTATCAGAACCCCTGTGTTGCCAGACATTATCAGTAAAATACAGTGGCTTATAAACCTGTCTATAGATTGTATATTTATCGAGCATGTGGAAATGTATTTATATATACTGTATCTGTGGGTGCATTATTAAAAAAATAGATATTATATCTATATATTTATACATAGATATTTTTATATTTTTTAACATATCATTTATATGTATGTATGGCTGCATGTATAAATTCCTCTTCTGCTTAAATTGAGAACAAACATAAAAATCCTTGGTCATAAATGAAAGCCTCAGCATTGTCAGCCTCAGCATCCTCTTCTGGAGGGATGTCGGGAACTCAAGGCATCCGCGTCGTCTGCAGCACATAAGCGCCGACAACAAACCAGACATTGGTCTCGTTCATTTGGGAACTCTCTAATAATAAGGTTTTCCCATCTAGAGGATTTGTCATATTGAGCTCATTTTAATTATCAAATTATGGTGGGATGATTCTGCTGGGGCTGGCTTGCAATGCCTGCCTGCATTTGCTGTATGAGCAATTAATCCTTCATGGGAAGGATTAATTCCTGGATGGACGGATCCTGCATGGTTCTCTCCTGGATGGAGAGATTTCCCCACGCCTTGTTGCTGTTTCCAGCCTTAGAAAAGCTTTTCCAAGCTCCCCAAGATGGATTTTAGGATACATATTTATACAGAAAGGAGCTTTTACAATGTTTAGCTCCTTTAGTTTATCATATAACAATGACCTATTTTAATGTAATTTTTAAAACATTAAATATTATGTTCTTTCCTGGAAGATTTTCAATAGTTTGCAAAATATGGCTTCATTTCTAATTTTTGAACTGAGCTTTTTGAGATGTTGTTCATATCTTCTTGTCCATCAGCATCTGCAAGGTTGATGGTACCTTGTTACTGGGTAAGTGATCAAGAGAGAAACGATTTACATGCTTGGGTTTAGCAGCTCTAAGCTTGTATTTGTACAGATTTATATTTTTGTGGGTGTCAAATTGACTTGTAATATTTTTTTAAGAATATTTTGAGATTATTTTATGCTGGGGAAGTCAACTAGGAATGGACAGAGACATGGGAGGGGGTTTAATTCCTAGTTTCTCACTTTGCAAATGCTGCCTGAAGCTGAAGCAGACGGTGTTAGAGCCAAGAAGAGAGGCATTTCACACCCTTCTGTTTACTCGTGAATTTTCAGGCAAAATATGTACATTTAGACATCCAAAAGTATCTGCCTATTGATTGCATCACTGTGTATTGCTCTGGATTACACGAGGTTTTACAACAGGAACACGATGGGAAGTGTTCCAATGTGGAGCTGTGCTGAAAAAAGGATTTGCTGTTGATTTCCCACTTTATTTTGGGAATTTTTATTGTGTAAACAAGGTTTTCCTATGCCTCAGTAATGAAAGGCTTGGGCAGATAAATTCCTGGGGCTTATCTAGCTCTGTCTGGGAGGAGGTGAATGAGCTGATGGGCTTTTCCTTTGCTCTTGTGATTTCCTCGAGTGTTTCTGAAGCAGGGGTTGCCACGCTTTCAGGAAACAGAAACTGCTGTATTTCCCTTGCAAGCAGTTCCATGCAAATAATTAATCATTTTGGTTTACATTTCCTTCTTAATATGCTTTAATTTTCTAGCTGGACTTAATAAAAGCTGAAACAGCACTGCATGCTATGTTTTACCCTTCTTTTTACCTTCAGCCTTGTCCCATCCCCAGGAAAGAGGAGAGTGCATCATCCCTGTCTTTGGGTTTTAAAAGCTATTTTTTGGGGCTGCTTCTCAATTTTCACTGTGACTAATGGCAATATCCCTACAGTATAAGACATCTGCCTCCTGGACACTGAAGTGCTGAGATATTTTCATGGCTCTTGGCTTGCAGGCTGTGTGCATGGATGCCCAACACCCTCCAGACCTCTTCAGATCATGACACATTTTTGACCTTTGATATCCCGTGATAGGGCAACAAATGCCATACATTGTGGGAAAACCCAGGCCTTTATATTCAGGCCTGATTTTTCACTGCCTTTTGATTTGAATTTACTAATCCCTCAGTTTTGTGCTTTAAGAAAGATGGGAAACTTACTGGTTTTTATTTTGTATTTTTATCATGTGTCTCCTGCTTCATTTCTTCTCTGGGTTTCTATGCTCCTCTTCTCTATGTTTTTCAAGCTCCAGATCACTCCCTCCATACAATTTTGAGGAGCAATAGCCCCCAATGAGCACGATACTCTAGATAAGTGTGAGCTTAAAAATAATATTTAATGCTTTCTCCTGTAATTATGTCTTTTAACATTTGGTTTCACTTACTGTTGACCATGGCTGGATAAGGAGTAATTCATAATAGAGCACGTGTGGATGTGTAGAGATGTTTGCCAGCACCTCAAAAATGCTGTTGGGCTTGTGGGTATTTTCTCCCTCTCAGGATATATGAACTTTTAATTCTGCTGTGGATTAGAGCGTGTTTCTTTGGCTTAGCATCGAAATAAAGTCACGATATGATCCAATGCTCCTGTAAAGATAACGGGACTTGTTTCTCTACACATTGAACTATAAAATTACAGATGTCTTCTGTTCATAGCAGTAGGGTTTCCATCAAGCCTTGCATTCCGGTTGGGAAGGTTTTCTTAAATTTGTTATTCTGTGTAGCATAAGCAGTGTTTGTACTCTGGGGTCGGTTGCAGGCAGGCAGGGTTTCTCTTTAATAGTGCTTAGCTATCTCTTCACTAGACTTCCTTTAATTTTCATATATAAAAATGTTGGAAATTTTGTCACGTTCTGTTTATTTGGTACCCCAAATCTTATACGCTAATATGTCTTAGGTAATGTTGTGTGATATTCAGCAAAGATTTATGCTCATACTCTGAGTATATGCATTTCAAAGTCTGGACTGACATTTTATCGTCCTTTTTTATGGTCTTTAGGTTCTTTTTTTTATGTTAGAACATCACAAATTGTGTTTCATGTCATAGCATTCAGGTCTATCTGAGTATTTTAAGCTCTAAAAAACCCATCCCTTGCAAACAAGAAAATCTCAAACTAATACTGCCTTTTCTTATGAGCCACCTCCCTGCTTAGCTACATCTTTCTAAATATTGAATGCAATGATGAAGTGTGTATATATATATATATACACACGTTTGTGTATATATATATACACAAAAGAATACATATGTATGTTTGTGTGTGTATATATATGTATTCTTTTCTGCTAAAGAGAGGTGAGATGAAGTCATTAACCCCCTTCTCTTCTGAGCTTCAGCTGAGTCAGAGAGGCCAAATCCACATTACACAATTTTGTTGACCTGGCTGCTGCAGCAAGCACACCGATGCAGCTACGGCAACACAACCGTGCTCTGATTTGGGTGACAACGGCATTTGAGAAGTGATTGCTCTCATGCTGGCAGAACAAGTCCCTTCCTTGATGTCTGGTGCCAACGTTGATGTCCTGCCAACATCATCGTGGTTGGGGCAGCAGAATTGCTTCTAAATGCACAATTGGGAAGCATGTATCTACTCGTGGTGGCTATACAAGTCCCCTGGAGAGCAATCAGTAGCATCTCACCCAATAATTAAATGAAAATATGGAGCTGCTGAACTCTAAAAAAAACCTGAATGTCTTTTTTTCGTTCTTTGCTAAATTCTTTTTGTCAAGTTTGGGAGCTCAGTGCTCTCCTCTCCAGCTAACTTGCATCGCTCCATCTTCCAGCAGACCAGGCTTCAGCTATCCAGGGATGGGAGGACTAAATCCGTACATTTTTGTTGGGAGTAAGGATGCCAAAAAATAGGACTCTGTGGAGTTTACTGCGCCAGAAACTTTTGCAGGTAGTGGTAACATCAACAGTTTGGTTCTTGATGTAAAGGTGGTCTTCTAGAAATAGGACATTTGAATTTGCCCCTAAACATAACTTAGTTTTAAGTCAAGGTATAAATTTAAGCTGATTTGTAATGAACCTCCAGTTTGAGGGTTTTTTGTTTGAATGGGCTGTAAGTGTTTCCTATTGTCTTCATCTTGACCATATGTTTGTTAAATGAAAACCTCATGTTGTTTGGATCTAATTCCTTAATATTCAAGTGCTCTGCAAGGACCCTGCATCCATCAAAGCATGGCAGAGGCTTTATTGTCATACTCAGAAGTGAAGGAATATTTTGGAGGTAGCTTCTAAGGATATCTCCTGAATTCTGCAGAAAGACAATCATTAGAAGATGAATATGGAAATCATATGTAATGATATAGAAGATAAATAACTGAAACTTAATTGAGTAAGTTTAACATACACATGTGGACAGCAATGATTTTATCCTAAAGCTTCTGCCTTTATGTGGACAATTTGCACAGTGTTCTGCAGACCAGCAAACACCCAAGGAATTATATTGGTCAATCACAAAGCCGTAGTTATTTCTCCTGGACTTTGATTCTGAATGCAACCAAACCAGTAACTGGGAAATGCTAGGAAAAAAGAAATAAGGGGAATTTTTTTTCCACTTAAGCTTTGGAGCAATTGCTCTGGCATAGTTCCTGCTGCTGCATACGCGCCTGTCTTGAAATGAGAGTGTATATCTGAGTTATTATGGAAAATGTTATTAGCTGAGGAATTCAATCCCTTTTCATATCTGGCCAACGCAGCCAGAGGTTGCATTGGGGATGGAAGGGAGGGAGCAATGGATGGACAGATGTGGAGAACAACTGCACAGCCTGGGAGTGAGTGTTTCTGACCCAGCCTGGAGGAAAAAGAAGAGCAGAAGAGGGAAGATTAGCCAAAATCCTGCAGCTGAAGAAACTGAGGCCAGGAAGTACGTGATAAGCAGCCTCAGGTCATGCATCATCTGCTGCAGAGCTGAAGATGAGCGTAAAGAAGTAGAGACCTTGAACTCAGTGGTCTTTTATGGTTGTTTACTGGAGTATATTTAAAAAAACCAACAGCTGGCATTCTTAATTAGTTATTTGCACTGATCTTAGGAGTAGTAGGAATTTTTTGTGTGGTCATAAGAGTTTCATGGCACCATTCACTGTGCAGCTGCTGAACATCCCATGCGGAGCTATGGATGTCTAGAGAGCTTCTAGAGCAGAGTGATGGTGTGTGCCCAGTTTAGATGTATGCAAACTTACAACTCTAGATAATTGGGGGTTTTTTGGGGAAAAAATATATGTGTAAAGCCCCCATACAAATAGTTCAAAAAAGAGTCACAATATAAATAGGTAAGCCAAGTAACATGCACCAGCCACCCATCACTACTAAAATAAGGCTGCTCTTTTATCATCATGGCAAGCTTTATTGCTCTCTGGGTGCTCAGGACCAGTCCTGAGTGGGCAAAGCTGGGACTAATGGACTCTGCATCTGATTAAGCAGCTGTCAGAAGCAGGCAGTTGATAAATGATGCTGACTCCCATTACCACTGCACGCATCACCATTTCTCTCTTTTAAATCACTCAGGAGAAGCTTATGCTTGGTCAAGAAATATGCAGTCTTCTACAGTTGGCTGGGTTGCCGTATATAAGCTTTTTCCTGACTTGCACTGAAAATGCAACAAGTCATAGTCAAATATATGATTTTTGAATTCCTATAGTTTAGCAGGGACTTGTGAATGTTATTCTGCATGCCTGCTGTGTCCTGGTTGCTCTGCAGGAATCTAAGAAAAAAGAAAAAAAATTAAAAGAAAAAATAAAATTCATGATGTGGAGTTGTTCTTTATTTTCAGGATTTTTTTTTTCCCAACAGGATGTGTTATGTTTTGAACCTGAAAGGCTTTATGGCTGTTAAAAACTCCTCCTACCCCTGCACACATATGCACAGAGTATATATCGTTGGTGTAAAGGTATATGATGTCTCAAATACTGAATTCAGAACCTTGTAGTTTTTTAGCAAAAATTTCCTTGTGAGATGTCTCAAAGCACTTCACACTCTTTAATTCTAAAAATAATATATGTAGAGTTCATGTTAATTTTGGATGAGGATACATTGGAGAGTTGGAAGAACTTTTTTTAAAAGTTTTTTGCTCATATTAAAAATAAAAGCAGAACCAGCAATAAAAATGAATTTTTATAAAAAATGGATTTTTATAAAGGTGCATCACATTAGTGCAATTTTGAGGATTTTTAACTTTTTTCTTCAATTCTGCCATCAAAATGTCTTATGATAGAGAAATAAAAATGCAGCTTGGATCAGTAGGACTTTTTCCATTACATGGAGTAAGGTGCACTTCTAATATCACTGTTTTGAGAGTGAGTCATAAGTCTTAAAAGCATATGACAAAAATTATGATTTTTAACTCTACTTTCTTCCGGATGCCCTAAAATAATTTCTGCAGAAGACTTCTTGAAGTAATCCAATTGAAAATCTATCTCAGAGGAGATAACTTTTATAAGAGAGCAAGGGTTGGAGTTATTTTGGTGGAAAAGAAATAGTTTTTTTTTTCCTCAGCATGACTTGGGGACAGATCCTCACTTTTACTGTAAAGGGTCATGGCTCTGCTGGTCTTGGAGATGTGATTTCTGTTAGCTGGAGGTCTCTTCATTAGCCTTTATATCACCAGCCATTAATATTGTGAGATATAGAAGAGTAGACCCCAGTGAAGCAGGAAAGGGAGTTATATTGCTTTTTCTGTGTAATTAAATGAATATGTTGTACCACCATTTTCTTCTAGCAACTAAATACTAAATATTAATTGATGCAAATACATCGAATAATGCTTTAACAGCAAGCCAGGAAAAGGAAAGCAAGAAGCAATGATGTGTAGCACGCCGTGCATCCTCGGTAGGCATAGTCTGTCATATAGCTAACCTATATCTGAGCAAAAATCTGGTTCACCTGAAATTGTAAAATGCTGAGTGGTTCCCTGCAGTTTAGGTTGTTCAAGTGGTTCTTTATCATTTTCTTTTGCATAAAAAAAAAAATATTGGTGGCATATTAGCAGAAGAGATGTTCATTTTGGTAAATGGTGCATCAGTTTCCATGAAACCCTTTGAATTTCACCTTTTTTTTTTTTTCTTGCATCCAATATCATTACAATATCTGTGGGGTTTTTTTAGGAGGAATATAGAGCAGAAGGAATTAGCTGGCACAACATTGACTACATAGACAACTCTGGCTGCATCAACCTGATCAGTAAGAAGCCAACAGGCCTACTCCATCTGCTGGATGAGGAAAGCAAGTGAGTAGGAAACTGTTGGTTTTGCTAATGATATTCGTTTTTCACTTAAAAAGTGTTTATCCTTAAGTCTTACCTCTTGTGATTCCTCCCAGAAAGATGCTAATAGCTTGCTGGGCTGATTTATCTTATGTCTCTAGTTTTGTTTCTGAGGTGGTAATGCAAACAGTGGAGAATCAGCACACTGAGCAAAAAACCTTAACAAATAATAATTAAAATTCCGTTTCAAGAATTTATTCCGTTAAAGGGAAGGTCAAAGGTTTCCTTGGCTTTGCTTCTCATTTCTCTCCCTGTCTCATGTGGTGTAACGACATGAAGATGCTTGAACCCAAGCTGCATGAAGGGAGAATCCAAGTGCATGAGTTAAAGCAGGTTGTGTGGGTGCTGTTATTCAGATATAAGGTGGATTTATCAATTTACTTTTAAAAATTAAGCCAGAGTGAACTGAGGGCACTTGTACGTAGGGGCTGCACTTCCATAGGGTTTCATGGACATCGGGGATGCAGCTCAGATTTGCATCCGTGGTTATATCCATCCAGCTTGTCTTGGTAGAAGTTATCAAATGAGCATGTGGCTTGTGGGTCTGCCTTTGGGTGGAAGCTTCTGAGATAAGGGATCTCGTGTTGGATGTATGGGCCAGTTTTCTCTGTGTGAAGGGCAGGGAAAGGCCAGGCAGATTTGCTGGCACCGCCTTGGATCCACATGGCTCCGGTCCAGGGCACAAGCTCTCCTCCCACCATTTGCTTGCAGGTTTCTCCTCCGTTTCTTGTCTTGTTGACCAGACACACAGCAGTGATGCTGTCCCAGTAGGAATGTACCAGGCTAAAACAGCTTAAATTAGGTAAAGTTGTGAAATATACCCCCAAGTTGCAGATTTACATGAAGTTTGAGGATGAAGGATTGGCTTGCTCTTACCAAGAGACTCTGCTCAAGCTCTCTGTCCTTTTTCTTTCTCTCTCCTATACCAGGATCAGTCAAGTAACTCCTGAAATTGAAGTGAGATTTGTAGGCAAAACAGCTCAATATTTGATAATGTGTGAATACTGCGTAGATATAGGAGCAGTCTAAGCCTCAAAACCAATGACAGAAACTTGGGGTTTCAGATAAACGCAGCTATTCTGAATAATTTCCATGCAATGAGCATACAATGCAGTATACCACAATAAAAATACACCTATTTGTGCTTTTATAACTGATTTCAGACCATTACTAAATCAGTTAAGAGTTCTTCAGACACCAGATATACGTTGTATTTGTATATAACCACATGAGAGCATACAAAATAGTGTTTTCTTAGCATCTGCAGGCACAGAAGTGGAAGCTCAGAATATCGCTATTTTCCTATTTGTGGTCAAGACAGAAGTGTAAAAGCTTTTTCATTGGGTTTATGCCTATCTTCTTTTCAATTCTTTCCACTCAGTTTTCCTCAAGCCACAAACCAGACACTGCTGGACAAGTTTAAGCGTCAACATGAAGTGAACTCCTACATTGAATTTCCAGCGGTCATGGAACCGGCTTTCATCATCAAACACTACGCGGGCAAAGTGAAATATGGAGTGAAGGTCTGTCACCCAGCTGTTCCCCAGCAGTTGTTTTCATTTAAGTCATCTAGCTGTGATGGGGAAGGAGAGCCCCAAAGGCTCCACAGAGATGTTTGGAGGAGGACTTGGTTACAGAAGAGATGCAAGGGTCGGGAGACAAGTGTTTGGTGAAAAGCTTGGCTGAAATGAGAAGTTGGTGGGGATTGTGTCTTCCTGTTCTCCTCCACATTGCAAGCTCCACATGTCGGTGTTCTGGGGAAGAATTAGGGACGCATACTGAGGTTAATGCTACGTCCCAGCGATGGGTTGAAATTGAGTATTTGGTAGCCTTTCCAGGCTTGGTTTGTGTAGAAAACACAATGTTTTTTTCATCATTAGTCATTTTTTAATACAGGTTATGTGAGTGTAGGTCTCAGCATCTCACTGCTGCAGGTACTTTTTAAAAACCCATGCAAATGATTTCAAAGTTGACCCTATTTATATCCATGCCAATTATTAGCAGAAGCAATTCTGGTGGGCAAGTGAGCCTGTATGAGAAACAGCCTTGGGATTTACAACTGCAAATATGTAATGTGTTTCTGATGCAATAATTACCCATGACAAACTTCAGCATCAGCTTCAAGATGCTTCAGAGAGCAGTGCTTTGGGATAAAACATTTATTTTCTGAACATAAAGAGGTGTCTAATATGGGGGCAGAAAAAAAGATAGAAGCAGGGTTCACTAGTTGTGCTGCCCTAGGGACAGCCTGGCAGATCTTACCTGGCATATCTTGTAGATATTGTTTATTTTCCTCTTTTCTCCCCCTCCTTTTTCTCCCTCCCTAGGATTTTCGTGAGAAAAACACAGATCATATGCGCCCAGACATTGTAGCTCTCCTGCGAAGCAGCAAAAACGCCTTTATCTGTGGGATGATCGGGATTGACCCAGTGGCCGTGTTCCGCTGGGCAGTCCTGCGGGCGTTTTTCAGGGCGATGGTCGCTTTTAGGGAGGCTGGAAAACGATACGTGGAGAAGAAAACTGGTACGTGCGCTTATCTCCTAATTCTAGTGCCTGTTTTTCACCAGCAGCATAGATCTAATGTATTACTACAGTATTTTAAGTAGCCTGTCTGGCTTATTAGGAGCTATTAATCTATTAAAAAAGTGATTAAGAAAGCGTATAGATTTTTGCTATCCAAAAGTGACGTTTAAAGGTATGTTTGCAGTAGGATTTTAACACACTGTAGGAAAAGATCTCGTTTTACTGCTGCTTTAACTTTTCTTTTCCGTAGGATGAATGCATAGGAAATCCTGAATTATTTGAATAGAGACATAAAAATTATTCAGCAAATAAGGCAAATTATGTTTGCTAAGAATTGTTGAACTGTTAGTTACATCTGGGAAAAAAAAAGGAAATAATTCTTCTCTATATATAATTTTTCAAGCTGTTCACCCTTTAAGCTCCAAGAGAGCGTGTCTCTTGTCTAGCAGAATTCATTGCTTCACAGTCATCCAGAACCACCTCATGCCAAACACGGGGGCATTAAATTAAAGGAAAGTAATGGTGCATCATCATGCTGTGGCAGGCAATACCTGGCTGTGCTTTTAGACCATTTCTCTGCATAAAGCAATTTCGGAAAGACGGGTACAAGCTATTACTATTAATTTCTGGGCACAAGAGGGCTTGAAATTCGTGATGAAATTAGAGCCTCAGCAGGAAAAATGTCAGCTGAGTTAAAATTAAGCGGAGAGCTGCCCCATGAATTTTTTTCAGTCGGAGAAGTGTGCATCAAGGAGAGCCAAGGGACGAGGAATGTAAATATGGAAACTGTACAGCCAGAAAGAATAATTTTCTTGTTTGCAACAAATAAAAGCATCCCAAGAAGAGCAGGAGGCAAAAACCAGCTTTCAGCTCTTGAGGTTCTTCCTCTCAAACCGCTCGGATGTGATGTAAGAGAAAAGGTGTTTCTTATGAACCTGGGTTTATCTGGCACATCAAGGCAGCACCTACAGATAGCAGCGTTTTGAAACGCTGAGAGGTAGATGGCAAAGATGTTTGGCATCGGGAGAAACATCACTCGAAAGAGTTGGCTTTGGAAATCTGTATTTGCATTTTCCTAGCATCTCCTTTTCATCTTGCATAAAGCCGAGGCTGAACTAAAGTGACCTGGTCAAGGAGATTAAAAGTACGTTCAGTCTTGGGAAGTAAGAATTAATTTCAAGCCCTGCTTTGCTTTCTGTGTCTCTGGTGATTGATCATGCCTGCTGTGCTCCTCTCCCCACTAGCTAGCTCTCTGCTTTTCAGTCTTTGTGGCATTAACTTGCTTATATCTATATCTATATTAATATATAGGTATAAAACAGCATCCAGGAGGTTTTCAGACAATTCTGGGAGACTCACTTCTTGCACTGCCTCTCTTTCCATACCAAAACTAACACAGTAACAACTGAGTTTCTAAACCTTTTCTGGCACATGTTGCTGCTGTTTTATTTATCTGGTGTCCTTTGGCCCACTTTCAAATGGCTTTGTGCTTTGTAACCTTTGTTTTTTGAGTCAAAAAGAAAGAAAAAAACCCTGAAACCCCTCAAAAAGCTGGGTAAGGCTTGTCTTAAGCTTCCCGACTATCCTCAGATAATTTATACCCTGAATTTCCATGTTCATCTTCAGCCTAAATTGGAAAAAAGTCATGAGAAAGTCACCATTATATAGGCAGAACTAGTGGGAGAAGATTACCTAAATCTAGTTCCCATATTGAGGTATATCTTATCCGTTGGGAAAGCTTGCCCTACAAGTGATGACAGAGCTGGGACCACTCATGTACAGCTGCCTCTGCTCTCTTTGGAGAGGTACCCATCATCTCCTAGCATGACTTCTGCTAGGTAGTGGCAGCACTTAGCAAGGTGAGATCCATAGCAATGTTTTCATCATGCTTTTGCTGGTGAGACCTCATGCCCATCCCCTGTTCAGTTGTCCTCCAAAATCTCATCCATCTCGCCAAAGCACCACAAAGCAGATGGCTGTAGAAGAGGCGGACCTGAGCAGAAGGCTTGGCCAGTGTCTGGACGGTCGGGCAGGCTGGCATGGCATGGCGCATCCACTACCGGATGCTGCTGGTCCCTCCTGCTCCCCAAAATAATGATGAAAAGCCCCAAACTGATGCTTTGTGAATTATCAAAGAATCACTAAAATTATCCCATCTCGATAGACAAAAGCAGACAACCAAAGACAGCATATGTTTTAGGTTTATTCTGTTTTTTTACCAAACCTTGCTGGCTTTAATTAGCCTGATCTGAATGCCTTCCTGCCCACGGACATGGAGCTTCTGATAAAATTATGGTAGATTAGCTGAGAATAACTTCACACACATACGTTCATCCAAGTGTGCATACTTAATAGCTGTATATAATTTTTTAAAAGGCGTGCTGCCCTGTTCTTGGTTTCTGAGGTCCCATCTGCTGCTACTACCACCATCCATCAGGCAGGTGTAATTAATGAGTAGGAAAATATCTGAAGAATGCTTTTTTTTTTTTTTATTTAAGGCTCTTTGCACTCTTGTCTTAACCTCAAATGGGTTTCCCTTGCTTTTACTTGTCTGAAGGTCTGTCCAAGTCACGCTTGCAATACCCGATGGGGATTTTAAAGAAAAATCTCCGGCTTATGTATAAGCAGCTCTGCAAAATTTTGCTTTGCTTTCTTTTTGCATCATCCTTTCAGTTATCTTCTCTGTGCCAGCAGTGCCAACCAGTGCTTCAGATGCTTCTGTAAGGATAATCAGCATTTTTTCCTGCTGGTTTTAGGGACTCTTCTTTTTTTGTGCTCCTAATATCCTCATAGTGCAGCTTTTAGTGACTGTGCGATTGTCCTCGTTAACCTGGAGGTGAAGAGCAGCAAAGCAGTGTCACAGTGAATTTTGTTGGGTACCTTTCTCTTCTGCCCAAGAGATACCTCTTACGGTGCTGCCAACCCTCCTCAGATGAAGCATGCCGGGATCTGGCGAGATGCAATTAGCTGAAGGGTGGCCTTTTTCAATAATTTGATTTCTTTATTATTATTATTGAGTTTATCAGAGAGGATTGAGATAGTCCAAAAAAACTACACATTTGAACTAGATTTGTGAATGAACTTTTATTAAAGGAACATTATCAAAGAAAGAAATTTGGCTGATTGACCTTTTTTTGCTACGTCATCGATATGAATTTATTATGCAAAAAACCCTAATTCTTTGTTAGCGAAAACTTGATGGAAGAACTTGTGCTGTTCATATAAAATAGGCTGTGGAGACTCCCAGATTTCTCATCTTGGTTTTGCTGGACACGAACCTAAATCCTCGCTCTGACGAAGGGTTTGTGGTCCTGGGGCTCTGCCCTGCCTTGATGGTCTCTGCATTTGCATTCAGTCAACAAGGGTTGCTCCTTGGGTTAGTGCTCCTTGGGTTAGTGCCCATTGCGGCTGACCTACATGATAACACCTTCCCAAAACCAATTCCATTGACTTCTGCAGATCTATTCCTGAAGCTGGGCACCAAAAAAACAATCCCCCGTGAAAGAATAATAATAAAAAAACACCTGTATTTGCCAAACAAAGGTGTTAGCGACCAAAAAATTGGTCTTTGAGGTCTCACTGAGCAGCATGAAGTAGTGTTAATGCGAGGAAGACGCCCCTTGACAGTGTTCCTCTGGAAAGTTCAGATCAGTCCTTTCTGATGATTTAATGCGTTGGTGTGAAATGCTTCCATACGTGCTGACACAAGGTAACTCATCAGTGACCTCATCACACCTCAACAGGAGCATGGTATATCCCTTGACTTGGCCACTTAAACGATGACGGAGAGGTGCTGCCTGTTTGCACAGTGTCACCTGTGTAACCTCTCCTCCACCCTATGGTCTGAGCTGGGCCATCAAAAGTCCTTTTGGCCATGCAACAATGGTTTCTTCCAACTTTTGACCTCAAACCCATCCTACCTAACTCCAGACTCTATGTCCTTTTAATTGCCAATATCTGAGCAAAGTGTGGCACTGGGATGCAAGATGAGAGAATTCATGGTGGCCGTGTCCGGGAGCATCTGCACAGGAAATTGTGGATAACACCTGGCAGAGGCACAGAAAGGATTTTAAAAATCAGTTAATAAAAGTAAAGATTTATCTAATCATCTATTTTTTGCCCAAATAGTCTCAGAGTGATTATAAAGTGATTATGCTCTGGCTAATAAGGATTATAAGTGGGGTTGGATGTGGTCCAGCCCATCGCTCCTGTGCCATGGTGCCGTGTCAGGAGGAAACCGAGGTTAAATTGTGTCAAGCGCAAAAAACATGCGACCCTCGAGCTTTCGCGTCCTTCGGGCTTGTTCTTTACCCTCTCCTGATTTCTGCTTATATAATCTTTCTCTTCTCTCCATTTTTTTTTGTTGTTTTTATTTTGCTTCCCAAGGGCATGATGATGCAGTGCCATGTGCGGTTTTGAAAAGTGTGGATAGTTTTAGCTTTCTCCATCACCCAGTTCATCAGAGGAGCTTAGAGATCCTGCAGAGATGCAAGGAGGAGAAGTACAGTAAGGCTCCACCACCCGCCCTTCCCTCTGATACAACATTTACATGCCAAGAAATGGAAACCAGGTGCATTCAGCATAGAAAGGGTAAAAAAACTGCCCGAGGAGCCTTCCAGGATTGAACCAGCTGCCTTATAGCCATTTTGACCCTATCAGGAAATTACTAGGCAGAGTTTGATGAGTAAAAGTAAATATAAACCCATGTCTCTTGAGATATGGCATCATTTTGTTGGCAGTTTCCCCATTAACTCACTGACGTTAAGTCAGGATGCTGATGCTAGTGGTATTTTTCGTGTATTTTATTGTTGTTATCACATGTGTGATAATAAGTTCAAAGCACCACAGGGCTGGTAGGAATATTCCTGATATAACGCTCATACAGCTGGAATTTGACTTTATTTGCATTTCACTGGACTTCAAAATAACTTTAGCTTGTGAAAAGAGTGTCTCTGAGGGCTTTTACTTAAAACTAAAGCATTTGGCAATGTTATTTTACAAAATGAGTTGAGTAAAGATGCACTCGGTCTCCATTTCTTCCTCCTCACTCCTCTGTCACGTAATAAACTCATCCTGCATGACAACACAGACACTTTTGCCTGCACTACTATATTATGTATATGTAGATATATAAAAATACGTATTTGGTGCTCCTATCTTTAGATATATCATTTTTCTGCCATTATTCTCTTCCTTCATGTTCCACATTAAAGCTTACAGAAATAGAGCGCTGCTATATGCAGTCTGCAAGGGGAAATACTCAGCCCGAGTTGCTCGCTTAAACATCTTGCAACTTAGGTGTAAATGCAAACCACCCAGTTTTTTTCTGCAGAGTTGAGCACGGTAAGTACAGTAGTTGCATGTTAAGTTTTCACAAATATGCTTTTCCTGCTAGAAACCTTATATCAGATTTCCATGCTTCCTGCAGCATGTAGCGTTGAGGGAGCAGAGGTGTTTTAATTCTTAATTTAGACTTTAATTCTTAATTTAGAGTACACTGTTCTTTCCTACAAGTTCCCACCATTGCTACAAGGAAATATAGAGCAGTAAGACAAACACAGCAGTAGATTTTCTTAAGAGGTGTTGTGCCAAGTGACCTTACTGATACTACTAAGAAACTATTGAAAAGGAAGGTGATTATCAGTAGAGTAATTTTAATTGCAATTAATTAATTAATTATTTTTTTATTTGTAAGTTAGCTCAGCAACATGGGAAGTTTTGGGGGGTTAATTTGCTGTTGCTTATGTGTGAAGAGGGAAATTCATACAACTCAAGAGACACTTAGAGATTTAATTTAATGTGAAGCAGTGAAGTTGAGCTCAGTGTTGAGCTCAACATGTTAAAACCTCACTTAGTGTAGACTAGTCCACACAGTTTGGTCTCTTAGGATAAAACCAACACATGGATCTGAGAGTAACATTGCCACAGTTTGTGAATTGGTCGAGAGCATCTGACCTGACAAGCGAGTAATTCATGTTCTGCATTCAGAAATCATTCGCATCTTCCCATGGGGTGTGCTCCTGCAAGCTGCTTCCCCAGGCTTCGTTTCTTTGGCAGGTTAAACCGGGGTTGGAGTGTGTGTAATTTTTGGGTCCTGAATTTAGTGGGCTCGCAGGCCCTGCAGGCAAGGATGCTTGGGCTAAGGTTGGCCCTGGGGACTCAGCTTTTCCCAGAAGTCAGATGAGGTTACATCCATGTCATCCTTCAGAGACAGACCAAATAGATCATCTCTTTGTCTTGAATTGTGCAATTAGTTCTAGCTATGCACAAAGAGAGAAAACAAACTGATTTGATGAGTATATTGAGATTCCCTTTAGGTCACTTTGTATTCAGCTTGTGTAGCCAACTGATCGCCCTTTCCTTACCATCTCAGCTGCTTCACTGATGTCTTTGAGTCTATCAGTTAATTTATGGTCTTCCACCAGAGCAAGTCACTGGGTTTAGACATCTCTGAGTTCAAGACCAAAGCTCTGCTGGTTGACATTCATGAGTAGGGAGTAGACTGGGATTATCCAAAGATCTTCTCAATGAGGGCAAAGATCTGTTAGGCAAATGAGTCTGTCCTTCTGTTTAGAGAGGGTTTTTTCACTTTTTTTTTTCCCCACTGCAGAAATCTCAGGGTAAACAAATATACTTTTTTCCCATATTCAGGTGAGCGCTGCGATGTTTCCTGTCTCACAGCAGCAATTTCGAGACAGTTAAAAAATTGCTTGGCTGTTTTCATGTCAAATTCAAGCTTATCAGGTCTTTAAATATCTATAGTTTAGCGACTTGAAAAGTGTTTTGTTGTCTACAAAAATTGTCTTCTGTCTTCCTCAATGCTTGGTTACAAAACATTTCCACTTTGGGGAAGATAACAGCTTGAAACATCTGCTTCTGTAACCACGCATGATAACTTCCTTGGCTATTTGTTAAATATAAACTACTCTAAAACTACCCCTGTCAAAGGATATAGGTTCAATAGGCAATAAGACCTCCTCATGCAGTATATACTATTTGCTATACATATCCCTGTCCATATATCTGTAGGAAGGGGAGAAGTGTGCAAGGAATAAATGACCATTTTTCCAAGCACTCTACTTATGTCCAGGTGTTTTGCCTGTGCAAGCAACTGGGTTGTCCCATGCACAGCGGAGAGCTTAGGAATATTTTGGACATGGAGGACATGGGTGGCTACTCCCCCCCATCGCAGCAACCTCTTCCTTCACCTCGTTTGCTTCGTAGCTGGGACAACGTGTCCCTAACACAACGTGCGTGTGTGGGAGGGGAATTAGTAGGCTTGAGCAAACAGCATTACTCATAAGGGTGATGACGCTGCAACAGAGGTAGAACTTAGTAGACGATGGGTATGTCGGCATCCTTGGCACCCTTGTATGCCCAGCATGTGCCATGACATGTACATGCTCCTCCTCACTGTAGTCAGTACTAAGCTATGGCTGTGCTAATTGCCTTTTGGTGAAGAGCCAGGTAGAAACATCTTTTTTCATGTGCTGCTTTAGGTATTACTCGGAAGAGCCCACGGACACCACTCTCAGATCTCCAGGGAGTCAATACCATCAACGAGAGGACCCAGCGGTAAGTCTCTTGCTTTTACATTGGCACGACAAGGAAATCTGGGATGGGAGAGCACTATCTGTTGTTATAAATGACTGTATTAATGTTTCTCCCAGCCTGCTTATTAATTTTGTCCTCTCTTCATTCTTTCTCTGCTATGTGATCATATCTAAATATCTTTACCTGCCTAAATGGCAGGCAGGGAAAGCAACTTTGTCTCTCATAAAGACAGCAATTGTAGGTGGTGTGGCGTACGAAGTGGTAAAAAGCTTGCAAAAAAATTTAATGAATGTGCCGATATCGAAGAAATAAAAATTTACTGAGGATTTTTCTGGCGCAAAAAAACCAATGATGCGTTTGGGTGTAGAACTGCATGCAAATGGTGTGACGGTGGCTCTAGGCACCACTGAGTGTTGAGGACCTGGGAAGTTATGGGGCTTGAGATGGTACCTTGTTAAATGTCTGGTGGGTTTTAAGGGAAAGAAGCATGTTAACTTCAAAAAGGTTCAATTTTTACAGTTTTTATGTACAGTTTTATTTTTTAATCCTTCCTTGAAGGTTCTGGCCATTCAAGCAACTACTTAATGAAACCTTTTTGCTTGAGAGCCAGGTCTACACTTTGAGATGCAGATCTATGCCTCTTCTGCACAAGGTTTTCCAAATCCATTTCAGAATTAAGTTGCTTGTGAAGGAAAATGTCTTCATTTCAAAAGGATATCTGGGCACTGATCCTTGTCCTTTTCTCCAGCTACTCTTGTGGTGTCCCTCTGCAGATGCCAGAAAGTCTGATTATCCAAATACTACCTCTGAAGGGCTACAGTGCCTCTCTACTTCCCTCTGAGCAGATGTGTGCGTGTGCTGGGGAAAGATATGATCAGAGAGAGCATCCTCAGCTCCTAAAATGATTGCCTGGAGCTGCAGACATCCAGGTGTAACTTCATGGCTGCTCTGAGTTTCACAAGAAGTCCAGAACAAGTTGAGAGGAGTCTGAGACTATCTCCTGAAATGTGTCCATCAAATCCCCTGTAATGGTCCTTGCGTCTCAGTGGGCTTCCCTTCCACACAAAATAAAATATCCTCCAAATATATTATTAAACCTCATTTTTTACTGGCTTTAATGCCAAATGGCCAAGACAGAAATTAGATACACTTTGTTCCTTTTTTTTCTACGGGAACAAAAGTGGCTTTTATTGTCTGGCTTTGTTGACCACATGCCGTCTGAGTGCCATCAAGACTAGAATATACCTCTTGCCCTGAATTTCTTCCCTTTGCGACTGGTGGTGGCACCCTGCTGAAAGAGAACTGAATATTCTCATATCATTACAAGTTGGCTTATTTTCAGTGGTCAGAGAGGATGTGATTTCCATAAAATTGTTGGATTGAATTCATAAATTTGTGCGACTTCTCGAGTTTGGGCAGAAATCCAGCTTGTGCAAGCAATCTCACCCTATCGTGGGAAGATGATGCAACCCTGCTTGTCCTCACATCAGTCTTTCCCACACCTCCTTGTCTTTCTCCTAATGGTATAGCTGCTATAGGTCTCATCTGTTGGGTTACGACGATAGTAGGTACATGGTAAGGTTTGAGGCAGAGAAGGTTGATGTCTCCAGAGGTGACGTTCACTGTTTCTAGCATCTCTGGTTGCGCAGGTTTCTCTAAATGTGATGTAACATGAAACTTTGTCCCTGTGGAGATCTGCACGTGTAGATAAGAGAAGTTCTGCAGTTTCTCTGGCAAGACTTCAAATCTGATGGTGCATGAAGAATATCTGTGAAGTGGGATGGGGCTTTTCTTGACTGTCCAGCTCCAGCTTTGGAGGCATGTTAGTGTGGCAGCTTGGGCTGCCTGCATTTTCATAGCCCAAAACATTTCAATTATCTCAGCAAGGGGCCATTGTAAAGGCAGAGAAACTCCTCCTCTCCCACGCAGCGAGGGGGATGTATTTATTTACTGTGGAGTTCGGTCTGTGGTCAGCTCTATTTATTTGGCTTAACAGCCAGCACAGCAGACAAGTTGCCTTAAACAGCCAGGATCAAGGGCAGCAACTACTGTGTCTTCTTTCCATCATCCTCAGCAGTTGTATCTTAACAACAGGATCAGGACAGACAGTTTATTCCCTTTACCGGTATATTTGCAGAAAATGTACTTTTGAAGCTGTCCTGTGTTCCTCCTGGTGTGGTGCCTCAGTAGCACAGTCCATGATCTTGTCTTCTCTTGGGCATCAGCAGTGATGGGTCCCCAAAAGTCGTCTCTGCCCCTTCCTTCTGAAAGCACAAACTGCGTCTCTCATAAGATCTCTAAAATCCAGCCTGCACTTTCGGAGTAGGCAGGTGATTTTGATACCTTTCATTGTGGATGATTTGGTTCTGAGGAGTCATATCACACTTGATAAATGTTGGTATTTCAGTTAAATTGCACTTGTCAAGCAAGAAAGGGTTAATACAGGGGTGAAGGTAACACATATAGAAGAGATATTTGCTTTAACAGCTTTCCAACAGATAGACTGGCAAGCAATTTACAGAGCTAAATTAAACAGGAATTTGCTTTCAAAGCCATCTCATGATCATGCGGTCACTGATAAGCCTACGTTGTACATTCAACCCACAGGATAGCCCAGGGCTTGCTTCTAAAAGCAAATTTGAGGCATGACATCACACAGGAAGTCATTGTGGAGGGTTTAGTGAGCCAAGCGCTCTCCTCTGATCTCAGAAGAAAGCAGACGGGTGGTTTGCACATGCTGGGGGGGGCGGGGAAACCAGGCTTCAGCAGAGCGTCAGGAAGCCAGCATGCCTTGGAAGTCCCTTCATTGGCCGTCGAGTAATGAAAGCCATGCCATCTCTAACCAAAACCGCTCGGGCTGTCTGTTTTCCTGCCAGTTAGTGTTCATTGATGAAACTGTTTTATGTGCAGTGATGTCTAAGCGGCATGCAGGAAAGCAGGTGTTGATGGGTCTGTCTTGAAACAGTTGGTTGGGCTTGGTGAGATGATTGACCTCCCAAGTACCAAAACAGCTGTGTCAGTCACCATATGCACGTATCCATCCTAAAGTGTCCATAATAAACAGAGCTGGTGTTTTATCTCTCTCTCTCTTTTTTTTTTTTCCTTCCAAAACCACATGGGAATTTCTAGGGTTTTCTATTCTGTAGTCTCATTCACAGTCCATATAGCCACAGCTGATCTCAAGCCAGAGAGTTCATTGAGGTCGACCAGGATTAATGATGGGTTGTAGATCCTGAAAGTGGCTATTGAGGTTTAGTGGTACCCATCAACCGATGATTTCTTTTTTTCTTTTTTTCCCCTCCTGCAAATAGGAAGTTTTTGATGGATGGAATGTTAGCTGTAAAGAGAAAGAAGGTGGACAGGAGAGATCACCTGGATATTAAAGCTTCTCGCTGGCCTTCCTTGAATCAAATGGGCTGCTTAAAAAAAAACAGGTCCTGGAGCACTCAGCCAGGGGTTTACTTTGCTGTGATTCATCCTTTCTTTTAATAGTGGTACATGTCAAAATGCTGATTTAATCGGGCTAGGAAGGAATTTGGAAAGCACTGTGGCGAGGCAGTGAGGCGACTTGCACTCCAGCATCAGGTTGCTCCAAGGATCTGGCTCCAGGCTTTGAGCTGGCTGAATGAACAACTTTACATGCTTTATTTCCTAATTTCCATGTGACACTTGGTATTTGCTTTTCCTCCAAATCCAGACTTTAAGGCAAAGGGCTGCCTTGTTACTAGACCTCAGAAGTGACCAGTACTGGAGGGCCCATTTAAACCACTGTGTCCTTCAGCATCCTCATGACCAGAAGACTGGTGCTGCACTGAGTCTCCTCCTATTCCTTTTCCTCCTGTTTGAGATAGCTCGGGGGGGGGGGGGGGGGGGGGGAGCAGTTGCAGACCCACATCCTTCCTTAGATCACCTTTATTTTATATGATGGTTTCTGCAATGCTGAGAGAATTTAAAATTTAACAAACAAAACAAAACAAAACAAAAACCCACACCAAAAACCCACCAGCAAACCAATTGCAGTTGGGTACAGCCCAGGAGAGGCTTTGCGTAACCCCAGATGCCATAGGAAGGCTCCTCAACTCTGGAAATTATTTGCACTGATGTTTTGTCGAGTACCTGATGTTTTGTCGAGTACCGGTTTCCCTTCCTTCAAGCGAGGATTTTGGTCCCTCTCACCCTTCCCTTCAGTCCTTCTGCAGCCAGGTGAGCCTTTCTGGAGACCAAAGCAACTCTGCTCCATGGCAGAGAGGACCAAATTGGGCAAGTAATTTGTGATCAGGTCCCAGTGAGTGATTCTGGGCTAACCCATCAGTCCTGCTGGGGCTGGTATCCTTCATTTGTGGCAAATAGTTTGTTGCAAATGATATTTGCTTTTTCTTTTCCTAATGAAATGATTGCATGAATTAGAAAAGACAGAGTCATCACCAACATCATCTAAAGTTGTGACTATTAATGATGGCAAGGCTGATGGCAGAGGTCATAGTCTCATAACCTTCGGACCATCGGGGCATCTGTGGACCCAAGCCTTGTGACTGGGAGAACTGGAAGCTGTTATTCTCCTGATGATAGTTTTGATCCTTTTATGAATATTTGGTTTTTAAAAGGTGCTTAATTAGCCGATCACTTCATATGGTGTCTGGCATCATAAACTCATCCCATGGGAGCTGATTTATGGTTAAATGATAAAGTGGTGACTCTCATTTTCTACCAACAGATTATTTTATGATCTTATTTTTTATTTTGTCATAGAACCATTTTTTCTTATGTCTTCCTAACACTGTGTGGTGTTTGGTGTTGCAGCGATGCCTATGCAGTTGGCTGGAATGGCCGGATGGGGATGAGGCACAGCAGGCTCACCAGCCCTGGCGCCTTCCTAGACAAAGATGGGATATTTGTCAACGCAACCAACAGCAAGCTGCTGGAGAGGGCCCACGGCATCCTCATGTAAGTGCAAAAGGAGGGAATTTTGGCTTTATGCCTGGAGTGTAATGAGCAGCATGAGTAGTTAGAGGAATGTAAATAGCCAGAATATAAAAATATCAGGGTTTGGAGACGTTTCACAGTTGGGTCAAAGCGACCCCAGTATGTTTTAGGCATTTGATTTATTTAACTCTTATCATTCATTTGTAATAACAGACGTGGGGAAGAGAGAGAATGAATGAATCTGCTAGTCAAACCAGTCTCAAGATATGACAGCGATGTAATGCAGTTACATTTTTTAACATGATATCAAAGTTTCCATTACAAATTAGGTGGGGAAATGATGTCGATGATTCATGCTGCAGCCTTATCAGAAGGTTCAGAGAACATTGCCAGGGTGGCTGGAGTTAACGCAGGGTATGAGAAAGCAGGAGGGTGGTCAGTCGTTTTGCGACGCCACTCTCTCGCTCTACTCAAATTACCAGCATTCTCATCATTTCCAATGTAGCAATTCCCTTTAATTGGATACCTTCCTCTCAAACCTGTGCCACTAAATTTGTAAAACTAGTTTGCAGCATGCAGAAGCAGCCCAATTTCAGTGCAGGTTATAGGAAGCAGCTGCTAAAGGGCATTTGGAAGGGCTTGTTTCATAAGCTCCTCCATTCTGCAATTGCACGCGTGAATTAACCTGAGCTATTTATTCTCTCCCCAGGAGAAATAAGAACTTCAAAGCCAAACCCAGTCTCCCAAAGGTGAGCGAGAAGCAGCATTTTTACCTTGCTGGTCTGTGGGTTAAGACTGTAGGAACAATGTTGAGATGCTGATGGGTGTGAGGAAGACTGCTTGTGTCTACATCAAGAGCTTGAACAACTCAGCTCTGTTCAGGGCTCTTTAATTTATATAAAATCAAAGGATTTCAGCCCTGATTTGTGCTGGGAGAGTGCTGTGTGAGTGCTTGCATCCACCTTTCTTGGACCTGCTCTGGCTTCTTTTTTCTCCTCCTGAAGGAGTACATACATGCTGGTGAAATTTGATAATTAAACCTCTAAACTAAAATGAGCGGTATGTTATGCAAGAGGGCTGGTACCTGACAGACAACAGGCTTGTCTAATATTCAGTTTCCCTCCATCTTGGCTGCGTTTACTGTATTTTAAGAGATGCCTAGAGATCTGTTGTATCTAGAATAATAATGCTTTTTGTAGTCCTTGCTGGTGCTGCATTGGTGGTCAGGAACAGAGGACCAGGTGGACATTGCACCTGGAGAGGCACAGATACAGTTAACCAATGAACTGCTCATTAACAGTGAATAGTTTGTCTGCAGCCCTTAGTGGATAGGAGAGCCAAATTTCTCATGGTCAAAGATGTCCTTGGCAGGTCCTCAGAGGAGCTCAGAGGAATATGATCTGGGGGATCTGGCTCCAGCCAAATAGAGCAGAGCTACATTTCAAGCCATCCCTCAGTGTTTCCCATTGAGATTAAGTAGGGTGGTCACCTAAGGAAGCCCTGCAGAGGACATAAAGAGGGATACAGCAGATAGCATGATGATAAGATCTAGTTATTCTTGTATTTATCAAGAACAAATGGAGTCTCTCTTTTTCCACAGCACATGCTGGACGTGAAGTCCCTCAAGCACCTAACCAACCTGACGCTACACGACCGCATTACCAAATCTCTCCTCCATCTCCATAAGAAGAAAAAACCGCCCAGCATCAGTGCCCAGTTCCAGGTAATCCTTTGCCTTTGATACAGAGAGGTGAATTAAAAGTAAATACCTGCTCCGGGTCCCCAGCATGCCTAGGAGGACACTTGCAGGCATAGTCCCGTCCCATCCTCACCACCATTGAGGATATGAATCCAGCTGAGGAGGTGGCTTGGGTAAGCTGCGAGACACCTTGCAGGAGGTATCTAAATGGTGTAAATGAACAGAAACAAGAGCAATGGTGGATATTGTAGGGGATGATGCGGTGGAGCAAGACAGGGCATGAGGATGAGCTGCAGAGCAGAGATCTTGGGGCATCCCTGTTCTCTGGTACCTCACTTTCCAAGCCATTGCATCATGGCGCTTTCTCCACCGAATCCAGAAACCGCAAAATCCTGAAATGACATTTTTACAATCTTTACTTGCATTCAGCATCTGAAATTCAATCTGTTTTCAAGCCAGCCAGAATGTGAATTTTAATAGGGGCAGAAAGGTCAAAATATTGCTGCATTATCTCCAGGCAAGCAGAGGAATTCAGAGGAGGGATCGATACAGCATTTGTTGTGTTGTCAGCGCTGTGCACCAGCCAGCCATCCCTAGGATTAGCTGCAGTGAAAATAATCCTCCAATATGCGCATCAGGGCTTGGAAACTGCTACAAGACACATGCACAAGCAGGTGGTAATATTAGAAAGCAGCTTTCAGTTAAAAATCATTTTCTAAGCAAGTCTGGCTTGGTTTTGACTTTTAATTTTGGTGGGTTTTTTGGAGATGTGGGTCATTTTTAGAAAGTCTCCATTCATAGATCTGAGTAAGATTAAGTAATTAAATATATGCATGCACACACACATATATATAAATCTATGTATATATAATTTGCAGAATGCACATCTATGTGTGTGTATATATATAAAAAGCTTAGTCTAGTCTAATGGTATGCTGGTTAAAATACACTTCTGCAGAGCTTAATTCATACAATGCCATGGGGGGGTTGAAACAGGGATGTCTTAGAGTGAAATGCCTTCCCGAAACCTATTCATCCTTCAAATGAAATTCTGAAAAGCCTTGGGGTGTGTGATTGAGATTTTTTATATGTATTTTTACAGCGCATACAAATAAGACCACTAAACACTGTGAAGATTTCCCCACTACCCCTATGCAGCAAAGCAGATCATTGAAATACCCTTTTCCTTATGCTTTCTGATGTTCACCAACGGTGATTTGACAATGTAGTAGCTGTGCTTACAACACATCCTTTTTTTACTTAAATGAATAAAAGCATATTTAAAGTTGGAGGCAGCTCTGGTATGCCTGCCTGCTCCTCCTTTTAGACAAACACCGGGCACTCCAGCCCTAATTTCATTTCACACTCATAAGAGAGAAGCATTTTCTGGAGAGACCAGTCTGGTGCAAGCCTACGAGATCGCTTCTTTTATCAGGAACAGACTAATAAAATTGTGGCGCATGGAATTGGGTCACAGGCAGGAAACAAATGTTTCCTATCACAGGGTTTTGGGGCAGGGGGGCGTTGCTGATAAATGCTGCCTTGTCTGCCTTGTGGCTAATGCCTGAACACTGAGCTTACAGCTGCTCCGCCTCCTGTTGATTTTAACCATGCTTATACTTATGGTAATCTATAGGTGAAATAGCTGTATTAGAGGATGCTGTAAGAGCAGTGATGGCTGTCAGTTGATAACTAGACGGCTGGTACCTAAGCTGCAGCACGGCAATTTATAGCCTCCCCTTTTATCCCCTGTGCAGGTAGTACCCTAGAGAAAAGGATGCTGCCCTGTCTAGCATAGGGTGATGCTGAAGCAATTCATTGCGCCCTGAAAGACTGAATACAGGTGGTGCAAGAGAGTGGGTGGCTGGAAAGTTTTGCAAGCAGAGAGACAATGGAGCAGGGTATGGGGTTAATCTGGGGACCTCGTGTGTCCTTTATGGATTCCTGATTGACCAGAGCTTCCGCCAGATGGCAGAGGGTGCCTGAACCATCTGCCATGCGCGGGATGTTGCTGGCTGCTGATGAAATGGAAATACCCGCTCCTACGGGGCCAGCGGTTGCAGTATGATCCAATTTCTACAACTTCCAGTGCCGGGAGTGCTTTGCTTGCCGGGCTTTCGGCAGGGCTCTTTGGCAAAGGGGTTGCATCCCGTGTGTGTCCCCCTTCCCTCCCACCAGCATAGTGTGGAGCACAGTGGGATGCTGCAATATCACTGCTGATTGATATCTCCTAGTAGGCTTTTATTTTGTAAAAAAAGAGTGATTTCAGTCTACTTTTGAGAAAATGAGGAGCATGCCAGCAGAGTTCTGCCACGTCGTGGCATTCTGGCTGCTCCCTGGGACGGGAACAATGGGGACATTTGCATACAGTTAATATACACATAACGCAGCTGCATCGCATGTGCATGGGATCCATCCCTTACTCTTCCCCAGATCCTGATAAATTTTTCTAAACATGAAAGACTTCCTATAAATATGTCTTTAAAATGATCAGAAGGAGAAGAAAAGGCTTCCTGCAAGCAGACTTGCAGGCGAAATACTTCTTTCTAATATCACACCGTTTTGTTTACACAACTGAGTTTTAAATGCTGTTAAAATCAGGAGTAATCAACTCTGGAGCACATTACTAATACCATGTCACTAATGTGCTCAGCAATTAGAGATATTCTAAATATTTATAGGGCACAGCAAAAAAAATGCAGTTGAGGAACCCGGCCAGCTGCAGACTGACTCAGCATGCTTTGATTTTCAGTATGGTTTTATTCAAAGAGCTTGTGCTTCATTGCAAAAGAGTCAAAGATTTGCAAGGTGGAGGCATAACTTGGCATGACATCCTGCTGGAGCGGTTGTGCATAGCAATGATGCCAATATAAATTCATTTTTATGAGTTAGACTTTTAATAATGATGCAGAAATAAGGGGAAATATAAAATTGGAATGTGGAAAACCCTCGATTCTCCGTTATCTCAACTCTGCATTTCAGCAGAGGAATATAGCCAGGAATATGCAGCGTTGAAGCTATTCTCCTCTAAAACCAGCCTATGAAGCGTTTAGGGTTTGCAAGCTTTAAAAATCATTATAAATTAAGTTATTTGGCAGAATGGGAGTTTGTTTAAGAAGAAGGGGACAGGCAAATGGTGGAAAGCAGTGATTAGAGAAAGCTGCCAGATCTTCCCTTTGCAAAACTGTTATTAAGAAAATTCCTTTCTAGGCCAGCAATGAAGTTTTGACAACTAAAAATCAGGAATAAATGCTGTGTGGAGTCACTTTGGACAGAGGAAAATTTTCATTATCTGTTGTGGTCTCTTGTCTGTTTCCCAACTGAAGATGTCTTTTCTGTTGCAGGCATCTCTCAACAAGCTGATGGAGACCCTTGGCCAAGCAGAACCTTATTTTGTCAAGTGCATTCGATCCAATGCCGAAAAGGTAAGTTCTATCCCGTGAAAGTGGTGCTGCTAAAAATCATCTTGGGATTATTTTGGAAATTTTTACGGGGAGGTTAAAAAGAAAAGAAAGCCCCAAATCAAGTTGGATTTAGAAGATATTTGTATATCAGCAATGGGAAGCATGGATGTTATCACTTGGGTGTTGCTCTTGATAAACTGCACTGGCTTTTCTTGTAATTGAAGAAACATGTATATGAAAAATATATGGTTTTAATTTATATGAAAAATATATTGATTTTAATAAATGAATTTCACTCCTTTGAAGCTCCTGCCACCCGTAATAGAGATTTACAGAGCCATGAATTCACTTGTGCTGTTACTGAGCCCTAACGTATCTTTAAAATAAAGTTTCTATAGGTAAAAGCAGATATTTTTACAGTAAACCACATTATTCAAACTCACTTATGCATCATATTTTTTTAATTTGGCTTTAAGGGTTGATTTGTCTCATGGGCTAAGGATTCAGTTTAAAATGAAGGCTGCAGTAGCGATGCTTTCTTGTGGATTAATCCTTTGGAGTTTTACTCACACATTTAAAGATGAAGCTTTACACCTAGGATATTATTTAGTTGCTCACGATCTTACCCATTTGCTGTGACCTTGGGGGGTCTTAGTTTGGGGGCTCTAAAAAACCTTCTTTACAACCTAGCTTTACATATCTAGTTAGCTGTTTGAAAGTCTCCATCTGATGGCTGCTTAGAAGCAAACAGGATTCAACCCTGCTGGGATTAGCATGGTTCCTGGGGACCCATATTCCTTCCCTCCCCTAGCATCGTTGCCCACATGCGTGTCATGCAGATGTGCTACATCTGCTGAATCTGTTTACCCATCTGTGCGCTTAAAAGCTTCAGTTAAAGGAAATATTTGCTCATTGTTGGCCTGTTTTTCCCCTTCCAGCTGCCCCTGCGGTTCAATGACAGCCTGGTGCTCAGGCAGCTGCGGTACACGGGGATGCTGGAGACTGTTCGCATTCGCCAGTCGGGATACAGCTGCAAATACTCCTTCCAGGTTGGGGAAAATGTTTTTAGTCTTTCCCCACCTTTAGCATCATTATCAGAGTTGTCTGAATGTTGCTAGCTCAATTTTTAACAAGGTAATTAATTGCTCATGCAAGGCAGTGGATGTAATGAGCTGATATCTGGCATGGAGTGGTCCTTTGCTGCGCTGCTGATTTCTAGCAAGCTGATCTGGACCTAGGTGAAGGCTACGAGCCCCTGTGCAGATAACATTGTGGTTTTTGAACAAAAGCAGTATTTTTTTGTAATGTGGACTTCCTTTTTGAAAAAAAAGGTATCCAATCTGCACACACTTTTCTGTGCATGTTTTGAAATCACCTGGGAATGGCATTCGCCCTGTCGTGTTGGTGCTGGCTGCGTCCCATCGGGAGGCTGAATGGTATCCTCTAAACCGCTCAGGAGTTATCCAGCTTTTCCTGTTTTCTTCTTTTTGGTCTTCACCAGGTTTTGTGCATATGTCAGTCCTTTCATGCTTTGCTGGTGCTGATTTGTTTCCTGCTGGCAGCTGCTTTGGGCCAGATGTTGTGTCCTGCGCAGCAGCTGTTTAGAAAAGGAAAACTGCTCAATTTTCTTTTTTTTTTTGCCATGAGCACGGATCCCAGCCCTAAGTGGGAGGATCTCTCCGCTCATACCTCCTCCGCTCTTTGAGTCCTCACAGCAGTAACTGATGGAGCATCTCAGAGATGCTTTGCAGATGCTGGTGTACCCCTTCCGTAGCGGCCCTTGCTGAGGATTTGAAGCATTTTTTGCTTGAGATGACCCCGTGGGTTCTGCAGAACCTCTCCTCCCACACTGAAAGATGTTTGAACGTTGCTGGGTCGCTGCTTTGATGTGTTTCCCGTCAAACCACAAATGGTGGATGAAACTTTGTGTTCCCCAGTCCATAAAATGCTATCTGTTCTTCTGCTCACTGAATAGATCCCATTTCATGTGGCCAGTAGAGCAAATCCGTTATTTATGGAAGAAAGGGACACAGCAGGACCCATCTAACCAAATCCTGGTGTTTCTTTTTTTCCTTCTCAGGATTTTGTGAACCATTTCCATGTCCTTCTGCCACAAGGAATCAGCCCGTCTAAGCACAATATCCATGATTTCTTCCGGAAAATAAAACTTGATCCAAACAATTACCAAGTTGGAAGAACAATGGTAAATGTTTATCCTCAGTTCAGACTTACATTTAAGATACAGATAGAATATTTGCCTGCATTTCTGTAATGATAAATTAACATCTTTATATATGTTTTTAATTAATGAAACTGTTTTTCTTCTGTTTGCCGGAAACCAATGGCGTAAAATAGCTTTGAATATTGTTAACACAAAATAGTAAGGAACATCATTGTTTTGTGTTAACCAAGTCACAGGTCTGGTTGTAATGAGGCAGCCTTCAAAAAACTGTGTCTGCGTGTAGACACAGCTTGATACGATAGCTATCATTTTGCCTCCCCTGAAGGGAAAGCAGAGGTTCTGTAATTCAGAGCTTGGGCAATCGTAGGCTGTAGATGAAACTGCAGAAACCTGTTAGAGGTGGCTTAACTAAAATCAGCAGCTGAACTTTCTTCTGGGCATCCAGGACACAGAAACCAGGAGGATTAAATCATTTGTCTTGTGGTGGTGGGAGCTTTCCATGCTAGTGTTTATTGTGCTTTTTTTGGCCAGGTTTTCATGAAGGAGCGGGAGCGGCAGCTTCTGCAGGACCTGCTCCATCAGGAGGTGCTGCGCCGGATCACGCTGCTGCAGTGCTGGTTCCGCAGCATACTCTGCAGGAGGCAGTTCCTAAGCTTAAGGCAAGCTGCAGTGATCATACAGGTAGGTGATGGTGCCTGATTTTATTGCAAATTGCAATCCACGAATCCTACAGATACAGCTGATGGGTAAAATCAGGTCCCCTCTCTGAGGAAGGAGCTTACAATCAGGATTTGACTCCTAGTGCCATAATAACTTGGGAATGGGGAGACGGCTGGAAAGGTTGCATGAAGGCAGGTGCTCTCCCATCCCCATGCAACACCTGTTACAAGGAACTGCCTGCTGTGCGTTTGCAGAGATTTTGGCGTAGTTACCAGAGCCGAAAACAAGGTGAACCATCCCCAGACCCTCTTGTCCTTGGCAAAGCTGCCATTGTTCTCCAGACCCACTGGCGTGGCTTTGTGGAGAGGCGGAGGTTCCTGCAGATGCAGTTTGCAGCCCACCTCATCCAGACCTGCTGGCGGGAGTACGTCAAGCGGCGGCACAACGCAGCCATCAGCATCCAGGCAGCCTGGCGAGGGCACCGCGCAAAGCAGTCCTACACAGCCAGCAGAAGCAAAGTCGTCTGCTTGCAAGCGGTGTGCAGAGGATATTTAGCACGACAAAGGTAATGCTGTTGGCCTCAGTAAAAAAAGAAAGTGTTAAGGGATGTGGTTGATATGAATTCTGGCACTGCTCAGACTACGGTGACTTACAGAAGATGGTGTCCCTTCATAGGATCTCTGACCCTGTCCTGACCTGCCCTGATCCTTAGCTTGTCCACGCTTTCTAACAAAGGAGTTTATTTAGCTGCAGGTCCTACTCTTAGAATAAGCAGAGGCTATTTCAGGTTGGAGGACATAGGCAATGGAAAGCCGAGGCTATAAATACTCGTGAGTTGTTTGATATTTTTTTTTCCCCCTTGGCAGCAGCACCAGTTTAAGTAGCCTATTTTTAACTCAGATTGCCTCGCCAATCTGGTTGCTGCGCTGTCTCACAGGGACAGGAGGTATTGGAGCCAGCTGCTGCGAAGGGGAGAGGGTTTCCAGCCATGCCTTGGCTTGCTGACCGCAGGGCAGGTCTTGGTTCATTCTCCAGTGGCGCTGCCTGCAAGGTGTGGAGCACCTTGACATAGGGTGGAAGACTTGGGAGCTGCAAAGAGCTCTTGGCATGGGGAGTGAGTCCCTGCTAGCTGTACCAGAGGCAGTCCAGGCAGGATGGTGAAGACAGAAAAGCCAAGGGGATGCAATGGGTTAAGCTCTTCTGACTCTGTCAGCTTGCAAACGAGCTAGACCAGGGATGGAGGCTAGAGCTGCTGCCATCAGCGTGAAAGGAGCTTTCAGGTGCATTGGGGCAATCCTTGAGTAGGAGAGATGGCATAAGAGGAGAAGACTGAAAACCAAACGTGCGCTTGCATCATCTTGCACCGGATGTGCAAGGAGGGTTGCTTGAGATGGTGATGGTGATGAGGTGATCATGGTGGTGGTGATGAGATGCCACCAGTGCAGTGCCTTGAAGGGACGTGAGTGGGCACAGAGGTACAATGTACTGTTTTTCTGCTTTCTTGCAGGTTTAGAGCCTTGAAAGAGCAGCGATTAAAAGAGATGCAGCTGGAGAATGGCCTGTCAGTTAGAGAAGAGGATGGACCGGAGGCAGGTGATGCTTTGGAAATTAAGGGCTCCGACCCATCTAAGTGGGAGGATGGCTCATTTGAAGAGCGAGTGAGAGCTATAGAGGAACATATATCACTGATGGAGAATAATCGGGTGAGTCACGTGGACCCACTGGATACTTCTGCAAATTTATTGTACAAAAGGCATGAGAGAGCCAGTAGCCAGAGCGGGATGGACACTGAAGAGGAGGTCGTTGTTAGAGAGAGACCCAAGTCGCTGGAGGATCTCAACCAGAAAAAAGTGGTTCGTGCAAAAAGAGAAAGCCGGAGGATGCGTGAACTGGAACAGGCAAAATTTAGCTTGGAACTGCTTAAAGTCCGGTCCACTGGCGGGCTGTCACCTTCAGAAGAGCGGCGGTGGTCCACTGAGCTTATATCTGAGGCACTTCATTCCCCGCAGGGAACCCCAGAGAGTGATAGCTCTCAAGGGAGCTTCGAGATGTTAAGCTGTGAAGATACCCCAAGTAATAAACTCATTTCCTTAGTTTTAGACGAGCAAGATGCGCAGTCGTTTTCCACTGACTCTTTGCCTAGCAGCCCCCAGGCTCATCTGCAGAAGTCTTTCTGTGCGGCACATGTGAACAGCAACTTATCCGGTTGCAGAAGGATGCCTTCAGACTTGGAGCTACCTGATAACCTCACTGTGAAGGAGCGCGTGGTCTGCGACCCCCAGAATGTTATATACAAGGCTCATCCGAGAGAAGCCTTCCTTTCCAGCAACCTACCTACTTTCTACGTTCCACCACAAGACAACGTGAAGGTGAAGCTGGAGGAGAATAACCTGAGGAACAAAGCAATGGAAAGAGAGGAGAGGACAGTTACATTCTCTGAGGTCAGGAAGGACTCTGAGCCAGACCAGGGCAGAGCCTTGGGAGGGGAGGAAGAGGAAAAGCCCTCTATCAAAAGAGAGGAATGTGGGACAGCGACTGCAACACAGGCCCATTCTCCAGACTCTGTCATCAAGAGACTGGAAAAGCTCAACGTGGAGAAGGAGGAACGGCAAAAGCAGCTTCAGCTGCAAAATGAGAGAGAGATGATGGAGCAAATCCGTCAGCAGAAAGAAATTCTGGAGAAACAACGCAAAGCCTTCGAGCAGCAAGGGAGGGTAGAGGCTTTGCAGAGGGCTGAGCAGAGCAGAATGAAGGACCCCTCCCTCAAACCAACCAAAAAAACAGACAGCCGGCCTCAGTCGGTCCTTGTCCTGCACCCCCAGAGCAGAGGGGAGCATGGCCCTATCAGAGGTGTGACTCCAGCCTCACCGGTGGACATTAAAGGTCTCACCATTGGCACCAGGGGAAGCTCTCCAGCCCACAGTGCCCCCAAAGACAGACCCGTTAGTATGTTCATGGAGCGAAGAGAAGGTCAATCAGGAGCGGTGCTGGAGCCCCGGTGCCATTCCAGACCAGCTCTGGACCCCAGGGACCTCCCAGGCAGCCACTTCTCGAGGACAGAGCGCCTCTGGCAGCCCCGAATGCCCAACCAGGCCACTGAGGAGACAAGGGCAAGCGCTATGTTCTTCACGCCAAAAGACAATCCCTTTGGCCTTCAGTAAGTAAAAAGATAATGTGCTTTCTCCGTAGGCTTTCTCCATAGGCTTTCTCCATAGGCTTTCTCCATAGGCTTTTTGTTCTGCTAGAGACCATTTTATACAAATGCTCCAGAACATTGTTTCTGGAGATGGTACAAAACACCTAGCAAAACGAAGACGGGTTTTTTGATCTTATAGCAACAAGTGGGCAGAGATCAGAGGAAAAGGAAAAAAGAGCTGGAAATACGATTTCTCGGTCTCTTATGTGATGGGCATTATGTAAGGCAGGGAAGATAATCATAGACATTAGCAGGTGAAGTGAATTAATAGAGAGTTGACACTGTTTTCATTTACCCTAGATGAACGGTGATAGGAGTTTATTTCTCAAGGTAAAAGATGAAGAAAAAATTCTTAGGATTTTTGGGTGATCAGAGTAGAAATGAGTACATAAGAAAGAAAAATTACGGATTTTTCTTGCTTGCTGTAGAATTAACACAGCCAGCAAAGCCTTTCAGATGATCTTACCATTGCAGGTTAAAAAACAGCAACTGTCCGGAGGGAGTTTGGGATATGAACGCACTTTCGACAGTGTATCACTTACCTATATAATTACATGTGTAATGGGTTTAGCAGTCGTTCAGCTCCGTCGCACTGCTTAAATGATGGGCTGCTCCAGCACAGGGTCTAGAGACCACAGCAAGATCTTGGGACAGCATTTGCTCCCACTCTGTCGTGTTGCTTAAACTGCCTTGCCTAATTTTGGAGAGGTTTTGGTCATTTAGCTCAAAAAGGACATAAACCCCACCCAAATCCTGCTGCACCCTTTCCAAGGCAAATGCTACTGGTGAATGTTTGCTGTTGATAACTTAAGGTGCCTCCGAGTGTAGTAGTCTTGTGGTTTATGTGCCGTTGCGATGGGAGGAGATTCCCATTTAATTTGTGCAGGTTCTTTAACTAAGTCCAGAGGCACATGATAGGGAAAAGGAGCAGTCAATAAAAAAGTAGCCCTTTGTTCCTCGGTAGAGCCAGCAGCACCCCTCACACATGGGCATGGTGATGGTTTTATTCAGAAGTGATGGTAGAAAGAGTGAGCTGAGCAAAAAGCAACTTTAAATGGGTGTATTTTTTAATGCTATGTTAGATGCAAAGCAAGGATGCTCTCCTTCCAAACCAGTTTGTATGAAAATTTGCAGGAGGTCCTGGAGAATTAGTTTGGAAGAGGGTATTTAAGAATAGTCTTCCCCCAAAAAAATTTCTTTCCATTTCTTTTCCTGGTTCATGCACAGAACAAGCAACAGGAAAAAAAAAATCCTGTATTTTACTTTTTATTCTGCAACAGACTAATCGCATTTGAGAATCCAGAAGTGAAAAGGTACCATCCGTAACCACCCTGATGGGTAGAGTTGGCAGGCAGAGCTTCATGTCTTCTTGTCCTTTGGTATTAACTCAAATCCTGAAGAATTCAAAGCAATTCCAAAACGCCATGACCTCAAACTTGTAATTTGTTCTTGAGTGCTTGGGCTGTGCACTTGTACACTCCTGCAAGCCAGACTGGCTTGGCAGGAAGGCTTTTAGGAGAAGATGAAACATCTCTGTTCTCTTGTGTTTCAGCAGGGAAGCAAGTCATCAATGCCTTTCCAAGGGTGAACTAGCTAGGAAGCCATTTAAGATGCCGGGGTCTGGCAGAGGAGAGGTAAGTTGTGGCTTACTTATTTTCTCTTTTAATTGAATGGGGGGGGGGGGGGGGACACACACACCTTATTCTGCCAGTTTTCCCTCAAAAGCTTCAAAGAAATAAACTATAAAGTACAAGGGCTGCTAGACATAGGGAAGGGGGATATCATGGTATGGCAACCTTCACACCTTCTCTTAAAAATAAAAAGCCCCTGTAACATTAATTCATAGCGGCTCTGAATAAAAAGGATCTTGCGGTCCTGATGGCACTGTCCAACGCAGTCTTGTCTTGGTTTGGTTTAACATACGTTTGAGTAACATCCATGATTGTCCATTTTCACCGTGCTGTCTTGGTTTTTGTTTTTCCTGGTCCTTTTTTTTTGCATTAGATATAATATTGTGTCTCCTCCGTGAGGTGCAATGTCACTCAGAGATGTCATAAGGCCGTACTTGAGCTACACTATGATGCCAAACATCAGTAGAATCTCCTCCTTATTTTAAAAACCTTTATTTTTTTGTTGTTTTATCATTTGGTCAAGCAGGTTCCCAGACCGACCCATAAAAAGAAAGCCCGCATGGCGCGGACGCGCTCCGATTTCTTGACTAGAGGTACTTTTGCTGATGGGGAGGGGGATACGGAGGAAGATGATTACGATGACAGTTTTGAGTTCCTTCTCTCCTCTGACCAACCTCCTCATCCCGAGGCAGTGCCTGCAGCCCGGCTGGGGCAGGCCTGTTACAGTGACTCCGAAATGGTAATTTTTTCCAACGTGGTGGGGGAAACGAAAAAGAGAGCAAGCAGAGCTGCGGGAGCCTTTCTTTGCTAACCTTAGCTGCACTGATCCCTCCACCACTGCTTCTCCCAATTCCAAGGATGCTGTAGATGGGTAAACTCGGCGAACACAGCAGAAACAGATGCAAAATGGGGAAATCATTTGTGTTTCTTGGCCATGGGGATGTTTTCTGGCTTGATTCGATATCAGCTATGGTTTCCATAGCTTTCCTGTAGCATTGCAACTTATCTTGCACAGCTACCTACTTTTTTTGTTTTTTAACCTCAATAGCAAAGTCACCCTAGGATCCTTTTGCTCTAAATATGATCTACAGAAATCCATAAAAAAGATCAAAGCAACAGACAACAAAGAAAATGATACAAATCTTGCACCTCCTGTTACTTTTCATTTTGTATCCTTAGCCACAGTATCCGATGATTATTCAGTCCTCAATTATCGGAGCAATGCTGGCAGACGGCATCTTAGAGAAAGCAAAAACATGAAAATTGGGCAATAAAAATATAGTGAGAGTGAAATAGTGGGTTTTAAAGAAAAAAAAACCAACCTTTTAAGCACAGTAACTGGTGTCCACGGGCTGCAGCTCCATGCTACATGAGCCTGTGCTGCAGAGCACTTGTATCTCAGGTTTAATCTCAGATAAGCTGCTTTCGGAAAATCACAAACTGAGAGGTTTCAGGAGTGGGAAAGGCCAACAGCTTCCAACCCATTCATATTTTTTCCCTGAGGTGGTGGAGATGTTCCTGTAGAAGTGTGGATAAACACCAGGAATCATCTCCTGCCATAAGAGCTCAGGTGGAGCACCGCATAGAGCTGCCTTGCTCCTCTGCTCCAGATACAGTCCTGGATGGGGAGCTGAGTATAAAACCGAACAAAGGCATGAAAACCAAAGTCAGCAATTTATTTTGTGCTATGGCATTGCTGTGGCTCTGGCAAACATCTTGTGCGATCCTAAAATCGGCTTTTCCAGGAAAGTCGGATGTCCAAGGAGGGTTTTTCATGACTTTTCTGTTAGCAGCCTTTATTATAAAGCATAAAGTGTTCCCATGATAATTTCCTCAGGGGAAGGGGCCAAAGATTTACAAATTTCTTTAATTTTTAAGGTTGCTTTTGTTAAATTTCTGGGAGTTTTGAGCCAGGAATACTCAAAACCTGATTGAAAGACGTGGCTCTATGAACTGAGCTCACTTGACTGCGTCTTAGCACATCTCCCTGCTTGGGGATCAGGAAAGGGAGAATTTTATGTAGCAAAATGTAGTATTTTACATAGCCTGATGAAAGCCCTGGATGAGGGGCCGCGCCATACCCAGTGTGCCATGCTGTGTTCCTGGAGGTTACCCTCTTACAAACTGTTAGGGGTTTTTTAGCCATAGAAATCTTTCCCGCTGGGATGCGAAAGGCGCTTGGCAAGCTCCATCCTTGGGAAGGGACCTGGCTCATCCCACTCTTTAGAAATGCTCCTTGGGACTCTGGAGTTGGACTCGATGATCCTTGTGGGTCCCTTCCAACTCAGGACATTCCATGATTCTATGATTCTATGCTCACCTGGTTTAACAGCTCTCACTGCATGCAAGTAGTAGTAGGTGCCAACTGTCTCTCGTCTCTCCTGTATCCCTCTTCTCCTCTGCTCTCCATCACTAGCTCTAACTGGTGGTCAGCACTTTCACCCCTTGTGTGGTTGAGTTCTGCTTTCTAGCAAACGCTACCCATGAAGTTGCGTGCTCAGCGATACCCTATGTCTGTATGTCCTGACAACGTGTACAGCGTTTCCATCTGTATTCTGTATTGCAGGTTTGGGACCAGCCCTTTGGCTTGTGGCTTCTCTGGGTCAGGATTGCCACAAGTAGCAAAATTTAGGGACAGCTTATTCATATTTGTTAGCAGAGCCTGGTTGTTGCAAATGAAGCAGCCTATGATAGAGCAATACTGGTGCGTGTTGGTTTGGGTACAAGCTCAAGTAGATAGATGCCTATGTAGGCATATTTGTTGTGTCTTGTGATGTTCACATGAAGACGAGTCAGACATCTGCCATGTGCGGGCTGGTTTCTGTGCTACTGAATAGCTTATTCATACAGCTCCAGCCCCCAGCTACGCATCTCCAAAAAACCCTCTTTTAATGCACTGCTCAGTGGCCAAGGGCTGCTGGATAGATGAAAGAGAGATTATGTGTGACCTTGTGAAGTTGAGCATGTGGTGGCTCACCAGCGGCCCTGGTGGGAACCTGCCCGTCATGCCCATTGGTTTCTTGACCGTCAAGTCAATGATTGTGTATCACCAGCTGGTAAGTAGCGGTCCACCAGAAACCCATGTTCCTGACCTAATTCTGGTATATCCCAGAGCAGCAAAGACCAAGAACATCTTCAGCCTGAGCTGAAGCCCAAGGTGCACCAGTATATAAGGTGGCTGCTGAAGGCCTTTAAGGCCTTCAAAGGTTGCTTGAGCTTTTTAGCTAGTGATTAGCTGAGGATTAACTTGGCTTGCAGTGAGACAAGTACAGATGGGAGGAAGAGCTCCTGGCTGTGGTCAACACATATGGATACCACTCCTGTTTTGCACCTAAGCCTGGAGAGCTTTCCTGCAGCAGATAAATAGAAAGCCTTGGTTAGAGAAACCACACCAGAAGCATCTTCTGAATACATTCTCCTTCAGCAGAGGCTTTTAGAGAGAGGGTCTTGGATAACGAAGCAGTGGTTTAGCTCCAACCTCCATACTAAAGCCACGAATTGACAAACAGTCCAAATATCTGTCACCAGCTGATCCTAAGCATGCCTGAAGAGCCAGCAATGAAATAGATCTCTTGTCCTAAGTCAGAGGGAGCATTGCACTTTTTCCTCTTCATCCAGGAGACAGCTCCAGACCCCCTTGCTACTGCCATTTGCGTGCGTGTGGTGCTTTCTGGTGTTTCCTGACTGGGGATTTTCTGGTGCAGAGGCTTGTCTTGGCATCTGAGGCTTTCCATCCAGATGAGGACCTTGCCCATCATGGCTTCTTGGAGGAGTCCCTCAAATAGATGGATCTCATGCCAAAAATGCCTTTTAGTCCTTATTTTCAAAACCTGGAGACATTGCTGTGATAGTAGAGGAAACACGGAACTATAGTAGGTCAAGAACTGGGGCAGAGCTGAAAGAGATGGTGGTAGTAATGGTAGAAAATCCTTCTTCCAGTTTTGTCTAAAAAGTGCATTACAGATGTTTTTGACTCAAAGTCTTCTGCAACCTCTGCATTGCGCCAGCAATCCCCTTAGCCTGCCTGCCACGGTCAGCACATACCAATGTGCTTTAAGTGGCTTTGAAATAGAAAAAAATTGAGTAAATGCCCCCACAGAATACTTTTTTTTTCTTCTTCTTCTTTTAAACAGAGCACTGGAAGTGATTAAAAGGTTGAAATTACTCAAGAACAAAACTGTATCATGGGGGCAAATATTTTAATAGGTCATTTTTTAAAACAAGTAGTAAGTTTGGGCTGGATGGAAATTACTTTTATGGGTTTTGAGGGCTTTTTTTTCCCAGTATCCATCTGCAATTCATGTGTGATCACCACCTCAATGTAAGAGCGACAGGAACAGGAAACACTTTGATGGTTTAGGCAGTGTCTTTCCCAGTGGCAATTTTGCCTTATGTGCTGCCATCTCGTGGCTGGTAGGAAGGTTAGTCCAGGGGTGAAAAATAAGACATTCAAAGAGAGTAAATATGACTCCCCTACAGCCCATGTTTTATATAATTTTATTTGAAATATTTTTAATAGAAGAAAAGGAAATGCTTAAAAACACAGTGCATTCAGTTGAGACATTTAGGTGATGGGAAAGCTACAAGAGGTGTTTGACCATCATCTTCTGAATCCTTACATACAACCTGATTTCCTGCTTTCCTCATGCCAAAAGTATCTCCTCCAGGAGTCAACCTCCAAAATCACAGCTGAAATTGGAAAAAAAGTACAAAAATTGCTATTTTTTTTTAAATACAGCAAGTATATCTCTGGGCTATTTCATGGAATCGTGTTAGGTTGAATTGTTGCAAATTCATTTCATCCTTACAAGCGATCCCAGGACATTTTAAACATTTTTATTTCTAAAGGCTTAATTTTAACATGTCCTTGGCACAAAGACTTTGGACTTCTTTTCTGCAAAGGCCTCAACGAGCGACGGAGGAAGAGACTCTGCTGGGACATATCCATGTGGTTGAGGGTTCCTTTGGTGCTAGGAGCACCACAAATCACTTTCTTGTGGTTAACAATTGTGGCTAACGTGGCTATTCTGGGATGGAGAGCTGGGCTGCCCAGACCAAGGTGGTGGAGCAGTTGTGCAAGCTGGGTGATGAGGACCCGTGGCTTGGTGCACACAGATTTTCATCATTGGTTGCTCAAGGAGAAAGAAGGTTGGACCTCAGCATAGAGTTGGAGCAAGGGAAATGCCTTTCTCTTTTAGGAGCTGTTAAAATATTTCTTTAGTTGTAGCTAGCTCAACAGGACTGTAGGCTTTCACCTGTAGGCAGATAGAAATAAAGAGATAACAGACAAAATAGCTAATTTTTGCTAGGAAGAAAATAATCAGCTGGCATCCCAAGAGCTGTCTCATTTTTAAACACTTCGTGCTTGGAATCATTACAGACAGTGCAGCGACTCACCTCTGGGGAAGGCCAAACGAAACTGCACAAAACCATGTCTCAGGGGGAGATCGGGAAGCTGGCAGCCGCACAGAAGAGCCTGGCTCCGGATGGGAGGTAGGAAACGTGGCTGGAGATGGGAGATGAGTCCCTCCTGTGTTCATCTTGGTTTCCATCACCTTGCTGAACCACCCCGGCTTCTTTGGAGATCCACTGACGCACATGAGTTACTCCTCCCATCTTTCCTATGTGACTGTGGACATGCCCAATTAGAAGAGGCATCCTGCTCATATCATAGTAAAGTTTTGACACCGTGTGCTGGATGTCCCATCCCAAACCACCCAATTGCATGGGTGAAACTTGAGTTTCTTGCCTTTCCTGAGGATGCGTAGCCTGGTTTCCATGGTAGAAGTTGTGTGGACTTAACTCCTCCTCAAACACCATGACGGTCTGGGAGATTTGGGGTAGTTTTGGATAGAAGGACATTTTCCTAGTTAAGGCAATTCCTCTTTCCACAAATTATTTCCAGGCCTCAGCGAGCCAAGATGAGGTTCTGGGTGAAGGGAAAGCAGGGGGAGAAGAAGACCGCACGGGAGAAGCTTGCTACCCAGTCTGAGCTGCTGGAGCTGTATGCAGAGCAAGAAGCCCCCGGCAGGGAGGTGATTCCTGGCTTGCAGCTTCGCGAAGGTAAGTAGTGGGGTAGCATACTGCCAGTGTTGTAAGGAGCAGAGAAATTGTGTTCGTTGTCATGGCAGAGGGAAAAGCTAGCTTAGATCTGGCTTTATGCTACAACTAAGCATAGCCCAGTATATATGGGCTTGAGTAATGATATAGAACCAAGAAAGGTTGGCTTATCTATAGGGTTAGGGTATCTGTAAACAGGAGTATCCTATACGATGGTGTGGTCTAGCTGAAACTGCTGTGGGAAAACGGGTTGGGAAACAGCACAAATTGAATGTCCGTGCTGGTTCACGTCCCTTGAATTCATGGATGGCATCAACCCAAAATGATGGCGAGTAGGTTAGAGGATGGGATCCAAAACAGGTCTCGAGGAATTCTATGTTGCTAATCCTCCCGGCAGCTGTCTGGACATGGACAGATGTTTCCCCTCTTGATGGAGGAAATGACCGAAGGAGAAATGATACTTAATCTTCCTATGAGTACCACACTGATTTTTGCTTCCGCAGATTTATTCCAATGCCCATCTCCTTATTTTAGTGGCAGAACACCCTGTTACCCTGCTGTGTTCTTGCTCTGGAAGGTTACACTTGATGTTTTTTACTTATTGAGAGTTCATCAAGAGCCATAGATTTTTATTACTACCCAAGAAGTAACCAGGCTGCTCTTCCAGGCCATAGGTGGAACTTGGGAAACAGCATTTGTTAACTAATCTGCTTTTCAATCTCTTTCTCCCTTTTTAATTATCACCCATAGAGTTGGGTCCTCACCACCTGACCCCTCCACGGAGTCCCGAGCTGTCTGGTATCTACCGTCGGGAGTTTAAGGAGAACAAGGAGCCCTCTCCCAAAGTAAAACGCAAGCGCAGTGTCAAGATCAGCAACGTGGCTCTGGAGCCTGTACAGTGGCAGAATGACTCGCTGCAGATCATAACCAGTGCCAGTGACTTGAAGAGCATGGATGAGTTTCTTCTGAAAAAGGTAACTCCTGTCCTCACTGCTTCAGATAAATCATCAGAGAGCTAAAAGAGCGGACAGAGACAACAAAGCCAAAATTATCCTGGGGGCAGCAGTAGCAGTACTGATAATTCATCTAAGAGTGCAGAGCACGCACCAGGGCAGGCTTGGGAGAAAAGATAGGCACGCTATGCATGCACAGTGCAGTTGTTCTGCACAGGCACAGCAGCTTCGGTGCTTCCATTGCTTTGAGTTGCCCCTGGTGGCATCAGAAATGGGTGACCCAGGAGGGCAGGAGTTGAAGGCTGGGGGGAAGTGCTTGTTTTTCTAGTTTGCATGCAGGAGAAACCACCTTGTAATCATTATTAACATTGTCTGCTGGTGGTGGAGCAGCTGCTCATCAGTGCTGCTTCATCTCATGCAGTGCTCTGCCACAGCAAAAGTGGCATGTGTGCATAAACCCCTTTGGTTTCCCAGATGAATGAACTGGATAATGAGGACAGCAAGAAGGACACGCTGGTGGATGTCGTGTTCAAGAAAGCGCTGAAGGAATTCCGACAAAACATCTTCAGCTTTTACTCCTCAGCCTTGGCGGTAAGTGACCGGATGACAGATGAGAACTTCCAGAAGAAATGAGATGCTCTGGGTCCTCCTGGTCATGGAGATGTTGCTGAACCTTCCATTCCTGGTCTGCTCATCCCAAAGGATGGATGTTCTTCCTTTGTATTCCCATGAGCTGTAAATTTGGACTAAACTCTTCCTCCTTGAGAGGAGATTTCTGGTCTCCTTATTACAGCTTGCTCCCAGTCAAATGGGAGATGACAGTAAGTCAATAAACTCCTATTTGCCACCCAAAGTGCCTGGAAACCTTTGAGTTAAATTTGTGAGTGGTGGACGTCTGAGCAATGTGGAGCTCTGCTCTTCTGCTACTTCTCAATCTGAGCAATGATCACTATGGCTTAGTGATCACAGTGATCAAAAAAAGCTATTTTATTGCCCAGATTGTACAAAAAGTTCCCTCTAAGATTTGAGCTGGCATTTAACGTCCTCCTGCTCTGTGCACTGAGAAGCCATCCTGTGAAAGATCATGAACCAACTCTCTATTAGATCATTCTTTTTTCCTTCTTTTAATCATACTTGGACTTTCCCCAAGCGTTTGGAAGCCGGTCGGGCTGAAATAATTGTCTGGAGCAGAACAGGCAATCTGGGGGTGTATAAAAATCCCTTTTCTTTTTGCTTCTGTTTCCATAAAAGATGGATGATGGGAAAAGCATCCGCTATAAGGACCTGTACGCCTTATTCGAGCAGATTCTGGAGAAGACCATGAGGCTTGAGCAGAGGGACTGGAGTGAGTCTCCAGTTAAAGTCTGGGTCAATACCTTCAAAGTCTTCCTGGATGAATACATGATAGAGTACAAACCCCTGGACTACACTGCGGTGAAGGTAGTCATCAGATTTCTTAAGTCCCTTGAAGATTTGGGAACTGTCTTTCTGCGGGGTCGTACTCTTCGTAGACACATGGGAACCTCTGTTGTCTTCTCCTCTGCTTTAGGCTGATGTGGACAACATAAACTGGCATGCAAGGCGCGATTCATTGATTGTGTTTCACTGGGCTCAGCAAATCCCAGTTCACATCTGGACTGAGCTGGGCCTTGGCCAATGCCAACGTGTAGATGTTGTCTCCATGGCAAAACTGCAACCATCTATGGATAGTTGGAAAGGCAGCTCCTGGTGCTTCCTTTTTAGTTTTGGGGTTTTTTTTCAGTCTTTGACAGAAAGTGAAAGAGAGAGATGCTTTCCTTGTCTCTTGACCTCTTCCCAGGTGACCACATACTTGACCATTGGTTGGGTTGCAGAAGGGGACATGGGCAGTGGCTGTCCTCGGGGTCTAGCTAGAGTTTTTAAAGCAGTCAGAGCTTGCAGTGTGCCTTTCACAAACCTGGGCTTCTCGCTTTCTGCTCCTTGTTGTCTGCAAGGAGAACCACCGGGTCTCAGGCCGGGCTTGGGAGATTCTGTTTATTGTCCAAATAATCCATCTTCTGGCTCTTCTGCTCCAAGTCCTCCCCAGGCTCCTGTCCAGGCAGGTTTTCTTCTGAGCAGGCTGAGCATCAGCTCAGGCTGCAGTGCTGTGCCACGTCCTCCTTGGGTGTCTTGCATGAGATGGGAGATCTTTAGGTCACTAATGCTGAACTTGGAGGCAGAGCAGCTAATCCCAACTCTGAGATGAAAATGGGGACAGTTGTCCAGGGGATTTCTGAAAACAGGGTGATCCGCAGGAGAGTTTTCTGAAGTGACTCTTCTGGGGCTGCAGGTGCACTGGAGGATGGGGCTGGAAAGCAGTGGGCAAAGTTAGATATTAGCCCTCTGTACACTTTACCTGGGGAAATTGCCCGTAAATATGCTTAAATCTCTTTCTATTACCAGGTGCCAAAAACGGAACGAAAAAAGAGAAGAAAAAAGGAAGTGGATGTGGTGAGTTGAGCACTCTGTGCCTGTGCATTAAAAAATTAATGTCCTTGTGGCCAGAATGACGAGTGATAAGAGACCTGCTCATGATGTGTCCTGTGCCGAGATCTGGACTGTAATGAACGTGCAGCTGTGAAAGGAAGTGCTAGAAAGATGGGCAAGGTGGATTTGGTTTGCTTGCTCAAGGATCGATGTAGGTTGTCCTCTGAAAACGTGTCCTGCATCAGTCAAGACAGTACATGTAATGTCAGGAGTTATTATAGAAGAACTGAGAGCAAAACAGAAAATGTTGTTCTGGATTTCTGCATAAACTTATAGTGTGTGTTTTACATCTCTAATGTCAGAGATGTAGGAGATTACATCTCCTTTTTTCTTTAAGGATATGATAGTACTAGGAAGGATGCAGATGCAGAACAAAAAGGGGTCATGGATGCATAGAACACCTTCTTAACATGGAAAGGTTGACCAGCCAACCTCAGTCAAATGCAGTTTCTAACCTGCTTGCATGACAGTTTGTTCACATACCGGCTGGATGTCTGGGTTGCTTACAGGGTTATTGGGCTGAAAAGGAAACAAAAATAGCAAATAACAGCTAAAAGTTGGACAGCTGACTGTGTTCATCTCCCCATTTTGCAGCAAAATCTTTACCTATCTCTTTTTTCTCACCACCCAATCTTTTTCGTTGCAGGTGGAAGAGCACAACGGTCACATTTTTAAGGCGACCCAGTACAGCATCCCCACCTACTGTGAATATTGTTCCTCCTTGATCTGGATAATGGACAGGGCTTCTGTTTGTAAATGTGAGCATGCTCTCTTTGCCCCTTTTGTCATGTGCTTGTATCACAGTCATGAGTTTTGGGGCTCTGAAAGATGTTTGCTGCTGTTTCCTGTAACCCCACTCTCAAATAATTTGGGTTTTTTCACATTATAAGAGCTTCTGGGACAGATACTAAGGGTTTCTGAACTTAACTAGTAGGTCCATCCCAGCAGTCCTTCCAGTCCTCATGGTACAGTTAGTTTTGTGCGTGGGAGCTTTGCATTACAAGTCTTATCCCATAGGGTCTTACGGTCATTCCATAAGGTCAAACCATATTTAAGTGTCATGGTAAGAAGGGCGGTAGAGTCAGGTATGGCAAACGTACCCTACGGCTTCAGCCCATAGGATGCCTATGGATCTCATGACCATGGCGAATTCATTCAGCTTAGCCTATTTGCCCTCCAGGCACGTGAATTTTTGGGGAGATTGGGAAAATGGAGGAGGACTGATGGGAAAGGTTGATCCATCACTTTGATTTTTCCAACATTTCTTTGATTAGGTTGGAAGTATCAACCCTGGGGTATTTCAGGCTGATGTCCAGTGCAGGAAGAATACAAATTACATGCTATTTCCAACCTCTTTGAGGGTATTCGTGTCTGATAGCTCAGAATGACTCATGAATTATTTTCCGAGTTGATCTATCAGGGATTTTAATGTTTCAGGGACTTAAATACAGGACCTTTAAAATTAACAGCTTCATTTTTTTTTTGTTTGAGTGGATCTAATATAGACTTAGCCCCGGGGAACTGCAAATTTGACATGCTTTTGACCTGCTAGTCCTGAGAGGAGCTACTTAATTCATATTAATTAATATTTTTCCAATTATCTGACTTTCTAGATTATTAAATACTATTTTTCTTCATTGCAGTATGTAAATATGCTTGTCACAAGAAGTGCTGTCTTAAAACCACGACCAAGTGCTCCAAAAAGGTAAATGTCTCTCGTTCCTTTTCTTTCATTAAATACCTTTCAGACAGCGATCCCAGGCTTGTATAAAAAAATACTTGCAGGCACAGAACTTGATATAATGCTGGCAATAACCCTCCTTTGAGCAGGAGCTTGGGGCAGAGATCCCTGGAGGTCTCTTCGACCAGTGCTTCGGTGTTTGCATGTATTTTGGGAGTAATGCAGCAATGCATCACTATATATCTGCCCAGTCGTGATGCAGATGTTGCAGTGATGCTCCCTGTCTTGTAACCATGCTGAATAATAGAAAGCTGCCTTGTTTTATAGCTTTTAAGGACTTGGAAATGTGGGGTTATTCTTAAATGTGG